>NC_073354.2:27532500-28133125 GCF_027580225.2 Misgurnus anguillicaudatus | reverse complement strand
AAATGTTAAACTTCACTTGGGTTTGGGGTTAACTTAACATTTGGTATACTTCTTAACATTTTGTAATATAATTTTGTAAGATCAAACAGTACTCAAATCATACTACTGACCGACTCGAAACACCAAGTATTTGGACTCAGCCGAGGTCGTTCCTAATTCTAGTTGTCCTAATTATAAACAAACGAGTAACCATCCTCTCAGTTACTGGCGAAAGACGAATGACTGCTTCAATCGCGTTGGTAGTCGCTCATTGTTTGCATAAAGTTGGACTTTCCTCAACTTTGTTGCATAGCTGGACACGACATGCCCACTTCTTGACGACAGCGGTCACTGTCACTCGAGTCGCCATAAGTCAACAAGCTTTATTTGAAATTAACGTAATTGTGGCGCTTTGTCGTTGCTGGTGTGCATGCAGCTTAAGGCCTCATCCTTGTTTCACGACTTTTCTCTCCTGTCTGAACATTTTCTACATGATATTAAAAGATTTAAGGAAGCACATCGATTTTATCTCCTTTCAGAATCTTCATGGACTGTTGCTGTCTGTCACCCGTCTCTTTCAAACAGGTTGTACGGCTTTCCCTAAATAAATTTTGTCATGTCCAAAAATGTTTAACTTCACTTGGGTTTGGGGTTAACTTAACATTTGGTATACTTCTTAACATTTTGTAATATAATTTTGTAAGATCGAACAGTACTGAAATCAAACTACTGACCGACTCGAAACACCAAGTATTTGGACTCAGCCGAGGTCGTTCCTAATTCTAGTTGTCCTAATTATAAACAAACGAGTAACCATCCTCTCAGTTACTGGCGAAAGACAAATGACTGCTTCAATCGCGTTGGTAGTCGCTCATTGTTTGCATAAAGTTGGACTTTCCTCAACTTTGTTGCATAGCTGGACACGACATGCCCACTTCTTGACGACAGCAGTCACTGTCACTCGAGTCGCCATAAGTCAACAAGCTTTATTTGAAATTAACGTGATTGTGGCGCTTTGCCGTTGCTGGTGTGCATGCAGCTTAAGGCCTCATCCTTGTTTCACGACTTTTCTCTCCTGTCTGAACATTTTCTACATGATATTAAAAGATTTAAGGAAGCACATCGATTTTATCTCCTTTCAGAATCTTCATGGACTGTTGCTGTCTGTCACCCGTCTCTTTCAAACAGGTTGTACGGCTTTCCCTAAATAAATTTTGTCATGTCCAAAAATGTTAAACTTCACTTGGGTTTGGGGTTAACTTAACATTTGGTATACTTCTTAACATTTTGTAATATAATTTTGTAAGATCGAACAGTACTGAAATCATACTACTGACTGACTCGAAACACCAAGTATTTGGACTCAGCCGAGGTCGTTCCTAATTCTAGTTGTCCTAATTATAAACAAACGAGTAACCATCCTCTCAGTTACTGACGAAAGAAGAATGACTGCTTCAATCGCGTTGGTAGTCGCTCATTGTTTGCATAAAGTTGGACTTTCCTCAACTTTGTTGCATAGCTGGACACGACATGCCCACTTCTTGACGACAGCGGTCACTGTCACTCGAGTCGCCATAAGTCAACAAGCTTTATTTGAAATTAACGTGATTGTGGCGCTTTGCCGTTGCTGGTGTGCATGCAGCTTAAGGCCTCATCCTTGTTTCACGACTTTTCTTTCCTGTCTGAACATTTTCTACATGATATTAAAAGATTTAAGGAAGCACATCGATTTTATCTCCTTTCAGAATCTTCATGGACTGTTGCTGTCTGTCACCCGTCTCTTTCAAACAGGTTGTACGGCTTTCCCTAAATAAATTTTGTCATGTCCAAAAATGTTAAACTTCACTTGGGTTTGGGGTTAACTTAACATTTGGTATACTTCTTAACATTTTGTAATATAATTTTGTAAGATCAAACAGTACTCAAATCATACTACTGACCGACTCGAAACACCAAGTATTTGGACTCAGCCGAGGTCGTTCCTAATTCTAGTTGTCCTAATTATAAACAAACGAGTAACCATCCTCTCAGTTACTGGAGAAAGACGAATGACTGCTTCAATCGCATTGGTAGTCGCTCATCGTTTGCATAAAGTTGGACTTTCCTCAACTTTGTTGCATAGCTAGACATGCCCACTTCTTGATGACAGCGGTCACTGTCACTCGAGTCGCCAGAAGTCAACAAGCTTTATTTGAAATTAACGTTATTGTGGCGCTTTGTCGTTGCTGGTGTGTATGCAGCTTTAGGCCTCATCCTTGTTTCACGACTTTTCTCTCCTGTCTGAACATTTTCTACATGATATTAAAAGATTTAAGGATTATGGTCTCAGAGTCAATGAAGCGGTAGATCCAGCTTTTGCTTGTTGAAAGCTGCTGCCAAGCTGAGTGACAGCTCCGAGGTCAGCCTGGGTTTTTTGTTGACCGGGTCAGAACTATAAAAAATGACTTCTATGTTTAGACCCATTTTTCATCAAAAGGGTACCGGTGCCTCAAGTTTTCACAATGTTAATGGTAAATATGGCTGATTTAAGTTTGTGGGTCTGCTGAAGGGATTATAGAAGGGTCTAATTGAAAGGTATGTAGTGAATATGCTGTGTAGCAAACTGGATGACATGGAAGACAAAGTGCACTTGAAAGCTTTTGATTACTTGGCTCTTACAGAAATCAGAATGCTGATGGTCAGAGATCGTAGTTGTATCTCCTGAGAAGCTGGACATTTTTCTGACTAGTCAGCATTTTGCCAACAGCTAGACAGAAGTTTGGCAACACTGTCTGACTCTGTTCTTTGCATTGCACATTAGAATTACTGTCTAGTAGTTTTCATGGCTTATGTTCAGAAATGGGGTTCGGATAGATTTTTTCGGCAGTAAAAGTCACCGGATGTTGTTTGATTGTCACATTCGTAGCAATTGTTGTATTCAGTGAGACATGTTTGGCAACATTTACAAATACAAAGAAGAAAAACTGCATTTCGCAACATGCTTTAACTCCAAGTTGTTTTGGCAACACCCCGTTGCTAGCAAAAACACTCCTGGCCGCAAAATTGTCATTTTGAAAATTCATATCGAACTTTGACAGATTCACAATCGATTTGATTTATCATATCGCTCCTTTGGTATCAACCCTCTTTTTCAGCATCTGGTGGCTACCATTGGATTTCACCCAAGCTTCACTTGATTCACAAAAACCTTCAACTGTTCCAGACCAGAAGTGGTGAAACTGGTTTGGCTCTCCTTTTGAATATTTTTACTAAAGCCCATATAGTGTGGGAAAGGCAACGGTTTGTATTCTGATCTCCCAAGTCCAGCGGGCCCATCTCTTCAGGGGAAGAACAGGGCCAAGTCACCATAGAGACCCGTTCAACAAATGAAGCGGGATAAAAGGTTAGCTGGAGAGAGATTCAGGGCTGTCTGCATTTTAAAAGATCTTCTTAATGGTGGCCCTCTGTTTGAATTTATGCTGTCGGACTTGCAGTTTGGTTTCGTTTTCTTTCAAGGATAAAATTTCACCGCAGTGCCTCTCTCTATGGTTACTTCAGAAAAGTCTCCACTGACCGAAGGACTAACTCCTTTCCTGCCAGTTCCATTACTGTATTGAAGTTGCTAACCAGGGTGGAAATAGACTTTACAAGTTGAGGGTCAAAGTCTTTAACCTCTCTTTTTATCAGCACTTGGGACATTTGAGAGCAGATGCGACTGTAAGGTCGATGGTGAGGTAAATAAAAAACTCAGAAGGTCTTTGAACTTGATCTATTAATGATGAAGAAAACGGAGTTGCTGGTTCAAACATGAACTGTAATTTGCATACCTGAAACTTCCAGTCATTTTTTACTCTCACGTCAATAACCCTTATGCTTCTAATTATTTCCAAGAAACACAAAAGGTGACATTTAAGAAATTGTTATATGTTGTTATACAACAACAGCTTATAGTAACCAGGCATTACATTTTACATGTATTAATTTGGCGTCCGCTTTTATCCAAAGTGACTTACAGTACTTTTCAAGGTGTACATTTTATCAGTATGTGTAAATCGAACCCATGACGTTTTGCCAACGCAATTCTCTGGTTGCCTTCGATGACAACTTGATTCTGTTTTGATATCCAGATCTTGATTACGCTCTATGGACGGTTTCATCGGACGCACGTGCGGTGACGCGATTACGCGTCTGGTCGGAACTTTACTTCCAGATTCTGTTTTCGTTAAATGGTCTGACTAGTTGCTAAACTGAACTCTTGAACAAATACCTCGTCGAAAATAACAAATGTTTTGGCTTCCTAGGTAATCTACGTGTTGTTTATTTACTTTTTACTTTAAAAAGACTTTGTTTTTATTTATTCTCAGCGGAGTTTACCGGAAGTTACGTGTTTTCCCTGAAAGCCGCTTGTTTATGTTGTTACTGCTGAAATCGTCTATAAAATATGCTGACTAGTTGGTCTGACTAGTTGCTAAAATGGTCTGACTAGTTGCTAAACTGAACTCTTGAACAAATACCTCGTCGAAAATAACAAATGTTTTGGCTTCCTAGGTAATCTACGTGTTGTTTATTTACTTTTTACTTTAAAAAGACTTTGTTTTTATTTATTCTCAGCGGAGTTTACCGGAAGTTACGTGTTTTCCCTGAAAGCCGCTTGTTTATGTTGTTACTGCTGAAATCGTCTATAAAATATGCTGACTAGTTGGTCTGACTAGTTGCTAAAATGGTCTGACTAGTTGCTAAAATGAACTCTTTAACAAATACCTCGTCGAAAATAACAAATGTTTGGTTTCCTAGGTAATCTACGTGTTGTTTATTTACTTTAAAATTTACTTTACCGGAAGTTGCATGTTTTCCACAAAAGCCACTTGTTTATGTTGTTACTTCTGATATTGTTTGTTAAAAAATGCTGTTTTTTTCAACCCAGCATTGGGTCAAAAAGAGACGACCCCAACCCATTGGGTTGTGATATAACCTATACTGGGTCAACCCAAAATTCAGGGTTGTTGAGTCAAATATAAACATTTTCCAGGTTAATTTAAACCAGTAAGTCAGGTTTTTTCCTTTTTGACCCAACGCTGGGTTAAAAATAACTCACCATGTAATTATTTTTAACCCAGCACTGGATCAAAAACGGACAAACCCAACCTGCTGGGTTGCAATTTAACGTGTTTTGGGTTGTTTCAACCTAAAATTCTGTGTTGTTTTAACACATTGTTGGGTCAAATTCAAATATATATATATATTTTTTTTGGTTAAGCGACTGGGTTTGTCCCTTTCTGACTTAACGCTAGGTTAAAAATAACCTAGCGGTTTTAGAGTATACGCTTTTAAAAATGCTGGGTTATTTTCAACCCAGGGTTGGGTCAAAACGGGACAAACTCAACCCTTTGAGTTGTAATTTAAACTGTGCTGGCTGGGTTGTTTTGACTTAAAATGCTTGTTTTAAAATGCAACTCATTGTTGGGTCAAATATAAATATTTCTTGGGTTAATTTACCCAATGGCTGGGTTTGTCCCTATCTAACCCAATGCTTGGATGAAAATAACCCAGCATTTTTAGTGTGTACATGTGAGCTTCAGGGATCCCACGGGTCCTTGAAATCCTTGAAAATTTGTGATTCTGGGGGAAACAATGTCAAGGCCCTGGGAAGTTTTTGAAAATATACATGCATAGATACAGGACATTGAAAGTGCTTGAATCTATTTTATGCAAGAAAAATCCATATTATTCCCTGTGTAGTGTAGGATAATATCATAAAAATTCTAGACTTTTTTTTAAACTGTTCGCTTTAAATGCTTATATCTTTTGTATGTGAATGTTGATTCATACCAAAATGCTTTTTTGCATTTTTGTGTTTGACACATAAAAACGTCTCTGGTTACATATGTAACTGTTGTTCCCTGAGAAGGGAACGAGACACTGCGTATACTCTCACTTGCCATACTTCTGCGTCCCTGTAACGCCGACTTTGGCAATATTTCAGAAAGCAATATACTTTCTGGCTCCCGCGTCACCCTATCTTTGTCGTTAAGCCTCACCATTGGTTGAATTTGATGTACACATTCAGACGCACGTACCCCTGGAAGCATCCCCAAAGTGTCACAGCAATGACGCAGCGCAAGTTTCCTCAAAAGGGAACTGTAACAATGTATCTTAAAAGGTAACTCGATGTAACCTTGCTCTCATTTAAAATGTGTCCCCACATTTAGTCTTTAAATTTGAGAGTACTGGACCTGGAAAGTCCTTGAAAGGTACTTGAATTTGAAGTTAACTAAGGTGTGAGAACCTTGGAGGTTCAGTAGAGAGGATAATGGGGGAATAATGTTTAATTTTTTGTTTGTTCCCCCAGACCTATCATATGACTTATGCTTTTGGTGCTTTTATTTAATTTTTTGAACTAAATAAACCATCAATTTAAACCGTCATTGTACAACAAAAGCTGTGTTTATGGAAAAATTTGGTTTGGATTGACATGAGGATGAGTAAATAATGAAATATTCCTTAGATGGCTTTTTTTTAAAAACACAGTCATCTGTGTTTGTTTATAAATGCAGTTCCACTGAAGTATTCCATTAGTATTTTTGCATGAAGCACCATTCACAGGAACATATGTCAAAGTTACAAGTCATAGTACTGTACCGCATATCATTTGATTTACCAGCCATTAAATGAACTGTCAGTGCTCCACTGCCCCAGTTGGGAAACGAATGAGATATGTGAGACAGAGGAAGAAGAATTTAAGTGAGCTCATATCATGATGCCCTTCAGTCAGCAGGTTTATTTTGGGCCGAGGGGATTTTTTTAGGGGGCTGCCTAGTCGGCCCGTTTTAGTCTTGAGGGAGGGGTCCTATCAGACGAAAATCTTGCCGGCTTTGTCTCTGCGTCTCACAGACCCGTCAAGAGGTTTGAAGGCTTACAGGACGCTTCAGACTCGAAAGGCGCTGGAGAGTCTAAAGAAGAACAGGAGATCCTCAAGGGTGGAGATATACAACACGCAGCGATGACGCATGACGTGTGAGTATGAAAGCGGTGTGAAGTGGAGGAATTCTTGTGTGTAAATGCTAGATATTTCGCTTTCACAAGCAGATGGCGGAGTAATTGAACTCTTTGCCTTTCTTGATGGCTAATCTCAGTGTTCCCTGAAGTCAGGGTAAAAATAGGAAACGGTTAACCGTATCCTTTGGCTTCTGTTGCTTGGGTTATAAACTTAAAAGGGCCTAAGCTAGTCAATATTAGATGTTACTTGAACCAGCTTGTGATAAAATTAGTTTTAATGGATAGCCTGAGGCACAAAATAAGGAGTAAGTGGACCAAAGTTACAGTAGCCCATACTGTGTGAAACTGTAGTACAGTGTTTGGTGTCTAATAACGTACAGCTGTTTAAAACTGCACTAAAGTTGACCCATGAATAGGTATCATAAGTGATATGTTTGTATTTTTATATCACAGGTGTAACGAGTCAATAGATTTTAAATGGCATTGTGCTGTCTCACACAACGCCTGGGTTTCAGTTGACTGGGTTTTGATGTTTTGCTGAACCGTAGTTTGCGTGTTTAACAATAATGTGCTTGCTTGTATCTTTAACAGATGCTGTGTGATGTGGCTGTTGTTCCTTTCAGTATAAATTAGCTTAGTGGTGAAGTTGGTGTGTTTTTTCTTGTCTATGCTGAATCTATTTCGAATTACAATTTATGACGATTAGGTCTTTGGGAACCATTTTCTTGCTGCTTTTTCTTCTTGCTTTATAGCTGCTTTAAAATGATGTGTTGTAAAAAGCGCTATACAAAAGAAACTGATTTGATTTTTACATGTTTTCCGTGTCTGTATTTGACAGTCGCCTGTGTTAAAGTGGTTTCTGTAAGACGAGTCTCGCAAGTCTTACGCTTTAGAGATGCCAAAACAATGAGGTCATTCCCCTAAACCATTTGCCTGCTGTTTATTTTAGGAACACTATCACAAAAGTATGTTTGTATAATCTTTAGACTTCTATAGTTTCCAGGTTTGTCTTCACATCTTGGACATCACAAATCTTCACAGATCTATAGGCATGCAGCATCATGGACTGATTTTAGAATTAGTTTGTTCATAAGACTCTTTTTAGAAAAGTTTATGATGATGTTGGTTTTATTGATGATGAGAGAAGTTTTTGCATTGTCGCTACATAAGAATGTTCATATTTAGCTGAAGGTTTCAGATAGAAATGATAATAGCGTAAAGCTAGAAGTATAGCTCAGTTTTTACACTCCAAGGGTCTGTGTACGGGTGATTCTCACGAAAACTTGGTTTTAAAAATGTCAAGCATGAAAATGTAAAAATTGCTTAAATTTACTTTTTTTCCCACTAGACATTGAAAAACAAAGTCTGGAGTAAATGGGAACATTAATTTAAAAACTTTTACTTATCATTTAACACTTTTTGTAACATTTAATTGTAAATATGTAAAATTTGTCCTAAAAAATCTCATTACCACAACAGTCAGAAAACATCAACACTGACATATTTTCAAAATGACATGACAAACCTGAAAGAACATAATTTGGAGATTCTGCACATGAATTTAAAATCAAAGTATTATGCTTCTATTAATTACATTAACATTTAATAAGCATCTGTTGCGGTAATGATAATCAAAATGTCGTGTAAGCATTCTGACAAGACAATATTTCAAATTAACTGTAAAAAAATTATCTTACCTGGTAGCCATCTTGAAGTAACTGGTCCATGTGCTTGGTCACTCAAAATCAAACTTTATTAAAATTCTGTATGTGTGCTTAAACTGTTCTCAAAAAGTGTTGCGGAGGATGAGAACATTAGGCATGGACACATCATTTTCCTAATTTTTCTTCATTATTATTATACATGAATATTCAGTTAATATTTTTTCTGTCATCTAAAGTAGTCTAGCAAAACATCCATTTATTTTTTTTCTTAATATTTTTGTGTTAATTTAATTAAGTTACAACATAACGCATGTTCAAACACAGCCGGACACATTGCGGTAATGAGAATTTCAGCAGAAAATGAGATAAAATTTACAATTATAAATTCTTATGTTGAAATCACACATTGTGCAAGGTAGAACACAGTATTGTGTTAATTCTGATGCTTTTTAATGTTACTATATTACACATTTTAAAGCTAAAATCATTAGTGCCGTGGTGTTTCAATGGTTTCGTGAGAATCACCTGTACAGTGTTTGTAATCATGCATACTTTGTACATGTAGGCCACGCATGCGCATACAGAATAATGTATTATGTAGCCCAGGAGAGGCATTGCATTTTGTCACAATGCACATCCATCGGACATCTGTGCACATGTACGAGTAAAATAAACTATGCTTTGCAACAAGGTGTGTTCAACCGTGAGCGTATGTTCGTGTACACAGTATTTTTTACGTATTTTCCAGGGCTAAGAGTGCAATTTTAAAAAAGCACCAATGGGAGGGGAAAATTCTGCAGGTGATTTACTGACAAGGTGCACATAAAAAAAAACACGGGTGCAACATAATTTCCATAATGACCAACACAATCTACCACGACCAGAGCAGTGCAAATTAGCATAGGGTTTAAGACTTTAAGGCTCACTCCACTTTTTAAAAAAAAATATGTTAATTTCCAGCTCCCCTAGAGTTAAACATTTGATTTTTACCATATTGGAATCTATGCAGCTGATCTCCAGGTCTTTTAGCATAGCTTAGCATAATCCATTGAATCTGATTAGACCATTAGCATTGCGCTAAAAAAATATATATTTTTCCTATTTAAAACTTGACTCTTCTGTAGTTACATTGTGTATTAAGACAGACGAAAAATTAAAAATTGAGATTTTCTAGGTCGATATGGCTAGGAACTAATTCATTCTGGCATAATAATCAAGGACTTTGCTACTGTGGCATGGCTGCAGGAGGCGTAGTGATATTGCATAGTGCCGAAAATAGTCCTGTGCTATCGAAAGTTACCAAGGTGACTATATTTTCAGGCGCTGCGTGGTATCGTTGCACCTGCTGCAGCGATGTTGCAGCAAAGTCCTTGATTATTACGCATGATTATTATGCAACTACAGAAGAGTCAAGTTTTAAAGGTGCAGTGTGTAATTTTTTCTAGAAGGATCTCTTGACAGAAATGCACAATAATATACAAAACTATATTTTCAGGGGTGTAAGGACCTTTCATAATGAACCGTTATGTGTTTATTACCTTAGAACGAGACCTTTTTATCTACATACACCAGGGATCCCCTTACATGGAAGTCGCCATTTTGTGCCGCCATTTTTCTACAGAAGCCCTTAACGGACACATTTTTTTTACTAGGTTGTCTCCGATGATGTGTTTGTCCGGTGGCAGCTACCGTAGCTTCTCTATGCGTTTTAAAGCGAGGGGTGAGCAGTGAACTAAGCCGTTGGTTGCAATTCCAACCTCACCACTAGATGCTGTTAAAATGTACACACTGCACCTTTAAATAGGAAAAATATCAAAACTTTGGATGTTTTTGAGCGCGATGCTAATGGTCTAATCAGATTCAATGGATTATGCTAAGCAATGCTAAAAGTGGTACCGCCAGACCCGGAGATCAGCTAAATGGATTCCAAAACGATAAAAATCAAATGGGGAGCTGGAAAATGAGCATATTTAAAAAAAATGGCGCAGTAACACCCTCCCTCTCCCATTATGAGAGGGAGAAGGGGAGCGGACTTTTCAGGCGAGTCGAAGTACTCCCAAAATAGCCACTACGACACAAAATATAGCTCCTCTTTTAAATCCGCTTAGAAAAGCGCTACGTTTTATTTTGTACCACCAAACTTGCTCGTATAACTACTCGTCTTAAATAGGAAAAACGTTGATGTGTTTGGTCACTTCTAACTTTATCTCTAAATGATACCATTGAATGAATGGGGCTAAGCTAAATGCTATCGAAGCGTCACAGCGCGCTCCAGCGCTTACGTGCACGCACACAGATGATAGAGGGATGTATCAACAATTCTTAGTTAAGGTAATAACATAATATTGAAAATGAGTAGACTATTCCTTTAATATATCAAAGTTTATAAAGTCTTATCCTTAGTTTATATCACTAAAACATGTTACTTTTGGAATTTTAATAATATTAATTACTCCATTTCGCTGGTTTTTGATTTGGCATTTTTGTTGAATAATTTTTATTACGTTTTTGTTATTTATTATTACTGTTGTTTGCATAATGGCAATTCCATTTTAAATGATTATAAAAATATGTAATCAATATAATTAAATGCATAATAACATATTTATTTAAATAATAATAATAAAATAATGTAAATATTTTTATTTCTAAATTGTCTACGCTCACACATTGTGATCTGATGTATGCTTTTTTGGTATATTCGTTCGTGACTTTGTGATTATTGTTATATAACAGAATTCATTAAATATTTTAACAAGAGTTCACATATAAAATCTGTTGGTTAATAATGCACTGAAATGACACTGATAATTTTCTAAGTGGACTTTGAGTGATTGCTGAATAAAGTGATGTGAACTGAACTGGTGTGCTTGTGTATTTGGGATGTTGATGCTCTGCAGGGATGTGTGTGTGCGCGTTACAGTAGATCATCTGCATTGCCTTTCCCTAATCCAATCCCACTCTGCCCCACGGCATAGCTGACGTCCCAGCTCGATCATGTGAAATACTACCTCAGTTAACATCTCAACTCATGACCCATCATATTATTATAAAGATGCTGATGCTGTGAAGCACACACATAAACCTTCTGCGTGTTTGAGGGGAAAACTAGTGAAATTGTTCGTTGCTGCATTGCCTTTCTCCATTTGTTATTTCAAGGAGGTTTTGTGGTACTGATCCTAGGATTTTTCTGCTTGTCTGATTCCGAGCAGGCAGAGGAGACGGAGACCCTGTGGCCCTTTATTGTCTTTTTTGCACATTTGAAGGCTTTGTTTTTCCAAAATTTGAAGTGTAAAGACTGCTGGGAAAGCACTAACCAGGTTTTATTTAAACCATATCTTTGTTTTTGATAATGTAGCTTTATATTTTCTATGATGCTTTTGTTGACTGGTCATGAAAGTTTGCATTTGATTTGTGTTTAAGTCATTAACAAATGCTTGAGTAAGTTGTTTACTTTTAATGTTAGTTCAGAAATAAACACAAAGAAATCACTTAGCCTTACGCTTTTTTATTGCTGGCGTTTTAAGTCTCATTCATTCTTAATACCTAACATTAAGTGGTTTATGCTTTTCATGTGACATTGAGATGGTTTGAGTGTTGCATGATATCCTGTTTGGAGCCAGACGCTAGCAGTCAGTCAGTCAGTCTGTCTGTCTGTCTGTCTGTCTATCACCTGTCACATGTATAAGAATATAGCAGCATACTGGGGTTGTTGCTAGGGGCAAATAGAGTGCTTGCATGCATAAAGGTAAAGCCATTTTCATGCTTTTGGACTGCTTTGAGCAGATCACAAATACAGGTTTTCCGCTGATCATAATGCATAAATGTGCAGTATATTTCATGATGCATTTACTAAAGAATCCAAATTGAATAGGCTTTATGCCCAGCTGTACTACTTCCTGAACTTCAGCCAGCTCCTTGTTTCCTGTCTGCCATTATTGGACAAACTGATTAATCCAGGTGTGCCTGACCTCAGTAATCACAACAACAATAATCAGACACACCTGGATTAATCAGTTTGTCCAATAATGGGAGACAGAAAACAATGAGCTGGCTGAAGTTCAGGAAGTAGTGCAGCTGGGCATAAAGCCTATTGTTGTATGTGATGAGCTCAGATGCAAAAGCCGCTAAATGCCACCTCCGTCAAAAATGTAGTGTATTTTCATCTGACAAAATCCCATATGGTGACTTACGTTTCTGTTAAGATGTTGTGTCAAAAGGCAAGCCCAGGCTGTCGCTGTGATCTTTGTGACACCACCTGCAGCGGCATGAATCCTGATATGGCAGTGCCAGGCTTCCTAGGGTACATATAAACAGAGGTGTTGTTTGTATACTCCCATACACCGTGTGTTCTGCTGATGCGGGGCCCAAGGTTTCACACTCTCAGCTTGACCCGACTGTACCGCCCACTCATGGGAACCTGGTGCTCCCAGGTGGCTCAACTAATGCCTGAAAAATATGGAATGATGCACGCCAACTTCAGTCTCTGTGAGATTCGAATGGCCTGTGTTTGTTTTCAGTACAGTAGCTTAGTAGCGTAGTGCTTTTAGATCCAGAGTAGCTAAATGATTCATAATTGCTATCTGTGAGAGTCTGTTGAGACTGTGGTTGACTCGCAAGTTTTCTGGAGTGTGATTACACTCAGACGCTGAAGATTGTGTTTGTTCAGAATCTACTAATAAAAAGTGGAGTGAACTTTAAATCAAGCACAATAATTTGTCAATTTGGAGGCTGGTGCACAGAAAGTATGCCCCAGGTTTTTGTATTCTTAATGTAGTTGAGTCTGGGGCAAGTTGTCACACTTTTGTACTCTAGGTCAAGGGTCTTCAACATAGGGATCCTTGGGGGTACATGGCGGTGTTAACAGTGGTTTTCCAAATATTGTTTGAATTCAAAGTAATTTTTGGCAAAATAAAATTAGGCATCAAACGAAAATGCATTAATAGACTAATAATTAGAACTTAAAATAAAAAAGCATGTTCAAATGTTATGTAGTAAATTATTATTTTAAAGAGCACCTATTTCATTGCTAAAACAACGTTGGTTTATGGTTAAAAAACACTATTTTCCACATACCGTACATTTTTCTAGCTCTAGATTTCACTCTCTTCCTGAAACGCACGGATTTGAAAAGTATTTGATTGGCCAGCTGATCTGTACGTTGTGATTGGTCTGAATACCTCTGACGTCAGCCGGAAATGTGACGCTCCTTAACTCTTTCGCCGCCGGCATTTTTCATAATTTTCACAAAAGTTTAATGCCTTCCAGAAAATGCTCTTTTTTTAAATATATAAACATACAATATATGAATTAAAAGAACAGACCCTCTGCTTTCAAACAAAAAAAATCTGTTTCATCCTACCTTTATGTGTTCTGTTTTTATCACCTCTCAAATATGTGTAGGTTTCATCAAAAACACCAAATTTTGAGCAGAAAGCTGAGATAATTCCATTTTTGTGAAGGACTTTTGATAGAGATCAGATGCAGAGCGATCTTTAAAACATACACGGACATACAGCTGTTTGCCCTAGGGCAATACTTCCGGGTTTTATAAGTTGCGGAACCTGGTGGATAATAGCGGTATTGCAGATTGACGAGAGAACTCGTCAATGGCCGGGAAAGAGTTAACATGTTTGAAAGATTTGCGCACAATGCAATGCTAACAGGAGTTAATTTACAGGCTGTGAGTCCGAAGCGGGCGGAATTTAGAGTTTAGCGCGGTAGACGCGAATCCGCTTCATTCGCGCGAATCGAGCAGTGCCGCGGCAAACGCGCGAGTTGAAAAATGTGAACTTTGACGCAAAAACGCGCCGCGGTAACCAATCAGGAGCTTGCTCTGGTAGTGAGCGGAGTCGCAGAAGCCTCTCTAATGACGCGAATTTCCACGTGAATGTCTCGATGACTAGAATTTCACGTGCGGCTTTAACGCGCAAATGAAGCGAGTAAACTCAAACTGTCCAAGCGGCAAACTAGGCGCGGTACATGCGAATTTGACGCCTCAAACGTGGCTAGTGTGAACTCACGGTAACGGTTCTTGGACTGATAAAGGTTGAAGACCTCTATTCTAGGTGAATATCCTTTTTTTCATTTTTACCTACAAAACACCTTTTCAAGGTATCTACCATTTTAGCTTAGAAAATAATAAATGGTTCACATTGACCTTTTTTGTAATAGTAGGGACAGAAGCAGGGTTAATAGTAGGCATGTTGTCACTCAGTTTGGGGTAAGTAGTCACATCGCTCTAATAAAAGCTGGGTTCTTTAACCCATAGTTGGGTTAAATAGCGACAAACCCAAAAGATGTTTTAAATTAACCTACAGAAAATGTCCATATTTGACCCAACCACACCTTACCCAGCACAGGTTCATTTATACCCAGCACCCCTTTTTGTAATGCAAAATGGCTGGTTAGGCTTTTTGGTTAGCTTTAAACAATTAAACGATTATGGGATGCAAGCAATACAAAAAACATCAAATGTTAATGTACAAAATTATAAAACCTTTGGGTGAGAGTGCTATAGGACACTGTGCAAACTAACCCAAGTTGCCTGTATAATTTTGCAGCACCAAAGCAAATAATCAAAATTGTATTGATTTCTCTTGCTGTCAGCTCACCCCCATCAGTGACTGATTTGGTTGGGTCCTTGACCGGTGGTGCCCTCATCAGCGCCTGAGTGATTTATTGCTGAGTTTACAGGTTGCAAGATTAGTGTGTGACTGTGCATCATGATCGGCGTCTGCACGGTGTACCCCACCCTCTAAAACACAAGGCCCTTATCCTGCACCTGACCTGTCACTCATACCCATCTGTTCCTGTGGAGACAGGCCAGACAATCGCAAACCCCAGGATCTAGTCGAGCTCATCCACCAAACCACATGATCCCACGGTGCATCTGTTGCATTTTTCCTCAGTTTTATTTTACTGATTAAGAATCATTCTTTAAAAATCCCATTCAATTACTATCTTCAGCTCATTGGCATCGTTTTATGTCTCATGTTGAGCTGTTTCCATTGGGGAATGAGGTAGCGCACAGCAATTTTGTCAAGATTGATTGCGGATTTTAATGGTCCCAAAGCAATTGATAAAAAGTGAAAAGTAGCACCGGGGGAAAATCCATTCGGCGATGCATTGCATTTCTATCTTAAGTGAGGACGGATCGATCCATGATTGCAATTTTGAATTATATCATAATTCTGTATAGAA
This sequence comes from Misgurnus anguillicaudatus, assembly GCF_027580225.2. Taxonomy (NCBI): domain Eukaryota; kingdom Metazoa; phylum Chordata; class Actinopteri; order Cypriniformes; family Cobitidae; genus Misgurnus; species Misgurnus anguillicaudatus. The sequence goes on along the minus strand of NC_073354.2, from coordinate 28,117,304 downwards.
AAAGCGTATGCAGGACAAATCATTACAGATAAATGCAGCAGGCGGTGCACATACACTGTATACACAAACACAGGCCACAGAAAAGCCTGAGAAGTTTATTTTGCATCTTAAATATTTTTTTATTATGTTTTTTTTTGCTTATTTTTTGTGACTTAACCCCTTGGTTGCATGAGACGACATAAACATTAGGACATTCCTGTTCAATAAGAGATATAAGAGCCAAAGCTGTAGTCTGTGCATTGAAAATTATCCTTAAAAATGTATTATGATTGATTACATTGGTATTACCATAATTTTACGACAAAAGTAATGGTGAGATATTTGTAAATTTGTGGTTACTGTGGTTTTACTATGTTGTTAATTTTTCTGAGGGGTGTCGTGTTTTATTTTTAATAATTTAATTTAATTTAACTTAATTTAATAATTATTTTGTGTCCGTATGGATAAATTAAATGTAAAGGAATTACATTTTTAAAATAAATTTGCAGATTACTTGCATACATTATTCTTTTTGAGGACCAAGTCTAAAATTTCTGGTTTTATTTCATTTTGAAAGAGTATTTGAGGAATAATTGCAAAAATGTCAATGTGGTGTAACTGGTCTGTGTCAATTGGTGTAACTAGTTTTTTTAAAAATATAAATATATTAATAAAAAAGTGGAATAAAATATAATCATTTAGTGTAATATGATTTTTTTACATACATTTTTACATCATTTGTCAAAGATTATTTGGAAAAAAGAGCTGTTTTCAGCATATGTAAGGACAAATTTTATTAAAAAAACGCATAAAAATTTACATTTATAATTAACTAATAAAATTATATTTTAAAATTATTTTTATTACACTTGCATGCCATCAAGGTGTATAAAATATTTAAGATTTTTCATTCTTTGGCAACAATTGGCGGTTACACCATTTGACATTTTCAGGTCCATTCTAAAAATTTTAACAAAAATGGTGCACATGTAATTTTTTACTGCATAAAATTAACATAAATACACTGTGCATTGAAATAAACCTGATGCATGCCTTTAAAACAAGTTTTTTTTTTATTTCTCATCTTGCCAAACTGTTTTTGTCACTGACCCATATGCATATAACTATATTAAAAACGCATTACTATAAAGTTAGCGTTATTTTGTTATAGTAACTATACTTTGACTATGATATTTGTAGTATTGTAATGTAATATAATGGTTAATATAATATAATGTAATATAATGGTCTGCCAAAAATAAATGTTTACACTTCTGCCATAATAAATTGCTTAATGTGTCATCTCGTGTCTAGCTGGCGCCTTTATGTATAGTCTGTCAGTTAATAAATCAATTATTTCATATAGTCTTCTGCGTATTATTCAATTGAATGTTTACCTCAGATGACTGGCTACACATGCAGCTTCAAAACAAAGCCAGTGAAGATAAATCATTTTTAAAGCAAGAGCTACATGAGCAGAGAGAAAGAGAGAGAGAGAGTGTGTGAGAGGGGTGTGGATATTCACGATAGGGTGAGAGGGGGAGAACGAGAGCGGGAAAAAAGGCTGTTCAGTTGAGCGGCATTAACACGGCGTAGTGATTCCATCTTCCCGCACGTGATCTCCTCACAGCCGCGAGCGCTCAAATGCCTGTTGCCAGGTTACCGTCCAGCACTGTGAAGCGCGGGTTCGCGCATGGCACGGAGAAGCGCCGCTAACTCGCGCCCGTCTCTGAATAATGAATAACCGATGCGTTCAGAACCGACGCTACGCGATGAATAGGCGAGCGTGATCGGAACAGAGTCCGCAGCGTTGTCGCTGGATGCCGGGGGGAGCCATGCAGCTCCAGTCCGCAGCGCAGTGCAAGGTGTCCGGCTTCATACTGAATGAAAGATGCGCCCTGTCTTCAAAGATGGAAGTCCACCGGTACGTACACACAGGATCCTCTTCTGGATGTAAAGCAACTGTTGAATATCGCAATAACAACATATGCATCGTTGCATATTCAATGTAGCTGACATTGCAATAATGCATGAGGGCTGAGATGTTACATCTTTTAGATTCACGTATTAATTTGTGCATCATCGTTGGTTGGTTAGGTTTAGGATTATGGCTTTAATAAAGCAGATGTCAGCTGCTTTAAGTGTGGTGGAAAATGTTTTTTTTATATTTACAGTTTTATTTACACTAAAAGCTCTCTGTGGAATGTATGTGCTGCACAAATTGGCCTATAAAACCAGCTACGTTTGTGTACTGCAAATTCAGCCATCAAACGTTGATGTGTAGTTTTCCCCCTTGCATAAATGTTTCCTTAATTTTGTCCTATTTTAACTGGGATCCTCATCCCATATCTTCTCATAACAATCCTTGGCATTGTGGCTTCTAAATGTTTTGAAATGATTTAAAATGGTCTTTTGGTACCTGGTGTTTCCCCATGAATAGGTTGTTTACATCATCCTGCCACTCACTCACAGCTGCTGACAACTCACAACTGATCACTTCTCACATTTTTTTTTTTGATGGGAACGTCCATGCATGCAAAACCCAGTTGGATGGTTATGTGTTGTGAGAATGTCAACGCAGCGGATGCATTCATAAAATGCTTGATGGAGGAAAAACAGGCTGCGTTCGGCACTCACCTGTGTCACTTTCTTGACACCCAAACACCTTGTAAAACAGGAAATTGCATTGGCTTGTGTAAACACAGCGTGACTGTCAAATTTGTTTTTTTAAATGCTTTAGGTCACAGGGTGTTGCTAGTTTAATATGGAATGGTTAAACTCTGTTTGCAACGTTGGCAAATATTGCTGCGCTTTTACAATAAACCAGTAGCGCTGGTCCTGTTTTATGAGTTTGGGACCTTTAGGTCTTAAAGTTACTTAAATAACCTAACGCTGTTTTGTTTTGACAACACTCCATTTACACTAGTTTAAATGGATACGGGCAGGGTTTTTTTAGGTCCGGCATCTGTTTCAGTGTTTATTTTTCCATTGGTGTTTTTCCATTTATACATCACAACATTTGTGTATTATTCACTAGGGTTAACGGCTAGCCTGTATGTTTGTTTACATTATTAGGTCAAGTTTTTTAATCATTTATTACAACTCTTTGCAAACAGTAAAACTGTAACATTAAGTTTATTTTCTCTTAATGATACCCATTATGGAAGTATGTAAATTGTTAGCTTTAGGAAGTTATTCTTCCTGCTATTATATTTCCATGTTTGTATTATAGTTTTAGCTTTATTTAGCCATTATGATGATTTTAAAGGTGCAGTGTGTAATTTAGGGAAGGATCTTTTGACAGAAATGCAAAATAATATACAAAACTATATTATCAGGGGTGTATAAAGACCTTTCATAATAACTCGTTATGTGTTTATTACCTTAGAACAAGACCTTTTTATTTACATACACCGAGGATCCCCTTACACGGAAGTCACAATTTTGTGCTGTCATTTTCCTACAGAAGCCCTTAAAGGCGGGGTGCACAATGTTTGAAAAGCGCTTTTGGAAAAGGAGACGGGCCGCCTACCAAAACACACTTGTAGCTAATTAGCAGTAAGGGGCGTGTCTACTAAACCGACATCCTTGCCAAGGTTGCGTATGTGGTGCGGGTCTTTTAAAAGAAGGTCCAGATTCTATTGGGTTAGGGGCGTGTTTGTTTAGGTGATTTATCAAATATCAACATTGGCTTTCAAACATTGTGCACTCCGCCTTTAAAGGACAATTTTTTTACTAAGTTGTCTCCGACAATGACATGTTTGTCCGGTGGCGGCTACCGTAGCTTCTCTGTGTTTCAAAAGCGAAGAGTGAGCCGTGGACTAAAGCCTAGTTTATGGTCGCCGCGTCGCAAGAGCGCGTTGGTGCGCACGGCAAAAATGACGTCAACACGGAGTGGGCGGTTGTGCGCGTTGGGTGCGCGAGACCCCATTTCGCGTGGCGCTGTGCACGGCATTTTTTGCAACTTTCCGCGCGGCTCCGCATCCGAAAATGACCGAACTCGAGGCGACTCTGTCCGAGCAGACAAGCCTGTGACGTATCTCTTTGATCAATCCAAGCAAAACAATGTATATATTTATCTGACACTCTGGAAGTAAAGTATGGAAACTTTGCAGTTTAAAACACAAATTATTTTACATGATTCAAAATGTTTGGCTTATATTTGTATTGAATGAACCACTGGATGAGGAATAAAATACAAACCTTAAGATGTCTGTACTGTTCGTTTAGTAAAAACGTTAATGAAATGATAATGTTTAATAAAGACATTTAAAAGATTGTTGTTTTATTCATGTTCTCATATTTATATATATCAAACTCTAATGTTAAAAGCACTAGGGTTGTTCCAGCGAACGACTTCTTCTATCCTCTTCTTTGTGTTTGTTTTTTACTTTATTGCTCGCGTCGCCGCCTGGTGGTTCAAAAAATAGTGCGACAGCGAGCGCGTTAACTGTAAACCCCTCGTCCATTTGGTGAGACGCGCGCGCGATCCGCGGAGGCTTGCGTTGCGGACCAAAGCGCGAGTATAACAAGCCCTTTAGCTGTTGGTTGCAATTCGCAACCTCACCACTAGATGCAGCTAAAATTTACACACTGCACCTTTAAAGGTATTGTATATTTTTTAAGCATAGTTTTTTTTGCATCTTAAATATTTTTATGTATTTTTTTTGGCTAATTTTTTGTATGTGGCTTAACCCCTTGGTTGCATCAGACGGCATAAACAATAAACATTAAGGCATTCCTGTTCAATAAGAGCGATACAAAGCTGTAGTCTGTGCATTGTAAATTACCCTTAAAATTGATTATGATTTAATGATATAATTTTTTATTATGTATAATTATGTATAATGCATACGTGAGGTTGTGCGTTTTTTTAACTCTTCGAACATTGTACACGTAGGTTGCACATTCACCTGCAGCAAAATGTAGTGGGCTATGTAGCCCAGGAGATGCATAAAATTTTATCGCAATGTGTTGAACATTTTTGTACATATACGAGTCAAATAAACATTATAAATATGCATTTTGCAAGGCTGTGCGTTCGACTGTGCGCATACGTTCGCGTACACACAAAAACAGACTACACTACAGGCTTTAGCCTACAAGCAAAAAGTCCCAATTATAAAGCTATGAGCCCTCTGCTCATATTGGCCTCTGTCCATTTTAAGCATGTTCTTGTCCGCTTGCCAGTGGCTTAAAAGCAGACTCGTCTCACTAAGCTGCCCATACTGAGGATGTCATCACCAGGCTGTTTATGCAGTGATGATGTCTCCCATTGTCCTCCAAAGCATGGCATGAATGAATCTGTACCGGCATCCACCAGAACGAGGGTTCTGCGTGACTCACGGTTTGTCAGTTGAGTGTATTTTTAAGCTGGTTTTTGCTGTGTTTGTGGAGGAGGTGAGGTGCTGGCAGCTCAGGGACTCCATATCGGCTGTGGAAGGAAGCGGTTGATGCTGATTGCTGCTGCAATGACGGGCATCACGATAGTAAGGATGCCAAGGTTTAACGACGAGCGGGTATTCGTGCATTCGTGTCTGTTCAGTTTTTTTGTCTTTGCATACATGTGTACCTCAAATAATTTCATCAGATCCAGCAGAAGGTTGGATAGACTTTCACAGATTTCTTAGCAGTTTACGATTCATTTAGAGGCATTCATGCGTTCGGAGGGAGTGCACAGGAAGACAAAAGGCGAGCAAAAGAGAAGCCCGAATGTCTTTTTATCGCCTTCATACAGAATCTTTTTCCCAGTATTATGTAGGAGCTACGCATAAAACCCACCCACGTACACAGTGTTGCTAAGGTGATGGCTTTAATTCCTCAGCCTATAAAAAGACCAAAAGAGAGCAAAATACCAAAAGAAGATATTGTGACTTATGAGAATGTCTCTCACGGCGCTGGTACACGTTCACTACTGAGTCTAAAGCCTTTTGAGTGGCAGAGATTTACGATGCAAGCAAATTTTGGTAATATCTGTGCCTGTTCGTATCGTAGATGTTTTGTGGCGAGGCTTTAAGATGCTGTTGGATACGTGATGAAAAATATCCATTTCAAAATGGAGGAAATTATAAACAGATATCAAAGCTGAATCTGTTTATGAGCTGTTATAGTAAACAATAATTTTTTTGATTCAAATAACATTCAGGAGAAATGCCATAGATACTATTACTTTGTGTTTGTTGTAAAATTTTATAAAAGTTTGCAGATAGGAAATTAAATGAAACTATTGTCGGCAAATTTTATTTCTTGATACCTTGATTTTATCTTATTATTATCTTATTGCAAGATCTGAAGCTATAAAGGAAATAACATCTATACATACATAAAACTTTATTGAAATATCTTTTGTGTTAGATTTTATATAAATTATTAGCATCTGCAAAATAAACATGTTCATAGTTACAGCAACACCCAAAAATATTCATCAAAACAGCAACGCTAAGAAATTTCTCACTTAAACTGACTAACCTCCTGTTTAACGCTGTTAAGTTTTGTATAACAGTAACACTTTTATAATTAAATCCCAGTAATCATTCTGTTTTGGGTGAAATCAGTCATTATCCATGATCAGGGCTGGTTAATAGTCTCTGTATGCCGATGTTACCCTGTGAGACATTTTGCATCTCACAGTGGGAGTCAGAGCCTATTTCCAGCTCTCCGCAACACCTCCACCATGCCACGGACCCCCGGGCTTCCTGCTAGCAGTCAGTTCTCAGCCTGAGCCATTGCTGTTACACGAGCGCAGGTTTAAAATAGCTCCTGTCTGCTCTCACACATGCACCTGTGGCTAGTTCAGTAGGTAAAAAACGGCGGAAGGGTTATTTTCAGAGTATGTAGCCCTAAAAGGGAATTTTTATAATCTTTTAACAGGATATGTTTAGACCTCTGGCAGAGTACACTCTTAAAAATTAAAGTTATAAATATGGTCTTTGTCGGGCTGTATGGTTTCATTAAGAACCTTTAACCCCCTGGGGTCCAAAAACGCGGCACCGCGTTTTGACGTGTTTTCTCCTTATCATAGCAGAATCAACTTAAAATACTCCATCATTAATAATCATACACTTATGTGTTTGACATCATTTGAAACTGTCAAGGGTCTTCTTTAATTTGTGTACATTCACTACTATATTCTGTTTAGAAGAGTCTTGTGAAAACATGTTTAGTATGGGTTTTGTGGTTTTAAAAATTTTGCTTTTTTAAAAACTAGGCATAAACATTTTTCTCTCAAAAATACAAACATGTACATACATGTAGCTCATATGATATTGTAGCCCAGTTTGTGCTGAACGCAGTGTTATGAGACACTTGCCATTAATATGTTTAAAGCAACTGAAAAAGACCAAATGTAAGAGCATGTCAGAACCTCTGACAGTGTCCCAAAATGGTCGGACCCCAGAGGGTTAACATCCACAGAACCTTTATGCAGCAGAAAAGGTTGTTTGTAGTCTGAAAAAAAGTTTTTTCTGATTGTTAAAGCGATACTCCAGCAAATTATCCCATTGTGTACTCGCCATCAAGCCATCTATCATGTCTATCATTTTTCAGACTAACAAATTTGAAGTTATTTTGGTACATGTCCTTGGTTTTTCAAGCTTATATTGGGAGAAAACAAGGATCAGGGAACAACTTCTGACTTTGATGCCCAAAAAAGTGCATTCATCCTTAGGGCTGGGTATCGATTCAATTGTTCCAGATCGATGTAATTTTGATTCACAAGCTTTCAAATCGATTCGATTTCGATTCTCGATTCGATTCCGGTTCTCTGGACGGTTTTTATACTCGATTCAAATACTATATAAATAAATAAAAAAACTGTGAACATAAGTTTGCAAGTGGGTAATTCATAAAAAGAAATTAAAAGCCACAACACTATCGTTGTCGTCTTGCTTGCGAAATCTAAAATGCTTTCATACCTCTTACTTTTTATGTGAAGGTGGAATTAAGGTTGATGAAGCACCTAAAAATGCCATTTTAAGCACTTAATAAAAAAATGACAGGCTCATTGGTAACATCGGCAAGGTAAAAATGAGAGTGACATCTTGTGAAGAAGACTAGTAATTTGATTAAAGTTAATGTTACGTTCAATGTTTTCAGCAAAAAATATGAAAAAAAAAATCGATTCTGCTCTTTGAGAATCGATTCTGAATCGATCACGTTTAAAAAAACGATTAATTGAACAATCGATTTTTTTTGCCCAGCCCTATTCATCCTTCACAGAAGTAATCCACATGGATCCAAGGGGTTGGCGTCCAAGAAGATGTCATTACTGGAAGGTAGTTATTATAGTTTATAGTTTAAAATGTAAATATTTTTCTTGCAATATCCCTTTAATTACCCCTAAAAGACCTTTATTAACCCCTTGGAGGCGTGTGGATTACTTCTGTGAATGATGGAAGTTGTAACAACTAATTTCTTGTCAAGATAAATAAATTAGTACCACCTCGGTTGACATGACTTGTAAATCTGAGTTGATTCAACTGAAAATTTAAGGAAGCAAAGATTTTTTGCAGTGTACTTTTAAGGTACCAGTATGTACATCTAATGGCGCTTTTCCATTGCATAGTACCGCACGGTTTGGGTCATCTTACTTTTGGGGGCTTTCCACTGGGTGTAGTACGTAGTATCCAAAACTTTTTAGTACCACCTCGGTTGTGGTTCCAAGCGACTTGAGCTGATACCAAAATGAGATGCGAAAACAATGTAGATCACTGATTGGTCTGAGAGAATCGTCACTACCAGCGTCATCACTATAATACAAAAGATTAGCTTTACCTTCATGCTAGCTTGCGCTGTCTCGAGTAAACCTGCTTTGCTGTAAGTTCCCAAACTCCCTTTTAGTGATGAAAACATTCACATGTTGAGAATCAGGAACACCATACCAGTTTTTTCCAGACTTGCAGTTTGTGGCGGCACATTTGCGACTCGCCCATCCGCATTCATGTTTAAATGCAACTAAAATGAGGCTTCGGGGAGCGTGTCAACCGACGCCATGGGTGTTTGTACAGAAACTGTCATGTGATACAGAGGTAGTGATAAACGCGATGTGCAAACATCTATTTGTGGTGGTCAATTTTAATTTTGTGGCAAACTGAGAAATAAATGAAAGTATGGAGATGTATAGCATTTCAATTGCTCTCACTTGTATGATGTCAAAGCAGTAGGTAGCGCAAATATAACGACACGCCTATAATCCCTCCCACTACGAAGTGTTACTAAACTCGATGGAAAAGCTAACCAAGCCAAATTGAGGTGTGCTGACTCGACCAGACCCTACCTAAACCGTGTGGTACTATGCAATGGAAAAGCGCCTTAAGGTGCCAATGTGTACTTTTGAGGTACTAATGTGTACCATTTAGGTACAAAAGTGTACTTTTTGGAAAGGTACCTTCCCAGGCACAACATTTGTGCTGCTTGTACCTTATTTCTGAGAGTGTTGGAAGCTTTGACACAAAAGGTTCTTTGGAGAACCAAAAATGTTCTTCTATAACATGTTCTATGGCAAAATGACATTGCCATTTCATCTCGTAAATGGGCTGATATCTGTCCGCCTATGACATTTGTATAAGTTGTAGTATCTTAATAAATGTATGTTTCCATTTTCCATTTCCATCAAGCTACATTAGGTTAACCTGTTATTAGACTGATAATAATAATGGTGCACATCAATAATTCATTACTTTGTCATGATGCAGTGTCAGTGTTTTTCTTTCCATGTCTCTTTAGTCAGGAAAATTTAGCTCTGGTTTCATCCATAATGGCCACATACATGTTAAGACCAAATCTTTATGGTTGCATCTTCTGTCTCCCAGGCCCAATAAGTGAAGTATACCAAAAAATTTGGAGAGCATTTTCAAGAGCATTTCTCTGTTAAAGATCTGTGTGCTTTGTCCTTCCAGATTTTTGATTTATCTGTTTCTCTTTATTAAGTGAAAAATGTGGTTGCTCTGTTGATATATTTCATATATAGCATTTATGTGCGCTCCCAGTGAATCAAACCCATGACCTTTGTCATTTTAACACAATTCATAGCCAGTTAAGCTACAACACTGATCTTGCGTGAAGTTTGAAGAATTGTACTAGTAATTTTAAGACATAACCCTGGCTGGGTTGGTGAAATTTTGTCTGACCGCCGTTGTATTTGTCTGTTTCGTTTGTAATAATATATATTTGGGTGATTCTCACGAAAACTTGGTTTTAAACATGTCAAGCATGAAAATGTAAAAATTGCTTAAATTTACTTTTTTTCCCACCAGACATTGAAAAACAAAGTCTGGAGTAAATGGGAACATTAATTTAAAAACTTTTACTTATCTTTTAACACTTTTTGTAACATAATTTAAAAAATTAGTCCTAAAAAATCTCATTACCGCAACAGTCAGAAAACATCAACACTGACATATTTTCAAAATGACATGACAAACCTGAAAGAACATAATTTGGAGATTCTGCACATGCATTTAAAATCAAAGTATTATGCTTCTATTAATTAAATTAACATTTAATAAGCATCTGTTGCGGTAATGATAATTAAAATGTTGTGTAAGCATTCTGACAAGACAATATTTCAAATTAGCTGTAAAAAATGATCTTACCTGGTAGCCATCTTGAAGTAAGTGGTCCATGTGCTTGGTCACTCAAAATCAAACTTTATTAAAATTCTGTATGTGTGCTTAAACTGTTCTCAAAAAGTGCTGCGGAGGATGAGAACATTAGGCATGGACACATCATTTTCCAAATTTTTCTTCATTATTATTATACATGAATATTCAGTAAATATTTTTCCTGTCATCTAAAGTAGTCTAGCAAAACATCCATTTATTTTTTTTCTTATTTTTTTGTGTTAATTTGATTAAATTACAACATAACACATGTTCAAACACAGCCGGACACATTGCGGTAATGAGAATTTCAGCAGAAAATGAGATAAAATTTACAATTATAAATTCTTATGTTGAAATCACACATTGTGCAAGGTAGAACACAGTATTGTGTTAATTCTGATGCTTTTTAATGTTACTATATTACACATTTTAAAGCTAAAATCATTAGTGCCGTGGTGTTTCAATGGTTTCGTGAGAATCACCCATTTCTTTTTTCTAGTGCTCCTTTCTCATATCTTGACAATACATGAGAAATCCCTTGTTATCATGGCAGAATTGCTTTAGATCCTATTGTGAACCTCTAGCCAGCGGTCTGCTTGACTTGTTAGGATGTCTGAATCCTCTCTGTGTTTGCAGGAGTCTTAGTGGATTTGCGATATGTCTTTGAGATGGCAGCTTGTGAGAGTTAGTGTTGGACGATTTGAGCCGTGTAAACAAACTATGTGTTAAAGAACGAGAGTTGACAACATGCATGATTCATGTCGACACTTTTTACCTCAGCCACACCTCATAGTGTGTGGGCTAGTGTGAATTTTATACATGTTAATATTTAATGCATAGTTAGAATAAAGCATGGTCTCTGAAAGAAAGCTATCCCTTTGGCGCTACCTTTGAAAAGCACACCTTTGTACCTAATGGGCACATACTGGTACCTTAAAGATACATATCCATACTTAAATGGTACATGTTTGCACCTTTTAAAAGGATACCATTTCAAAACCATTCAATATGTTTAATATATTGCCCAGCCCTTAGTATCCACACAAGTCATTATCAGTTTGTCTCTGGCACATTGTCAGCATACAGAATTCACATCTGTGTTTTATGAATGCAATGGCCATGTTACAGATAGCATTACAAGCATCTCATCATCTTTACTTGTGTGGTTTATTTGTGAATGAGTCTGTTACACAGGCAAAGACAATGAAGCTGTCATTAAGGATGTTAGTTTGAGCCATGTTGAAGGTTGATGGTGATTTCTCCTGATGTTGCAGGCGTTGGGTTGCGTAATCGGATCCTGGTTTCCCATGCTCTTCCCCGGGGCTTTTTCTCTCGTGTCACTGCAGCCTCAGCACAAAGCTCTCTGATGTTGTTTTTGTGCTGTCGGGATGTTCACGTGACAGGAATGCGAACATTTTTGGATTGTGGCGCTAAGGGGTTTTGATCATGCTTTGTCATTGTTTTTGTTTGGTTGCATCTTAATGCGCAAACTATTTTGTTCAGTTCGCCTTTGATCTGAATATCCTTGATATGTGACAGAGATTCACACAATTATATACCAACTAACATTAATTCATTAGATAATTGCAGCTGTTTATTTAAGCTTAAAAGAAAGGTCATGGACTATATATCATATTTATATTCATTTACACACACACACACAATAGTAATTTAGCTGCCTTCGTTATGGGCTTAGTTATACTTAAACTGTTTTGTATTAACATTCAATTTCAGCACAAGCTTTTTATTTTAATCATTTCTCTAATTACACGAATGCGCCCAATGCTCAAGTACAACTGTAATGAAATATTTTTTTTGCAAATTGAAACTGTCTGTAGTCTTTGTATATTGTTCTAGCTGAATGTCTAATTGCCTAGTTGATTAATGAGAAATACATAATCTTGCGTATAACAGTATTTCATAACAAAGTTGTTCATTTTAGCGTAAAGCTTCTTGAGCTGGCATACCTTGTTTTATGGAGTTTATTTCCATTATTCAATTAAAATTAAGTGTAGCTAATTTAAAGTGTAATAAAGTGAAACTGAATAAACATGAATTAGAATGACTATTCGGTTCTGCAGTGGGTAAGAGGGTGAATTTGTTTTTGTTGACAGCAATGTTTTCCTACTATAGAAGTCAATGGTGCCCCAGGGGCCTATACCATGAAGCCGGTTTAAGTGGATAGCCAGGTAAATTTAAGATTAGTTTGCGCCAACCCTGGGTTTTAGGTACCATGAAAGTAGCGCGGCTTTAATCGGTGTTCGTCGCCATGGTATCTTACGCTGCACGGCTAACCTGCCCCGGGGCACGTTATGTTCTGGATTCGAGATCTGAGACTGCAGTTTGACCAATCAGCTGCGAGCAAAGAAATATGTAGGTGACGTAACTACTAGCGTCTCCGCGCAAACTTTATTTATTTGTATTTTTTTATTGAACATATTCAAATACAAACATTAAGGCATATTTAACAATCACTATTTTCCGTGTTGATACCGCATTTAAAGAAAAAAAGAGGAAAAAAAACTAAGAAAAAACAAAAAGAAAAGGAGGGTGAGGGTCTTAATCTTAAACATCCAAAGCAGAAAGAAGTCTCTCCACGCAAATTGTTAGAGCACTTCGTAGAGAGAGAGAGTTTTTAGTTTTCCCTTGCCCAGTTATTTGTATGAAATATCTAGATTTTCCACGGAAGGAATCTCTTATCTTTGCAAACTTCTAGCCTCACATAAGAAATGTATTACGTTGAATCCGTGCCCTTACTGTACCTTAAATGATGTATATAGCGTTGCGCTTTTTTTTTTGGTACATACTTGTATGCGGTCGATGGGGAAAACACGGTTTGCATGCGCAAGGTGGTCCTCGCACTGTAAAAAAGCCTACATAAACAGCTTCATAGTGTTCCCCGGACATTTCCCGACCATGTGTTTAAAAGAGGGCTATTAGTATTATAAAATTCTCTGTAAGATTATTAACAAATTTAACAATGTACAAAAAAAAATGTTTAAAAAAAGCATGTTTCACTTTGGGTACCTAAATATATTATGCAATGAAGTACATGTTAATGTACATGTTATATTAAAAAGAGCAGAGGCAGTATTATTTCGCTCTTAAAATTAATCTTCATACTTTTGTATAATTAGCTCATGCTCCTCCGCTAAAAAAATACACTGCTCATACGTGCTCCCTCTATTTCTATTCCGATTGGTTGTTCGGTGCCGACGTCACTCTTTTATGTGCACGCGCGGGTGGAGTAATCATAGCCTAAAGATCAAAGCCTGAGTTGACAGAGAAAGTTGATAAGCCGCTTCATGGGACCAATAAAGCCTGATTGCATCGGTTTGGTTTTGTCAACTCAAAACCAATCCTGTAACCCCGAGTTTGTTCAGCTACCTTCATGGTATAGGCCCCAGATCTGCTTGATTACAAACAATTTTTCAAAATATCTTAAAGGGAAAATAGTCTCATTTTCCAGCTCCCCTAGAGTTAAATATTTGACCGCTTTGGAATTCATTCAGCTGATCTCCGGGTCTGGCGCTAGCACTTTTAGCATAGCTTAGCACAATCCATTGAATCTGATTAGACCATTAGCATCGCGCGAAAAATAAGTGTTTCGATATTTTTCCTATTTAAAACGTGACTCTTCTGTAGTTTAATCGTGTACTAAGACCGACAGAAAATAAAAAGTTGCGATTGTCTAGGCAGATATGGCTAGGACTTTACTCTCATTCTGGCGTAATAATTAAGAAAGTTACGTGAAGTTACGTGAAGACCACGAAAGCAGCTTGTTTATGTTGTTACTGCTGAAACCGTCGATACCTTAAAGTCGATTTGGGTAAAAGTATCTTCCAAGTGCATAAACATAAAAAGTTTGCTTTTTGAAAAACTTTCTCTACCCTGTTAGTTGGTAGCGTTCTGACTGTCTTTCGTCAATTACACGGTGATAAAGTGTAAAGCTCCTGAGACATGCTCGTGCGCTGAGGCATGCTCGCTCCTTAATTAAAGTGTAGGGATTGGTCTCAGTGGACAATCCTGTTAGATTAGCCCATTTCTGCTAGGCGGATGATCCTGGGATCTCATCTCAGTCCTGAGATTGATTTCACAAAAAAGCAAAACAAAACACTCAACAGTCTGCCAACATATATTCTGAAGTGCTTTGTCATGATATTATTTATTTCACCCGATTGACTTCACAATGTGACATCTGATTTGAAAGTTTTGTTTTGCCCTCCCGGCAACAAAGAGTGCTTTTAATGTGTTAATATTAAAGAGCACCTATGGTCCAATTTACGATTTTACATTTCCTTTAGGGTGTAAGTGTGTATTAGTACATGTTAACTATATGCAAAAGGTACAAACCCTAAAGTAAACGATGATCCGAGTTATCGTCTCCAATGTAAATCTCTTTTCTTAGACTACAACAAACACACGGATTGTAGGCAACAGTTTACTTCCTGAGCCGGATGACATGGACAAGACCGACAATATCATAATTCCTCCCGCTTCGGAATCAGCCTGTAAGTTAACTCCTGTTAGCATTGATTGGGCCTGAATCTTTCAAACATGGTAGGGAGCCTTACATTTCCGGCTGACGGAAATCACACTGTACAGATTAGCTGGTCAATCAGGGACAAGGCGCTTTTCAAATCAATGAGTTTTGTACAAAATTATTGCTTTTCAGGAAGAAATGCGTATCTGGAGCTACAAAAATGAACCACGTGTTTTTTGAACCACGCAAACATATTGTATTATACCAAATACACAAAATAACATAGTTTTTTAGCAACGAAGTAGGTGCTCTTTAAGTGATTTTGAACTTTCTTCAAACATTT
Source organism: Misgurnus anguillicaudatus (assembly GCF_027580225.2). NCBI lineage: Eukaryota > Metazoa > Chordata > Actinopteri > Cypriniformes > Cobitidae > Misgurnus > Misgurnus anguillicaudatus. Next base: position 28,101,898 of record NC_073354.2, on the reverse strand, counting down.
TCAGTGAAAATCTACTAACAATGTATATTTAGTATATTTACTACTCATTAGAGCCCTGCAAGCCCGACAGGCTAATGCTGCATTTACACCAACCGCGGTAGAGGCGTGAAGCGCGAGTGATTTCAATGTGCTTTTTGTGCATTTTGCGTTTCACGCGAATTTGCGGCTGACGCCCGAGTTGAAAAATTTGAACTTTGGCGGAATTTCAAATACTTGCTTTTTCCGCGCGTCTACTCCGCTCTACACGCGCAAATGCATCCAAATTGTTAAAAGCATCAAACCACGCGCGGTAGACACGATTTTGACGCCTAAAACGCGGTTGGTGTAAACTCAGCATAAGCCCATTTGGGCCGGGCTCGGGCAGTTGTTTTTTTACAGACCAGGCTCGGGCAATTTTTTTTTTACAGATCGGGCTCGGGACATTTTTTTTTTTTTACCGACCGGGCTCGGATCGGGGTCGGGCTTATTTTAGCGTCTCTCCTCTGTGTGTGTGTGTGTGTGTTTGCGTGTGTAGCAGAGACAGCGGGCATCTGAGAGCGCGCGTTCGAGAGAGAGAGCACGCATCAAAGAGCGCGGGGGTCAGAGAGAGCTTAAAAGTGATTGATATTGGTCTCGGGTCAGGGTGGGTTCGGGCTGAAAAATCTGCAGGCATTGTCGGGCTGGGGTCGGGTAGGGCTTGAAAACTACGGGCCAGGGCCGGGTTAGGGCTGGAGTTTTGGGCCCGTGCACTACTCATACTCTAACCAGGTACAGCAGGTTGACGGCAAGGTTTTTAACAACAATTTATTCTTTTTGCGTTCTCATGCAGACTTGTAACTTTCACGACTACTGTAAAGTAGTGCTAAAATGCTAACTCCCTTCCGGGTTTTGCCTACTAAAATACTTTATCCCTGCGGCACTCTATAGCTAGCTTTTATCACTTGTCGCTTTGCCGCATCGTGTATGGTCCGGATGTGTTGTTAGATGGCAAAGAAATGACAGAACAGATCAAATGCAACAGCTAAGATGGAATATGTTCATATTTCAAGAGGAGGGGAATGTAAGCTTAGTTTTTATTAACAAGGTCATAGCACTCACTCTTTCCTTTTTCAACCTGCTTCTGTTCATTTGATAAAGAAAGTGCAAAACACTTTTAGCTGCTCTTTTCTTATTCTTTCAAAGCAGTGGAGGGGTCACTGTAAATAATTTAGAGTTTTATTCAAGGCGAGTTTTGCCCTATAGTGCAAAGTGATCAGCGAGACAGCGAAATTGATTTTCGTTGTTTGCATTTAATGGATGACTGCATAATAAATGATTGACCTATAAAGGTGAACTGCACTTGAGTGCTAATACAGAATCACACGATGGATGTTAAATTATCAGTGCTTTAAAGCTTTCGGTGACTAAAGGAACAATTACCGCTTCACACATAGATTTAAATTCAGATTATCTATTAAATTGACACCCATTGAATGAATCGGTATACTCGGGTTTCCCACAGGTCCTTGAAATCATTGAAAGTTTGTGAATCTGGGGGGAAAATTTCAAGGCCCTGGGAAGTTGAAAATATACATGCATAGATACAAGTCATTGAAAGTGCTTGGATTTATTTTATGCAAGAAGTTTTCTGGAAAATATCCATATTATTCCCTGTGTAGTGTTGGATAATATCATAAAAATTCTAGACTTTTCAAGCTAAACTGTTCGCTTTAAATACTTATATCTTCTGTATGCGAATGTTGATTCATACCAAAATGCTTTTTTGCATAGATGTGTTTGACACATGAACACGTATCTGGTTACGTATGTAACTGTTGTTCCCTGAGAAGGGAACGAGACGCTGTGTCACCCTTGCCATACTTCCTGCGTCCCTGTAACGCCGTCTTTGGCAATATTTCAGATAGTGATATACTTCCTGCACCCCATCTTTGTTGTTAAGCCTCACCATTGGTTGAATTTGATATACACATTCAGACGCACTTAACCCTGGAGGTGTCCCCAAAGTGTCACCACAGCGACGCGGCGCGAGTTCCCTCAATAGGGAACTTTAACAATGTATCTTAAAAGGTAACACGATGTAACCTTGCTCTCACTTAAAATGTGTCCCCACATTTAGTTATTGAATTTGAGGGTATTGGGCCTCGAAAGTGCTTGAAATGTCTTAGAATTTGAAGTTAGCTAAGGTGTGGGAATTCTGTATAATTAAACATACGTTCCTTAACAAGTTAACTAAAGTTATGTATTTTTTTCTGTGTTTTTAAACTATTAAAGCTTATTGGAGGTTCTCTTTTTTCCTCTCTCTCTCCAGCGAGCAGAGTATATGTCAGGCGCGGGCCGCTGTCATGGTGTATGACGACGCCAACAAGAAATGGGTTCCGGCCGGTGGATCCACGGGCTTCAGTCGAGTCCACATCTATCACCACACAGGCAATAACGCCTTCAGAGTAGTGGGCCGTAAGATTCAGGACCACCAGGTAAGAGAAATGAAGCTTTGGGGTAAATGAGTTGGAAACTTTTGAATGATGAATTGTCAAACCAAATCTCCGCTGAAGTTCTCATGCTTGTTACAGTTTTATTGTGGACATGTGCTTGTTATCGAGGGAACTGAGGCAAATTAATCTACAGTATTGTGCAAAAGTCTTAATGCCACCATGCTACCATTAGATTTGTTGTTTTTGCAATTGTATAGTGATCATATACAATTATTTCTCAGTCTCTTTATTAGAATACAACCAGAAAATACAGGAAATGTGTATGTAGTATTAAAAACTGTATAAAAGTATACGCTGACGTTTTGTTTTTAGGGTAAACTCCCCTTCCACTTGAGCAATAGCAGGAAACTGCAGGATCTCTTAAATTTAAATTAAATTAAATTAAATCCTAATTCCAAATTCTAATCGAATGACTTCAGGACTTCAGTCTCCTCAAAAAAGCTCAAGATCTGTTTCGTGCCAAGAGACGTCACACTAAATACTGAACAATGCCTGAAGAAGACGTTTAGTTCTGAAAATAGATTTTTTTTATTTTGTGTACATATTTCCTCTATTGTCTGTTTGTATCTTAAACAAGAGAGAAAAATAAATATGGATGGACATTAAAACTTTGCAAATCCTTTAAATTGTGTAGGATTATTTTATGTAGAAAACAGTAAACCACACATCTGGTCAAATATTTCTGAATTAATCATTATTCATAAAATGTACTTAAATCTTTAACATAATTTATTTTTTGCTTTACCATTCCTTAAAGGATTAGTCCATTTTCTTAAAAGAAAAATCCAGATAATTTACTCACCACCATGTCATCCAAAATGTTGATGTCTGTCTTTGTTCAGTCGAGATGAAATTATGTTTTTTGAGGAAAACATTGCAGGATTTTTCTAATTTTAATGGACTTTAATAGAGCCCAACATTTAATACTTAACTCAACACTTAACAGTTTTTTTCAACGGAGTTTCAAAGGACTATAAACAATCCCAAACGAGGCATAAGGGTCTTATCTAGTTAAACGATTGTCATTTTTGACAAGAAAAATTAAAAATATGTACTTTTAAACCACAACTTTTCGTCTTGGTCCGGTCCAGCGCGACCTAACATAAATGCGTAGTGATGTAAGGAGGCCATTGTAAACAATAAACTGACACAAAGACATTAATTAGTATCAGTTGACATACAACAACGTAGGAACGGTCCTCTTTCAGACACTTGTAAACACTGAGGTGGAGTTTCGCGTTCGTCCTCTGTGACCTCTTGACGTCATGACGTATTGCATGGGGTCATGCTGGCGCATCACGACCGGATCTACATGACGAGAAGTTGGGCTTTAAAAGTGTATATTTTTTATTTTTCTTGTCAAAAATGACAATCGTTTTGCTAGATAAGACCCTTATGCCTCGTTTGGGATTGTTTATAGTCCTTTGAAACTCCGTTGAAAAAACCTGTTAAGTGTTGAGTTAAGTATTAAATGTTGGGCTCTATTAAAGTCCATTAAAATGAGAAAAATCCTGCAATGTTTTCCTCAAAAAACATAATTTCTTCTCGACTGAACAAAGAAAGACATCAACATTTTGGATGACATGGTGGTGAGTAAATTATCTGGATTTTTCTTTTAAGAAAATGGACTAATCCTTTAATGCAATAAAACACCTAAAAGGCATAATATATTGGTATACTGTGATTGTACTGAGGGCTGAAGGGTGTTTTGTTGGAAACAGCGTTGTCTATAATCTAGTCAGACAGTCCAGACCCAGTGGGTTTATTTGCGAGGTTGTGTGCTCGGCCTGCTGGCTTCCCCTGCCGAGTGGGGTCTTGTCTCACTGCGGCGCATGCAATGACCCATGACACAAAACATGAGGGAGTTGAGCGACTCCAAACAGCACAGGGTAGTTTAAGTAAAATAACATCTCATGAGAAGTACAACAATGCCTGTTGTGATTGCAAAAATATTACGCTTGGCTTTGTTTACGAAGAAACTCTGCTTTTCTTTCAGACATGCAGTGTGGCATTTCAGAAGAGGATTTGTGCCAACAGTTAATTTTAATTACAGTTTTTATTTTAAACACAGTCTTCAGAGTAACCTTAAACAAATAGTTCACTAAAATATAGTGTACTCATCTTCATGCCACCATAGATGTATGTATATGACTTCCTTTCTTTAGTTGGCTTCTGTTCTTCATTGCTTTACTCAATATATTGATTATTCAGGTAATCATTGTTGTATTTTCACCAAATGTTCTTTACTTTATATAGAATGATTTTATGTATAAAAAACGTAAAAAAATGACTTTAGCTGGGTTTTCACAGGCAATAAAATATTTAGCCTTAAATAGTTCAAGGGTAAGCGCATATTGTTAAAAAATAGCTGATTCATCTTTTTTATTGGTTGGTATTTAAAAGTTGATGAATTGTTCATTTCAGAGTTTATGAGAAATGCATGCATGTGAGAGCGTTCGGTGCTGCTTCAGCAACCTTTTAAGCTTCCGTCACATAAACTCGTAACATAAAATGTCGTGGGAGAGATTTCATTAATTGAATCTGCATTTTTAACCACATCGTTTTATTCAACTGTAGTGAAGGACGTCCTATTAATGTTGGATCTAGCTTCTAATCCATTTTGTGTCCTTTCTTGGATGCTGTGCAGGCCATTATTTTTCTTTTAAAAAATGGTTAAATGTCTTAAATCTTTGTTTGCTTAAAGAATAAAGTCTGGTAGAATTTATGCATCGTATGAAACTAATATCCAACCGCTGTAAAGTGAACTTTTCATGACAGGCATAATAATGTGCATAATAGTGTGATCATAAGTCTTCAATACTGTAATTTTCTTTGCAAATGATTCTTGGAATTAAATCACAATCAGATTTAAAACGCCTGTTTTTGTGAGTTTTAAAGAAGACTGTAACAAACAATCTAATTTCAAAGCTTCCAGTTAAATATGTCATTAAAGCATCTCTGTATTAGGTTATAATGATATACACTGTAGAAAGAGAAAGTTGAATGTGTTTTAAAAATACTTCAATTGGTAATACTTAAAAAAAGTAAGTTTTATAAACTTAAAGGAAAACACCACCGTTTTTTAATATTTTACCATGTTCTTACCTGAACTTAAACAAGTTAATACATGCCTATCTTTTTTCAATGCGTGCACTTAATCTTTGTACAGCGCGTCGTGAATGTGTTAGCATTAAGCCTAGCCCCATTCATTCCTTAGGATCCAAACAGGGAAGAATTTAGAAGCCACCAAACACTTCCATGTTTTCCCTATTTAAAGACCGTTACATGAGTAGTTACACGAATAAGAATGATGTTACAAAATAAAACGTGGCCTTTTTTAAGCAAATGAAAGTGAGAACTATATTGTATGATGGAAGAGCACTTAGTTTGCAGCACTTCGACCTTGGCGCACAGTAACATCATCAATCCTGAGAACTCCCCCCTCTTACTTAAACTTCCGTCAATATTACTGCGCCCGAGGTCAAAGGTTTTAAAGGTTTTGTTTTGTGCCACCATACTTACTTAACGTAACGTAAAAAAAGTAAAAAAAAAAACTTTCATTGGGATTAAGTCATATCTACAAGATGCAGAATAGACGCATCAATTTTACTCTTAGGAGAAAATCCTCCAAAATGTCCATTAAACATATTCTACTAGATTGTATTAGCTCTGTCCCTGTAAGAAATGTTTTTTTCTGTTGATACTTTAAAAAAAGTTTTTAATCAAGTTAATCCAAACATAGTTCTACAATTTTGAGATGAAATTAATTTTAAACATGTTTTCTTACTTTATATAGTTACACTTTATTCTTGCCATGAATATAGCCTTAGAAGCTGGCAGGGCGTTTTAAAGAAAAGAAAGAAAGAAAAACAAATATTGCAGCGTTAGTTTTCCCCCAATATCATGCAGGCCTAACTCTATTAAGGTGTCATGTTAAAGATTTGTTTTTTAATCATTTTATTTTACCTCTTAGGAGTACTTGTGTTGTTAGTAAAGGTTTGATGTATAAAAACAATTTAGTTTAAACTTAAAGCCCCCCTAACCTAAAAAAATGCACTTTTAAATGCGTTTCCAGCAGAAAATGAGTCGCTAGTGTATGTGCAGATACATCCTGTTATTATACAAATCCATCTATTCTTCTTTGTGGAATCTCCTTTAAACCGCAACAGCCTGTTGGGGATCATCCTCTATCAATGTGATGTTACATTGATTATGCCCCAACCATAACTCTGTTTTATGAACGCGCCTCTACTAGAGACACATGTTTTGATGTAGTCCAAAGCACATGTGTAAGTGCTCTACACCCTACTTTGCATACGGGGAGGGGAAAATAAGCTTTTTTTGCATTTAAAGAGACACACACAAAAACGGCGCATTTTTCATTGCAGCCACAAATTGCCATGTTCAACATCGTATAATGAAAGATCTGTGGTGTATTTTGAGCTGAAACTTTACAGACACATTCTTGGGGATACCAGAGACTATTTTAATATTTCTGAAAAAACCTAGATTAGGGGCCCTTTAAAAATGTAATATTGAACAAGGAATATTTTTTACAGTGTAGCAATGGTTGCTTATGGATATAATTAGCACTGCCCCGTCCTTCATAACAGCCTCTTTACAAAGTATGCATTACATTACTAGACATCATCAAGGCCTTAGATATGCCCTTGTTAATAGGCAGCCAATCAATCTCTCTATGAAGGTTATTCATTGAAGGCTAGTTTGGAGTTTTACTTCAGGCTGTGTAGCAGTGTGTTGTCATGTTAGCTTCCTGACATTGTAATAGATTTACAACATGGATTATAAAATGTAAAATCTAGACAAATTAATTTCAAAACCACATTTAAAATGACAGAGGTTTCTTTTACAGCATAAACTGTAGTAAGAAAACTTCCAAAAGTTTGAAGCTTTGACTTAGTAACACAGTAGATTTGGAAAGCTACAAAGTAAAAATAGGAATTTAGGTTACATTTATAATTAGCAAAAGGTGGAAAGGAACTAATATGAATTGTAGATTGTTTGATTTTAAGTGAAAATACAGTCTGTAATGTGCTAAAGTTAGAACGCATACGTCACAGTGTTCACTTCAGGCTGTATTTCATATGCATTTAATTTGAGTCTGACCTGGTTCTTTCTCTGCTTATTTCTTGCGAAAAATGAACCAAGAAATAAAAGTTTTGTGTTCGTTTGTCTAAATTGTGCATTGTGTTTAAAAATAGCACACACACAGTGTGTGTTCGTTTCCAGGGACCCGGGTTCGAACCCTGTTACCTACCAGCTGACCACCACTTTTAAATCTGCTTGTACTCTTGTGGAAAAAAGCCTTGAAGGATATAAAAGGGCAATGTTTTCCACACTTTCAGTGAAGAGCTAGGTAATGTGCACTTAAAGGTGGACAGCTTAATGGCTTCATTTGGCTCGGACTGTGTTTGATGCATCCTGCCACACAACTGGCAGAAACGCTGAAGAGGCGGCGATGCTGGACGTGATTCATTGCTATTTTATGATTATTCAGTGTCCTGCTGGTGTTTTAATGGAAAGGCTTTTCTGCCCCTGAAAGTCACAATACAAGTTTAGTCATGGCTACGTTAATGATTGATGAACGCGGCACAATCATCACGGTGATATCCGATGAAGGAGCGTGTCAGATTTCTTCAAGAAACTTCCTGGCATTTGTTGACGAGCCATCCATCGCAGTTTCATTTCTGAAAAGAGTAAAGCATTGAAGCAAACCAAATGTCAACATGGATTCGGCATTTGACACCTTAATTATTATAATTATTATTGTCTTCTGCAGTTAACTGACTGATGTTGGTTACATACCTTGTGTTTTCCAAGAATAGGGCCTGAAACGGGAAAAAAACAAAGTGATTATTATTTTTATTTATGTCATGTTTAAACATAATGTCAAGTTAAAAAATGAATGAGGATTGGTAATTTTACTGTCAGATGCTGGCTTTACATATGTGTCCTTTTTTAAAGTCACAATGAAACGGAAGTATCAATTGTCTAATTGTTGTGACATACAGTATACACTGCAAAAAATTATTTTCAAGAAAAAAAATCTTAGTATTTTTGTCTTGTTTTCAGTAGAAATATTTACAAATTCTTAAATTAAGATGCTTTTTCTTGATTAGCAAAACGACCCAAGAAAATAAATCTAGTTTTTAGACCAGAAATATCAAATTTAAGTGATTTTGTGCATAAAACAAGCAAAAAATCTGCCAATGGGCTAAGCAAAAAATCTTGAACATTTTTCTTAAACACTAAATAAAATAAAAATTCAAGAAAAATTAAAAATCACTTAAATTTGATATTTCTGGTCTAAAAACTAGACTTATTTTCTTTGGTCGTTTTGCTTATTAAGAAAAAGCATCTTAATTTAAGAATTTTTAGATATTTTTACTGAAAACAAGACAAAAATACTAAGAATTTTTTTCTTCAATACTTTTTTGCAGTGTATCGATATGAAACTGCTTCTGAATTTAGATAAAAGGTAGGGCAGGATTTAAATTCGTCCATCGAGAATTAATTGGATCGTTGGAAGTTGGGCCATGTTGCTATTTGCTAATCACTGCAATCTTTTCCTGTGCCCCGCCCTTTCGCTTTTTCTTGTCAATGGAAATAAAGCGAGATTGTTTTGAGGAGGGATTCGCGTTTTTGATTAAAGATTATAATGGCACATTCTTTTTTTTAAATAATGAAGCTCACAGATTAGCAATTTGTAAAAAATATCACAATATTCCCAAAGTTTTTAAAGAGCACCTATTTCATTGCTAAAAAACAATGTTATTTTGTGTATTTGGTATAATCCAATGTGTTTGCGTTGTTTATGGGTAAAAAACACATTATTTTCCACATACCGTACAATTTTGTAGCTCCACATTTCACTCTCTTCCTGAAACGCACGGATTTGAAAAGCTCTGTGTCCTCTGACTTCAGCCAGAAATGTGACGCTCCTTACCATGTTTGAAAGATTCGCTCACAATGCAATGCTAACAGGAGTTAACTTACAGGTTTTGGGCCCTATTTTAACGATCTAAGCGCATTGTCTAAAGCGCACAGCGCAACGTCTTAATGGGCGTGTCCGAATCCACTTTTGCTAATTTAACAATGGGAAAAATGAAAAAGTCATGGTCGAAAAGGGTTGGTCCTATTTTTTTTAATGAGTAATGTGAGTATTTTGTGCGTAACGTGCAATAAACCAATGAGAGTCTCAGCTCTCATCCCATTTAAAAGCCTGTTGCACTGGCGCTATGTCTAATCCCTATTTAGATGACGGACTTTGTAAACTGAAAAACTAAGAGGTGGAAGAAGATCCCCAGTTTAAGATTAATGTTAAATAATTGTTGTTTTCACTTGTATTGAAATTTTTATTTTTTTATTAAAACCTTTAAAACCCGTTTTCTTCTAGTCATGGAAGTAAAAAAGCAGGCTTTTAATTGCTTTAAATGTATGGCTATCCAATATCATCAAAAAATAATTAACAAGTATGTAAGAAAAGGTTTGTACTATAAAATACTTTATTTGTAACAAACAGGAGATAAAGAATTTATAAACGGCTCTCTGCATGTTTCAGCACTTGGACAGTGTCACGAGTTTTTTAAAGCATTACTTAAATTTTACTTAAATTGCTTAAAAGGTACAGAGTCATCATATAAAATAAATCTGTGAGGTAGCATTAAAAAAACATTTAAAACAGATGCATTTGTTTAAAGCAAAGCATTTATTTACTTACCAGGCTGCAGGTGAAGCAGCTCTTTACGCCTTCTAACGTCTCATAATCGGTCCTCATTTTGGTCCAAGAGACTCAATAATAATCTTTTACATTCAATCCTTTAATCTTTTATATTTAAAAGTGTTTTTGTGCTGCTGCGCATTCATGTATGTGATAAGCGAACCCGCGTTGTCGTCCTGTTTATAGGCGCATATTACTAATGCGCTCTTTAAATAACAAAAAACATATTGCGCCTCAAAATAACAATGCGCCTGAACACACCTTGTTTTCAAACCAGAACGCCCATGGGCGCAAAAGGGGGCGCAAATGCATTTGCTATTTAAACAACGTGGCGCTATACGTGAAAATTATAGTTGCGCAGGGTGGAAACTAGCAAAAGATTTGTGTCGCGCATTGCCCTGCATTGCACCGGGTGTAAGATAGAGCCCTGTGAGTCCGAAGCGGGAGGAATTATGATAATGTCGGTCTTGTCTACATCACCAATTTCAGAAAGTAAACTGTTGCCTACAATCCATGTGTTTGTTGTAGTCCAAGAAAAGAGATTTACATTGGAGACGATAACTTGCGTCATTGTTTACTTTGGGGTTTGTACCTTTTGCATATCGTTAACATGTACTAATACACACCAAAGGAAATGTAAAAACGTGAATTGGACAATAGGTGCTCTTTAAGTTTTTAATTTCAATTTCAACAAAGTGCAGCAAAACAATTTATTGGCCAGTGCAAAAATACAAAAATAGCGGCCGATAACTTGGCCATGGCAATATCTTGGTCAAGATTTTGCTCAAACATCTAAATCATTGCTAGTTTGGAACAAACCAATTGTTAACGGTTATTGATAACCTTATAGTTTAAAGAAAATTAAGAAAATATTATTTTTGTCTTGCAATAACATTACAGAGTGCAGTGGAATGAGATTATTTGTCCTACTTTCATGTTGTAGAAAGAGAGATGATATTGCTTTTGTACTCTTAGCATTTGATGTTTGCTGCTATATCATGTATTAAAGGGATAGTTCACCCAAAAACTTCTGTCATCATTTACTTAAGTTGTTCTGATCCTGTGTACATTTCTTTATGCTAAACACAAAGGAAGATTTTATTTTGACCACTGTTTATATTTTAGCTGTTTTGGAGCACCACTGACTTCAATAGTATTTTTTCTAGTATGGAACTCAATGGTGCTCCAAAACTGTTAAATTACAAACAGTCTTTTTTATTGTTGTGTGAACTGTCATTTTAATAGTTTATGGACAGTCACATGCAGGTATTGGACCTGCTATCTTTTTCTTATGAGACCAGATGTTCGTACCAGGTGCAATTAACAGTTAATGTCAGACCTGCTCACCCACTAAAAGGCTTTTTTGCACATGAAAGCTTTGATTTAAACACCAAAGTTGCTTATTGAAGAACATGACCCAGATTTGAGTTCTTACTGCTCATTTTTTTATGTGTTGAAAAGGGAAGTTTTTTGCATTTGCGAGTTGAGTCAGGATGGCTTACAGTTCACGGTTCCATTTATACCCCTCACTAATTAGCTGCACTTCTTATGGTAATTACATTGATGTCAAAGGCTGAAAAATTGAAATGACTTGGAAAACAGCCAGTTACCACAGAATATTTGCCATGTTGAAGATGTGCTTTGCAGAGAAGAGAGTATAGAGAGTGTCTTGTGTTTGACTTTTAAATATGTTTGTGCAGTTACCACATTAATCCCATACTGTTGTTCCCGAAACGCTTGTTTGGAGCCAAACTGACTTTAGTCACCTTTTGCGTAATGACAAAGTAGTGCATTGTGGAAAAACTTACAAAACAATGCAGATTTTTTTCTGCAAGAATGAACATGTTTTATCTGTAGTTTGTCCTTGGGAAACTTTTCACAGTGGATAACAGCGAAACTTTGTCTTTGAAATGCGTATTATCTGTCTGATTATAACATTGAAGCCTTTTCTAACTTGATATTTACAGAGATGTTTCATAGAGTTGGATGACTTTGTGAGGCTGTGAATTTTAATAATCTCAAGATAAAAATTAAAAATGGCAATGCATTTTGTTGCTTAAGGATTAGTCAATTTTCTTGAAAAAAAATCCAGATAATTTACTCACCACCATGTCATCCAAAATGTTGATGTCTTTCTTTGTTCAGTCGAGAAGAAATTATGTTTTTTGAGGAAAACATTCCAGGAATTTTCAAAATTTTAATGGACTTTAATGGACCCCAACACTTAACAGTTTTAATGCAGTTTAAAATTGCAGTTTCAAAGTACTCTAAACAATCCCAAACGAGGCATAAGGGTCTTATCTAGCGGAATGATTGTCATTTTTGGCAAGAAAAATAAAAAATATGCACTTTTAAACCACAAAAACTTGTATTTCTCCGGTCCTGCGCCAGCGCGACCTCACGAAATTGCGTAATGATGACAAAAGGTCACGTGTTACATATATGAAACGCACATTTGCGGACCATTTTAAACAATAAACTGACACAAAGACATTAATTAGTATCATTCCAGATACAACAACGTCCGAACGGTCCTCTTTCTCCACGCTTGTAAACACTGGGGCGTAGTTTCGCATACGTCATCCGTGACCTCTCGACGTGATGACGTATAACGTGAGGTCGATTTGGCGTGTCACACGACCGGAGGAAGAAAATAAGTTGTGGTTTAAAAGTGCATATTTTCATTTTTCTTGCCAAAAATGACAATCGTTTCACTAGTTAAGACCCTTATGCCTCGTTTGTGATCGTTTAGAGTCCTTTGAAGCTGCGTTGAAACTAAACCTGTTAAGTGTTGGGGTCCATTACAATGAGAGAAATCCTAGAATGGTTTCCTCAAAAAACATAATTTCTTCTCGCCTGAACAAAGAAAGCGTCAATGTTTTGGATGACATGGTGGTGGGTAAAATATCTGGATTTTTTTTAAAGAAAATGGACTAATCCTTTAATTTTGATGATATACTCAAAGTTTTTATGTAATGCTTTAGAGTTAGTAACATCCAAGTCCATTAGACAAGGATTTCAGAAAAAAATGGCATTAAAATGTGATCAAACCATTTTTTCACAACCAGAATTTAATATACATATCACTTTGGTTAAATTCTTGATAAATTCATGTAAATAATAGCATCTACAAAAATGAATTAATTTAAATATGTTGTTTTCTTCTGTCAACAGGTGGTAATAAACTGTGCCATTCCCAAGGGGCTGAAATACAACCAGGCCACACAAACCTTTCACCAGTGGCGAGATGCACGACAGGTCTACGGTCTTAACTTTGGCAGCAAAGAGGATGCTAATGTATTTGCCAGTGCCATGATGCATGCCCTGGAGGTGCTGAACTCTCAGGATGCAGGTGAGATTTTTTTTAACACTAGTGAACGATGCTTAATGATGTGTAAATTGGACAAAACCTCTCCGCTCATGGGTTTGCACAAAACTGGATGCTAGCTTTCAGATAAGCACTGAGCTCTTTATGAATTTCTTTCCGCTCTCGCTAGAGAGTGTGTGCACACTTAAAATGTCTCCAAATCTTTCCATTGCTCTTAAAAGAAAAATCCAGATAATTTACTCACCACCATGTCATCCAAAATGACCTAACGTAAATGCGTAGTGACGTAGGGAGGTCACGTGTTACATATATAAAACGCACATTTGCGGACCATTTTAAACAATAAACTGCCACAAAGACATTAATTAGTATCAGTTGACATACAACAACGTAGGAACGGTCCTCTTTCAAGACACTTGTAAACACTGGGGCGGAGTTTCGCGTTCGTCCTCTGTGACCTCTTGACGTCATGACGTATTGCGTGGGGTCAGCTGGCGCATCACGACCGGATCTACATGACGAGAGGTTGTGCTTTAAAAGTGTATATTTGTTGTTTTTGTTGTCAAAAATGACAATCGTTTTGCTAGATAAGACCCTTATGCCTTGTTTGGGATTGTTTATAGTCCTTTGAAACTCCGTTGAAAAAAACTGTTAAGTGTTGAGTTAAGTATTAAACGTTGGGCTCTATTAAAGTCCACCAAAACGAGAAAAATCCTGGAATGCTCTCCTCAAAAAACATAACCTCTTCTCGACCGAACAAAGAAAGACACCAACATTCCGGATGACACGGTGGTGAGTAAATTATCTGGATTCTTTAAAGAAAATTGACTAATCCTTTAAGTGTGCATGTGCGCTTTGACGCCATCTATGATAAATGCCTTTACGTTGCACTTGTTGTTTGGGGCCAGTTAAATTTGCATATGGGCCCGGGCCTGACTTGCTTTGCAACTGGTCAGGTTTAAATGTTGGTCTGAAATGTTATTTTAGCATGTAATTTAAGAAATCTCTCTATCTCAACTCTTGCATGATTGTAATAGCTGCCTGGAGGCATGCAAATATGGCCGCCTAGTGGCGCGACTTCCCAGAAGGGACTTACTTACACATTTGCAAACTTGGCTGCTGCTCCCAAAAACATGAAGGTGCTACAGTACATGAAGCTTAAATTGCTCAGATTTTTTTGCATTTTGCGTTATTTTCACAATATCATTATTCCAGTCTAATCAAAAGCAATTAACTTATTGACACTTGCTGGTTTTGTTGATCCCTGCAGAATAGAATTGTGTTCTTAGTCAGTGAGGTCACATTTGGAGACAGACCCAGTGTGATCAATTAATTGTAAATCAGCAAAGCGAGCCCGGTCAGAGAGAATTGGGTTTGCATGCACATGGTTTATGTGAGAGAGATTCTGGGTTACCTCTGCGCTTGTTGTTTTTGCTGATTTGGAATTAGGGGAGGAGTTTTCCTTTGTGTATAACAGCCTGCACAAATCAGTTCATCTGCAGCGAAGCCGCTTTAGTTTCTCCCCTGGCCTTTTTTTACTGTCTTACCCTGTTGCGGTAACATACCGAGGCGACTGTTCTTAGCAGGTCAGACTAGCTTGTTGCTGAGGCAGTTTTCCCTTTAGAACAGACGATGCTTTTGTTTGGGTCTGAACTCAGTATCTGTCTCTTTGAGATATGGTTGATCTGTAAATCGTGAACTGTTGCTTATTGAGCTCCTCTCTGTTATACAGTGTTTCATAATTATTTTGATAAATCCATTCTGTCTGTTTGAGTGATGTTTGTGAAAGATTGCTTGTGTCCATTATTGTAAGTTAGATTGTATTCAGTTTTTAGATTTCATTATGTAATGTATAGAATAGTCATGAATGTCACAGTTTGAATTTGGCTTATAGGAATTTGGCAACGTTTCAGCGTACGAAAGGGATAGATTTATCATTATTAGGTTGACAATAGTACAATGGTATCACATAAAATTTCTATGCAACATGTTTAAAATACTATGATTCTGTAAGGTACCACCCGCTGGCCCAATGGCGGAGTCCAGCGGCGTTGTGAAGATTTCTAAGTGTTCAGTCTTTTATGGGTGGTCTTATGGTTTTAACGTTACGCAATTTTACTCCAAAAGATAAAATGTTGATGTTTTCAGTATAAACTGAATGGATTATTATCTTCAATAATCGTGCATTTTTGATAGATGTTGGATTACTTTGCTTTAACCAGGGTTCCCACGGGTCCTTGAAATCCTTAAAAGTTTGTGAACCTGGGGGGAATTATTCAAGGCCCTGGGAAGTTTATGAAAATATACATACATACAGATCATTGAAAGTGCTTGAATCTATTTTATGCAAGAAGTTTTCTGAAAAATCCATATTATTCCCTGTGTAGTGTAGGATAATATCATAAAAATTCGAGACTTTTTAAGCACACGTGCTAAACTGTTCGGTGTAAATGCTTTGTATCTTCTGTATGCGAATGTTGATTAATACCAAAATGTTTTTTTGCATAGTTGTGTTTGACACATGAAAATGTCTCGGGTTACGTATGTAACTGTTGTTTCCTAAGAAGGGAACGAGGCGCTGCGTCTCCCTTGCCATACTTCCTGTGTCCCTGTAACGCCGTCTTTGGCAATATTTCAGATAGCGATATACTTCCTGTCTCCCGTGTCACCCTGTCTTTGTCGTTAAGCTTTACCATTGGTTGAATTTGATATCACATTCAGACGCACTTAACCCTGGAGGCGTCCCCAAAGTGTCACCGCAGTGTAGCAATGTATCTTTAAAAGTAACACAATGTAATCTTGCTCTCACTTGAAATGTGTCCCCACATTTAGTCCTTGAATTTGAGGGTATTGGACCTGGAAAGTCCTTGAAAGGTCCTTGAATTTGAAGTTAACTAAGGTGTGAACCCTGTTTAAGTCTTTCTTTAATATTACACTTGTTAATTTGGCTGCCACTGCCAGAGTCGCACATATAACATTTTATTTTAATTACATTTACATTAAAGGGGACATATCATGAAAATCAGACTTTTTTCATGTTTAAGTGCTATAATTGGGTTCCCAGTGCTTCTATCAACCTAGAAAACGTGAAAAAGATCAACCCAGTAACTTTTGGCAAACCATTCTCTGCAAGCATGTGAAAAAATAGGTAAATTTGGCTCCCCTGTGATGTCAGAAGGGGATAATACCGCCCCTTAATCTGCACTATCCAACCGCGACAGAGATCAGCTCATTTGCATTTTAAAGGACACACCCAAAAACGGCACATTTTTGCTCACACCTGCAAAGAGGCAATTTTAATATGCTGTAATAAATTATCTATATGGTATTTTAAGCTAAAATCTCACATACGTACTCTGGAGACACCAAAGATTTATTTTTAAAAAGTGTTGTGAAATGTCCCCTTTAAGATGTGATTTTCTACAGCTTAACTTTTTTGGTAATTAAAAAATATAAAACGTAATATTTTTCCCCAGTTTTTTCCACATCAGTCTTTCTATTGTATCTTAGGAAGACAACAGGGGTTTGTGGGACAGTACCCATTTTGGAGGCAAATGATTGCTGGCATTTTCGAGGACCTTCAGTTCTCTGTATCACTAATCTGTCTATGGAAAGTTATCTAGTCACTTTGCTAGGCTCCTGTTATCACCATAGGAAGTCTAAGACTCTTTGGCCTTATTACTGTCTATTAATTACCTGATAGCACGGCGGTGTTAATTATGCAAAGCAATGTTAATTATGCATACTTTGCTGATGTGCGGAAGCCTCCGTTGAAATTTCTTCATTGTTGCAATCTGAACTGTAAGCCATTGATGTAAAATATTGCAGTTCATGATCGTTTTACCATGAATTTAATGTCAGTCTCAGATGTGATGAGGACGTTTCATCTTGTACTTTTGGTGTCTCCTTATCTCATATGTTCATCTCAGATCTGATCAATTAAGTTTTTGGATTATTTCCTCTCTAATTAGTGGCTACGTTTACGTGTTGTTATGCTTATTCATAAATGCTTCATTTTTATTTATTTGTGAAATCCAAGCTAAAGTCTCATAATCTAATTCTGAGATTAGTAGCGTCAAAGTTTGATTCCAATCATTGATTTCAATCTTTGACCTGACCGTACTCAGTCGATATTTAAGATATCAAGATTATAAATCAATAAAAAATAACTAAAGCTGGGTTTTCACATTAATGGTCACAACATTTATTTGTTTATTTTGTGCAACACATTGGTCAACAGCTGTTATTTTTAATAGTGCTTTATAAATCAATTGACTTTGGAATGGGTTAGCGGTGTGTGCTAATGTTAAGGACGTGCTACTACTAGCTAAACTACTATTATTTTGAAAAATAGTTGGCTACACCATAAGCTTCTAGCAAATGTTGCTAATTACTTTAAAGTTGCATAAAGGAACATTGTTGTTGTGATTTAAAGGTGCAGTGTGTAAGTTTTTGAAGGATCTCTTGACAGAAATGCAAAATAATATATAAAACTATATTATCAGTGGTGTATAAAGACCTTTCATAAAGAACCGTTATGTGTTTATTACCTTAGAATGAGACGTTTTTTATCTACATACCGGGGGGTCCCTTACATGGAAGTCGCCATTTTGTGCCGCCATGTTTATACAGAAGCCCTTAATGGACAAACTTTTTTATTAAGTTGTCTTCAACGATGACATGTTTGTCCGGTGGCAGCTACCGTAGTTTTTCTATGTGTTTCAAAAGCGATAGATGATCAGTGGACTTAGCTGTTGGTTGCAGTTCGCAACCTCACCACTAGATGCCACTAAAATTTACACACTGCACCTTTAAAGGTGCCATGTCACAAGATTTTTTAAAGATGTAAAATAAATCTTTGGTGTCCCTAGAGTACATATGTGAAGTTTTAGTTCAAAATACTATATAGATAAATTATTATAACATGTTAAAATTGCCACTTTATAGGTGTGAGCAAAAATGTGCAGTTTTGGGTGTGTCCAGTGGTGTAGTCTAGATTTTTGTAGTGAGTATACTGTGATTTTTCCCTCTCACCCTTATGCTCACTCGTCCCAGAGTGACACCCCATAAGCACCACCACACTTACAGATGCATACAGAATGGATCTTCATGCAATCGAGAGCATTCTGAAAGTGTACTCATAAACACATAAACTGAATGTGTTATTAACATGTCAGTTTATTATAAGAAAAAAGACTTTAACAGTCAATGGGTTTACAGCTGGGGAAACTGGATGGATTTTTAGACTGGTTTAGTGTTAATCAACATCTAACTCAGGGCCAAAAGTTACTCAACTGTTAATTAAAATTAAATAAACTGTTTCCAATCTTCAATCCGTGGCTAACACATGCATTGAAGGAGAAAAAAATATCCACTCTTTCAATAGCTATTATCTGACAACTATTGATAACATTACCATGTGTAATTTAATGGTGTAAATGTTTTTAATTAATACACATTTAAGATGCAATACAAACACATTTTTATGCATATAATACAAGCAGTGTCTAAAAATGAAAATAGGCTTTTACTTAATTATTATTACAAGACCATCATGTAGCCTAATATTAGACACCCAAACCAAAGTGAAGAAAATTATCTTTAATTTGCAAGTCTGAACTGAACATCAACGCAGACATGATTTTCCTCACAAAAGTTTAAGATCATATACATCTTGAACGTAGATAGATAAATTAACACAGAGAAGGAAAGTTTAACACTATGAACCACAAGCAAACATGCTGAAAGCTAAAACCATCAGGATATAATAACGGGCTTATTTTATTGCATTTGGAGCCTTACCTCCAGATAAACTAATAAACTGGACTGATGTTTTAAATGTTTACTCACATGTGCGTTGTTAACTCTCCGGATTTTATATTGCAGCAGCTCGTTCACTTCACATGGATTGTTTACAGTGTCGCGTGAGCAGCTACACTGCAGGTTCGACTTCATTTGGCGCTAAGCAGACCCTTTGGTGATGTCAAAGTACCGCGAGAGCGATTCAAAGCAGATTTCTCCATGTGATAAATGCAATCGCTCTCGCGGTACTTTGCTGTCACTCGCCTGTGGGTTCTTCTGGTGCCACACCAGTCTGCTCCCCAGTCACTTTGGCGCCGCTATGGTAATTTGATTTCATACGCGAATCGGATCGCGCAGTTCGGCAGGAATTCAAACACACCAAAATATAGCCTAATATATATGCAGTTCAACCCGCTAAAATAGCAAGTGTAGCATGCTACTGGTCAGTGCTTTACATCTGAATTATGACTAAAATTTTGAAATGTCAGAAAACCATGCTGTTACGCATCCTCAAGCTATTTTTAGTGGGTATACGGAAATCCTTGACAATTTCTAGTGGGTATACGGCGTATACCTGCGTATCACGTAGACTACACCACTGGGTGTGTCCTTAAAAATGCAAATGAGCCAATAAAATTCAAACACTGATCGCAATGATGGTGGTTTGTTGAAATTGAAACTCAATTGTGGTGTCAATTATTTTCTCTCTCTCTCTTTCTCTCTCTCTCCACTAAATGGCAGTGTCGTGGTTGGATAGTGCAGATTAAGGGGCGGTATTATTATAATAGGATCCCCTTAAGATGTCATAAGGGGATCTTATTATAATAATTTCAATTACGTAATTTTTTGCATGCTTGCAGAGAATGATTTACCAAAACTAAGTTATTGGGTTTGTTCTTTTTCACATTTTCTAGGTTGATAGAAGCACTGGGGACCCAATTATAGCCTTAAATATGGAAAAAGTCAGATTTTCATGCTATGGCCACTTTAATATAAACTATGTTGTGACAAAAAGACAGCAGTTTGTTAAGCTTGGTTTAACCTGGCTTTAGCTAAATTAGCTGGTGTATCAAGCTGGTTTTGGGAGGGTTTCGACCACTATTTTTAGCTGGTCAAGCCAGCCTTGGCTGGTTTAAGATGTTCCCGTCAGCCTAAACAGCTAAAAAGTGGCCAAAACCCATCTAAAATCAGCCTGTTAAAACCAGACTGGGAGACCAGCTAAACCAGCTTAGACTGGTTTGAACTTCTTACCAGGGTACACCACTAGTTGTCGGATAAAGTAGCAATAGCTATACAAATTTGAAAACATCTCAACTACATTTTTAGTAGTATGCTAAGCTGTTTAGTGAATAGCATAATTTTTTTAGTTAGTTACTCACCAACACTGGTGTATTTATGCTACACTAGCTCTGCCGAATGTGCCTAATCCCTGTGGATGCCTGGCATGGAGACAGCGACTGAACTAACCAGGCCGCAGGACTATCCCATGCGATCGAGCCAGAACAGGAAAGCCTAATTGGCTCTCCCCTAATTCACTCTATTGTGCACATTTAAGCTGTTTACAGCTGCGGTAGGCCTGTTACTAACTGCAGTGAGGTCTGTATGCATCCATGACCCTGAGTGAACCACAGCATACATTTGTGTTAACGCTTTGTATTCACAATGTATTCGCACAGACGTCTGGAAATAAAAGCTGAATAAAAGTTTATCAAAATGCATTAACATTCAATGCCATTTCCAGCCTCTTTGAGGTGTACATGCCCTAAATACAGAATTAGTTTGTCTGTGAGTCTTAACCATTTTATTGATTCCTTTTTCAAACACCGGTGTGCAGAAATGTAGCATTTGATTTCATTTTAAACAATTTAGCTTTTAGCCTTTTGCTGTTTATTAACAGATTTGGCAACCTCAAGTAAAACAAACCCTCGAATAGAAAATGTGCCCCCTGTTGTTTAAATGAGGAATTGTAGTGTTGCCAGGCAGACTTGTTACTAAATAATGTCGGACAGTGTTTTACTAACATTTACGTCACCTCAGGTAATACCTGACAAATATTTTAGCGACACATGCCTTGACCACAGAATGTGATCTGTAGTCTTTGTGTCTAAACACAGACTCAGGTGGAATAACAATGCAGTCATCTCTTTTTAAGGCTGTCACATGACATGTCTGTATTTTTGGAGCATCACATCGAGTAGTATGTTTACAAACCCTTATCCAGATATTTACGAGCCATTTTTGTGCCCTGTTGTCATGAATTCAACCCCAAGTTTAATGCATAGGCTCTTCACGTGTATTCTGTGTTACAGAACAATGTGTAGAGTATTCTTTATATTTATTTACTTCGCATACCGCCTTGTCATCCATCCCACTTTTTCAGAGGAATATCAAAGGTCCTTTTCTTCCAAATCCCCAGAATGTGACTGTGCGCTGCTAATTTTAGTGGGGTGTAATGTGCAACACACAGTCACATGCTGTAGCGATGATACCCTGACACTGGAGCTGTGGACTGTGAGATTTGGTCAGTTTTTATATAAATGCTGTTGCCAGCATGATAAAGGAGGTCTGTTGCGGGGCAGACGGCCCTAGAGCTGTTGGTGACATGGATTATTTACACCTGCAGGAGTGATTAAAGTGTAGTTTGGGGCATAGGGGAGGTATAAGTAACAACTTGTTGTTGAGAAGTCATATTGGAAGTCTCACTGCTGAGAACACAAGAAATAATGTTTCCCACGGGTAACTTAGATTTAATTATTGTAAAGTCTTATGTTTATTGTAAATGTTTATTTTGCCCCTTGCCATGAGTGGTAGGAATGTGTGAACAGAGAAATAAATGCTTACTTGCAAAAACAGGCAGGTGTTTGTGGTTTAGGACTAGGATGTGAAGGTTTTTTTTATTGCTGATGTATTGTAAATTATTAGTTGACTTTGTGTAAGCTGTTCGGCTTAAAGGCACAATACGTAATTGTCGCTGCTAGGTTGCCATACAAAACAAAATTTGATGGCACTTTGAAGTAGAGGTCTGCGCGGGACACAATTTTCAGTCCCGCTCCCGCCCGCACCCGCAATGTTCAGTCCCACTCCCGCCCGCTCCCGCAAAGATTTTTAATTTTTAGTCCCGCTCCCGCCCGCATCTGTGATATTTTGTCCCGCTCCCGCCCGCAAATGCCCGCAGGCAGGATGGATGGGTGTTTACTTTCGGTCTCAGGAAAGGTCTTAAAAAAATGTGCGTGCACATATAATTCCTTATCAATACATGGTAACAGGCTTAGATGGCTAATCGGACAAGGAGAATTCCTGATGGGCCGGTCTGTTTTTTGGCAACGAGGCCGGTTGTTGTCATGCCACCAGGTTGAAGGTTGCTGTCATAGGCTGCCTGCAGTCACAGCAGCCCCACCACTTTATGCCCAAATTGATTGTGTCCTGAGTCCCGACAACTTATTGGAAGAATTTTTGCATTCGAGTCCATTAACTTAACATCTAAAGTGAATGGAAAACGAAGGACGCACTGAATTTCTTCTTCTTTTCAAAGCGTTCGCCTGTAAATACGAGTTTTGTTTCAGACGCGTCTATATTTGAGTGCGCTTGCCGCTCATCAAGATTTAAAATAAACTTGGCAACTTGATGCGAACGGTCTCTAAAAAGAAAAGGATATACAAATCGTAATTTTTTAAGTCATAGATGTAACAATGAATCGTCTGTGAATCGTCATAAATAGTCTATTGCAAGAGTATCAAAAATCTATTTGATGCAAAACTCATCAGTTTATTGGAAAATAAAGTAAGTTTTTGGACACAAAGTATGCGTATCTTACGACGTTATTTACTTATATACATGAATAACATGATATAATTACTAATGAAAAAAATTAAAAGATTTGATAAAGCTTTGATCAATCTTGCTTATGTATTATAGGGGTTTGCAAACTTTTTCAACCCAACAGGTAATCTCAAGACCCACCATTTAAAAAAATAGAAACAAACACATTTATTTCCTTTCAGTAGTTTTTGAATAAGTTTAATTGAATAAAATTTTTAAAAGTTCTGAATTTATATATAAATTTCATAGTGTGGCCAATTAAAATACACTTGGCGAATAGAGCAATAAAATACAGCGTCTTTTAAAAATAAGCTGCTGTCAGAGCAAGTGTAATTGCAGCATTTACATGCTCCTCTGCTCTGATCTCTTTTTCCAAATTGTTCTTTAAAGTCAGAATGTAAAAATAACATGGACACTTAACTTAGGTTCTTACAAAGATGTGTTGGATTTAGGGATATGCAGGTGAGGATTGTTTTCACCTTCTGAATGTATTAAACGCACCGCATATTTTAAACGAAAATATATTTGGCAAAGACGTTTAAAATCCTACCCAGTAGGCTACATTTGATATTTATCGTTAGATTATTAAATATTTCCATTTCTTAATAAAATAAATTTGTTAAATGTTTGTTCATTATTATTCATTATATATATCAGGGGCGGAGTAGGACCAAAAAATCTACCGAGAAATTTCGTATACCACCGGCCCTCCGTGGTAAAAAAAGGTCTTGTATTTGTAGTAAAACGGTAATACAAATCGCAATCAATCTGCAAAAAAAAATAAATGTTCATAATAATAATAAAATCATCAAATCATGGATAATTTCCCTAAATTAGTAACTTTACAAAATGATACCTGTTTAAAAGACGGAGATGCGCACCTGTCAATCAGCTATTACATAACAGAGCGAGACCAGAGATGAACGTGCTCATAAACTGGAGTAATATGGAATACTTTCTTTACATCTTTGAAAAACTGTAAGAATTTTTCCTTTAAATATCATTTTTGTCATATAAAGTTTTGAGAGATTAATAATGTTTTTTTTCCACTGTGATTGCTCATTTATTTTAACGTGTTTACCTCGCGCATTTACCTCAGAGTTTATTTCAGTTATTTTGCTGTTTTTCCGGTAATAATAATACAATTTACATGCCAATCCTACTTCCTTGTCTTTTATTCATTTCATTATGCTGTTATATTAAGTTATGTGGATATTTTTTGCCATATAAGACGTTAATTGCCGTTATATACTCTCGACTAATATTCAAATCATATGCGGAATAATGTGTGCATCTTTGAATAACTCTAAGAATACAGTTAATCCTTAAAAATAATTTTTGTCAAAGTTTTGAGAAATAATAATGTTGTGAGGATATTGCCATATTGCAGTTGAATACTCTCGTTTATAATATGAATTATATTCACATCAAGCCGCCAGACGGGGTTGCTATAACTCGCAATGTATAACTATTATCAATACTATTATAATCAACACTAATAAAATATTAGGCTTACAATGACAAACTCACTTATATTAAACAGTTTGTTTTATTAATAAAACGAATTCAACGGATGCTATCTGCGTTATAACAAATAAATGAAAGACATAATTTTCCATTACTACGAATGCTTAGTATTTTTTTTTTTTTTTTTTAAACAGAACAACAATAAAGTAGTAAAATGACTCGCTTATTAAACAGAACGTTTAACAAAAACGAATAGACAGAAAACATTTACCCATCTTTTGACATAAATAAATCTAAAGTTTTGTAATATTAACTAATATTTAATTTGCGGGAGTGCAGCGTATCATCCCTCCCGCCCGCACCCGCAAGTGCATCTCTATCATCCCGCCCGCTCCCGCAATGACCATTCAAAATTTGTCCCGCGCCGCACTGTTTTGCATCGGGACCCGCGGGTCCCGCGGGACTCCCGCGGGAGTGCAGGCCTCAACTTTGAAGGAGCGTTGAATGATGGGATTTGTAGTCTTTACCTCCACTGCTTTTAGAAGTCATTGGACTCACAATTAGCGTTGGAGGATGTAATTACATCTGTCAAACAATTCATCACGATTAATTGTATACAAAATAAAAGTTTGTGTTTGCAGAATTTATGTCTGTGTACTGTGTGTAATTATTATGTGTATATATAAATTCACACATACATGTCTAAATGTAAGAAAATTTGTGTGTACTGTGCAAAAGTCTTAGCCACCACCATCAGACTTGTTGTTTTATAAGTTTTAATGTCCATCCCTATTTATTTTTCAATCTATTTTATTACGATACAAACAGAAAATACAGGAAATATGTACAAAACATAAAAAAAATGTCAGGACTAATGTCTTCTTTAGACCAGGGGTTTTCAAACTGGGGGGCGGGGCCCCCCTGGGGGGCCGTGAGATGGTGCCAGGGGGGCCCCAGTTTTATGACATTTTCTAAAACACATTAATTTATTATGAATTCTGTGTAATTAAACATAAAAAAATAAAGCTACTAACCAAAAGCACTACTTTTTTTGTATAATTTAATATGTGTTTTAGTAAAATGTTGAGTTTAGAACAGTTTTTTGTCACAAATTTACTTTGGGGGGCCGTGAAGGAATGCACCATACACAAGGGGGGCCGCACGCTGAAAAAGTTTGGGAACCACTGCTTTAGACATCGTCAGTGTTTAGTGTGACCTCTCTTGGCACTAAACACATCTTGAGCGTTTTTCAGCAGAATAAAGTCAAAAGACTAATTTCTTTAGCATTTGAAATTAGGATTTAATTTTATTTATGTTTAATAGATCCTGCAGTTTCCTGCTATTGCTCAATTTAAAGGTGAGTGCACCCTAAAAACTTCACATCAGTTTACATTTTATACAAATCTAATGAAAAATGAAGACATTACTGTCACTATAGGATTTTCTGAATAAAATAAAGGTCAAAAACTGAATCTTAAGTCTTAACGCTTTTTAATGCCGTAGAGTTTTTCGAGGTAAGTACATTTAAACTAACAGTAACTTTGATTTAATGTAAATAAAGAACTCATTAGGATGCCAGTGTCCTCGTGCGGGTTAACAGGGTTGGGTCCTTGTTAAACTGCGGCGTTAAATGCGATGCGGTCAAAAATTTGGGGGCACCTAACTTTTTTTAGGCGCACCAATGCAACCAGTGAAAAAAGTTAGTCTCGAGCCCTGCCCCCCACACGATACTATCGTGTATCGGCATTCGGACAGGCTGACGATAGGACGGTCTCAAAATGGGGCATATCGCCCAACACTAATCGGTATGGTCACAAACATTCCTCAAAATATTTTCCTTCTGCAAATTCTCTGGATTCAAACATTGTTTAAAACATTAGCAATAATGTAAGTACACATGTGCACAAAATATATAAGACTCTGCTAGTGATTGTTGGATATTTTAATGCAAAAATCTTACATATTGTGTCTTTTCTGTGATTTCTCACGCTGTGGAAAAACTCTTCTTCTGTCTACATTATTATGTAGTTAATGAAAACTTTGTGTTACACAACTTTTCAGACAGGGCTTAAGTCACAAAGCCCTCACTAGCTCGTGCAGTTTACAGATTATGTTACCCGCGGCTGCTTCATTGGTTTAACCAAAAATGGGAAAAATCTACTGTTCAGAATTCCAGATGCTTTTGTGTTCATCAATTTTGAATGGTGAGATGGAGAAATGCACAAAAACATCCTTGTATAGACACAGATTTTTAAGACTTTCCTAAACCACGAAAACTATTTTTTGTCTGTTGTAACTGTTGTAACTGCAGAGGAAGGAGTGTGTTGTATTGTATTATCATGTAGTGCTATGAATCTAAGGGGTTGTTTATTGTGTGGTTGATACCGCTAATGTACTTGTATTTTATAAAAATAGAGTTTCATACATATTTCATCCTATAAATTTAAAGGAAAACACCACAATTTTTCAATATTTTACTATATCTTTACCTCAACTTAGATGAATTAATACATACCTATCTTTTTCCAAAGTTTGCACTTTTAATCTTTGTACAACGCTTCATGGATGTGTTAGCATTTAGCCTAGCCCCATGCATTTCTTTGGCTCCAAAAAAAAGTTTTATTTTGTGCCACCATACGTACTTGTGTAACTACTCATGTTATAGTCATTAAATAGAGAAAACATGGAAGTCTTTGGTGGCTTCTAAATTCATCCCTGTTTGGATCCTAAGGAATGAATGGGGCTAGGCTAAATGCGAACACATTCACGAGGCACTGTACAAGGATTAAAAGTGCATGCATTAAAAAAGATAGGGATGTATTAATTTGTCTAAGTTGAGGTAAGAACATAGTAAAATATTGAAAAACGGTGGTGTTTTCCTTTAATTTTTTTCATATATTTGCATGTACTACTCTGTATCTACAGTAAAGCGGCTTTGCTACAATGTAAAATTGTGAAAAGTGCTATAGACAAAAGTGCTAATTTTAGGTATCAGTCGCTGCCTTCCATATAGCACCAATAGTCTTTTCGCAGCATGTGAGCGGGTCAGGTGTTAAGGTTTAAGGGCCACCTTTCAACATATAAATACTGTCTTATGATGGCCTGTTGACAGTGAGCAAATATGTAGAATTGCATGAGCTCATCCCTGTTTGACCCCATCTGGAGCCTTCCTGGAGCCTGCTGCCTTCTAAATGAAGGTCGTCCTACATTTTGAGACTTTATTATTGGTAGGACATGTGTTTATCTTTTGAGGCATAGTACCTGTGAGAAAAATAGATACATCATTCCTGAGCCAAAGAGTTTGTTTTTCCTGGTTGTGAACTACGAGTATGGCCTGAATGGGGAGGGCTGGATCCCGAGTCTGGTATGTGTTTGTTTTGTAGTTGACACATGAAATGACCATCCAATTGGTGAAGGTGGGAGAGATGACGTTGGCAACCCAAAACACTTTTTATTGATGAGATCACGCAGTTGCCACAGACTCTATTAGTTCTCATTGCAGAACGGTTGTTTCTTCTCTCCAACTTTCTTAGTGAGCAGAGCTTGGCTTGTCTACTAGGAATCAGGTTGGCTGTGTTGCTGTAGCTTAGTTTTCGAATCGTGTTTTTAGTTATAGATATTCATTGAGTTTTTCTTCTTTTGAATGGGAATCTGAGTTGGGTATTCGACTATAGGACTCAATATTTCTACTTCGACTCTCCCAGAGGGACTTGGTCTCGGTTCAGAGCATCAGAACAGAAAGGCAGGCCTGCAGGCATCTGTCCATCATGCCAGCACCCAGAGTGAACCGATTCCCACAGAAGCAAATCAGCCGAACTCAGATCCTCCTGAGGAGTAAGTGTATACGGGGTAGGGGTTTAACCGAGGGAGACTCCCAGCAGGGGCCGATTCATACTGTGTACCCCGACAGCTACTTTGGTATCTTCTAGGATTGCATGTAATAGAATATACTGTTTAGATTTAAATGTACTCTTTTGTAAACATTTGTGACCCTGTCTGTGAAAACCAGGCTACAGATCAGAGAATCAAAGTTTGATTTACATAATTGATTTCAAACTTTAACATGACCTTATTTATTCAATATTAAAGATATCAAGGTTTCTTTTGCATTATGTACACTGTAAAAAAAAATCTGTAGAAATTACAGTATTACTGTGTATTACTGGCAACTAGCTGAGAGTAACTTACTGTAGATTTTACATTTATGTTATTTACTGGCAACAGTGTGTTTAAAGTTAAATGAACATGAAACATTTTCAGTCTTTATCTTCTACAGTAAGTTACTGGCAACCAGCTGCATAATTACAGCAATTTTTACAGTGTAGGATAATGTTATGTAGAAAACAACAATAAATCACAAAAAAAAGGACTTCAGCTGGGTTTTCATAGACTGGGTCAGATTTAGATGGACATTTAAAGGAGCTTTATGTAGGTTTTTGACTGTACTAAATAAAAATATATTTGTAGATATTTAGGAAACATACTAAGTTCACTAATTTGCTAATTTGCTAATGCTAATTTTCCAGGTCCCCTAGAGTTAAACATTTGAGTTTTACCTTTTTGGAATCCATTCAGCTGATCTCCGGTCTGGCGCTAGCACTTTTAGCATAGCTTAGCATAATCCATTGAATCTGATTAGACCATTAGCATTTCACCTAAAAAAACACAAAGAGTTTCAATATTTTTCCTATTTAAAACTTGACTCTTCTGTAGTTACATCGTGTACGAAGACCGACGGAAAATTAAAAGTTGCGATTTTCTTGGCAGATATGGTTAGGAACTATACTCTCATTCTGGCATAATAATCAAGGACTGCTGCTGTAACATGGCTGCAGGAGGCGCAATGATATTACGCAGCAGCCGAACATAGTCCTCTTAGTATCTTTCAATGGCAGGGGACTGTTTTCGGCAGTGGGTAATATCATTGCGCCTCCTGCAGCCATGTTACAGCAGCAAAGTCCTTGATTAATACGCCAGAATAAGAGTATAGTTCCTAGCCATATCTGCCTAGAAAATCGCAACTTTTAATTTTCCGTCGGTCTTCGTACACAATGTTACTACAGAAGAGTCAAGTTTTAATCCAAACTCTTTGGTTATTTTTAGTGCGATGCTAATGGTCTAATCAGATTCAATGGTTTGTGCTAAGCTATGCTAAAAGTGGTAGCGCCAGACCCGGAGATCGACTAAATGGATTACAAAACGATACAAATGTAATGTTTAACACTAAGGGAGCTGGAAAATGAGCATATTTTCAAAAAAAGTGGAGTGTCCCTTAAATCTCTTTTTGAAATGCCTCTTTTGTGTCGAATTTTTGTTTTTGTTTCGGTCTGTGTGATGCACACTGCCAATTTACCCAATAGTTTATTACTTATGACAGCTCGGTTGCCATTTATCACGGTTGCATAAATGAGACAGCAATTGGCCCATGAATGCGACCTCCAGTGGACGCAATCTCCGAAATTAGCTGCAGATTTAGTTCTAATAAAAATCAACACATGTAATTTGCAGACAACAATGAGCAGATAAATTTATGCTTTCCGTTGTCAGTTGCACTCCTGTATGTGTCTGGCAACCCGAGAGGGGGAATGGAAACACATCTCCAATATTTAGAATTTAGATTGTGATACCAAGTTCAACCGTTAGAAGTCAATGTTACAGCTCCTTAAAGGAGGAGTCCACAATGTTTGAAAACCAATGTTGATATTTGAAATCACCTAAACAAACCTGCCCCTACCCTAATAGAATCTGGACCTTCTTTTAAAAGACCCGCCCCACACATACGCAACCCCGGCAAGGATGTCGGTTAGTAGACACGTTCCTTACTGCTGATTGGCTACAAGTGTGTTTTGGAAGTCAGCCCGTCTCCTTTTCCAAAATGTTTTTCAAACATTGTGCATTCCGCCTTTAATATTGTAGTGTTGTTGTTCGATTCTTGGAAGGGAATATGTTATTTATATAACATAAGGGCATTAACATTAGCTGGTTTGCCCAAACTATGTGTTAATTCTTTTATATGACAAGGCAAAATGCTAGTCGAGGGACGTTAAGTTTGACCGCTGCGAGAACTTCTATAATAAAATCTCTCTCGCTGGGATTTAAGAGCACAGCTATGCCAAGTTTATCACAAAAAGCCATTAAATGTCTTGAGCAGATTGTCTATAACAATTTGAGAACTGCTTTCTGTGTCTTTGTAAATGTGTGCCCGATTTAGCTGCGAGTGCTGAGTCAGTCTTTTCGTTCCTTGGAGCAGCTATTCTCACATTTTCACTCTTGCTTATTCTGTATGTTTTTCTCCCTTGAATGGCCTTTTTCCCAATGTCAGTATGAATGTTTAAACTTCTCTCAGAAATGTAAACAGTGGAGTTGGAGCTGTCTGCGCAGAATGATACAAACAAGACAAAGAAGTATGTTTATATTATCTCAACAGTTGCATTATATTTACTTCTGTTTGACGGGACGATGTTGGATAAGCGCAATCGTGCTACTAGTTTATTTTAGATGCAATGTTTGTTTTGTTCCAAGTTAGTTGTTTTTTATTTTGACTACAAATGGCACTGTTTCCAAGCAGAACTTCTTTTATTAGGGGGTGTTACATTATTCCCCCCATGATTTTGTAGTTTATTCCTCCCACTGGGGTAATTTGGTGCCCCAGTGAGATCAGGTGATGTTATTTAGCGTTACTGGGGTATTGCAGAGGATTGAAAACATCAACACCTCATGCATTAAACAGCTGATCCAGGGCCAGTTGTATCACTTGTTTCTAACTGGTTAATGTGTTTGAGGGAGTGATGGGCAAACTAATTTGAGCAAGTTGTAGTAAGTGGAACCCAGAAACTTTTACTATTTTAAGGTGGGTCAACCCCAGTTCTTGCCAGACACCATGACTCTGGCTTTGAGTAACAAGGCATGTCAAAACCTTGACCTATGACTCCATCTCTCTACTTGTAGGGCATGCTAGTTATTTGTCGGATGGTAGGATGTATGTAAATAGGGCTGATTCGTGATGGGTGGCTAGTTAGTCTGATCTCACTGGAGTTTGTGACTTTTTTATAATTCCTATGAATTCGTGCAAAGTGAATCATACAAACACATATGATTATCAACTTAAGTCGTGATGTAGAAAATACCATTTCTGTTTCCAAAACTCCACTCATTTCATTTCAAGTGGGACTACGATCTCAACAGCCGTTTATGAGTGTTTTTTATTCATATTACAGATTTATGCTTAACTTTTATCGCATCATGGGAAAAACTTTTTTTTGTTGTTGTTTTTAAGAATATAGATATTTAGTTTGTTGTTTGCTTTAGTCGTCAGTCCCTCCAGAAAAACGTGATTATGCGATCGCATGATTCAACGCATAATCAGCCAAAGTCCGCATATTTATGCGGAGGCGTCATTTTTTCAAATACGCAGCACTTTTGCAGCATAAATTGCAGATTTCCGTGCGCAAAATATGTGGGGCATGCATGATTTCATAATCCCCACATTTTCATAGTAAAAATTACATATCTTAATGCAACACTAAAGAGTTTTTGCTCTTTGCTCCCCCTACAGGTTGAAAGCGGAATTGTCCATTACCACTGTTGTAAATAATTTAGCCTACTGCAACAAAGCTGGCTCTGATTGGATTGTAGGTCTGCCGTAAAGCATGTTTTTGTAGTTTTCACTCGAACTACAGGACAGCGACCCAACGGTTTGAAACTTCTTTGGTGCGGTTTTGACTGATAGAGGTCTGCAAAGCGAATGTGAAAGTGCCGTTTAACCTGTTTCGGGTGGATGAACGACTGAAACTTTTTTGAAAACGTTATTTTAAGGTAAAAAAAACATTTAGTGTTGCTTTAAAGTTGAAAAATGTTGCATTTACTTCACACAAGCGCAGCCATGTCCCCTGTTGCCATGGGAACTTTATGAAGTGACATGATTATGCGACGTAAACATCATGCAAAACTACAAATAGTTTTGCAAGTTCCCGCAGTTTTTGCAAGTTCCCGCAGTTTTTGCAAGTTCCCGCAGTTTTTGCAAGTCCCCTAAGTTTTTGCAAGTTCCCGTAGTTTTTTCAAGTTCCCGCAGTTTTTTCAAGTTCCCGCAGTTTTTTCAAGTTCCCGCAATTTTTGCAAGTTCCCGTAGTTTTTGCAAGTTCCCGCAGTTTTTGCAAGTTCCCGCAGTTTAATTGCATAAAATTGCATAAATATCCCGCATATTCCATCGCATTTTTTATGAAAACGTGCCGCAAGATCAAGGATTTTTGATCGCAACAATCACAAAAAAAAACTTTTTCTGGAAGGACCGTCTTATAAAGCATTTGCGCATGATGTCAGAATTAACAAGCCAATTAGAAAAAAATAAATAATGAAGCCCCACCCCTAATTCCAACGTCACTGGGGCAAAAGCAGATCATACTTAAACAAACTGTTCGAAATTAATATGAATATGCCACCTTGTAAATAGTTATAACCTACCATGTGTTGGACGAGCTTATCTATACATTTTTATTATGTAGAATTCTGTATTGGTTATATTGCTACCCAGTCTCACAAGGTTTTGTGATGTAGTCATGTAATTCTTTTTATTCATTTTTCGTGATATTATCGTGAATTTCCGCGTTTTTTCGTGATCGCATAACGAATTCCTATTTTTATGTGATTATCATGTATTGGTTACTCAACTGCTTTTTCCTATTTTTAAACCATTGTCGCTTCGGTTTAGGGTTAGAATTGGTGTTTGCATTAGAATTCACTTTGTGTATTGGTTTATAATATTTTTCTGATTTATTTTTTAATATGTCGCCTGGCGTTGGGGTTAGAGTTGGGTTTGGGTAAGGATGTAATTTTATGTAAATCTAACCCTAAACTGAAGCAACAATGATAAGAAAATAGGACAAAACAGTTGAGTAACCAAGACGTGCTAATCACACGAAAACAGGAATTCGTTATACGATCACGAAAAAACGCGGAAATTCGAGATGATATCACGAAAAAGGAATAAAAAAATTACGTGACTATACATGTATAACGAAATGTCGTTACACTGGGCTGTATATAGAGATATAAATGGCAAATATAAAATGGCAAAAAAGCAATTTTGGACACTTTCTTTCTCAATCACAAGCTTTATAAGTCTAGAAGACTGATCGTTTGTTTCCTCATCCTAAAATTATGCAGTTCTTGACATTAATTTCCCCCGTGTGTGAAAGCAGAATTCACAACTGCAGAATTAATTGAACTGCTCACGCCCGTGTCGTGCGGCGCACATGAGTGATATGGGGATTTGTGTGTTGTACCTGCAAGGTAACAACACAGGAGTGTTAATGACAATGTTGGTTGATTTTTACCAAATGTTGATGTAAAACATGGGAGAAATAAATTCTGTATCAGGAACAGGTAGTGATTTGATCTGTTGCTCATACTTCGTAAACACTTATCCTTCACCAAATTTTATCAGTAATGGTAATACTTACATTATTTGCTTTATAGTTCGTAAATAAATATTAGTACTTGCATATCAGTATGTTTAAGGTGAAAAATTAAGCTAAAAAGATGTGCAGAAGCAAACCTTTCTCCTGACTAATAAAAATGCAGAAGCTTATATAATGCAATTTTACTTAACATGATTATTTCAATATTATTATGAATTCTGATGTCTCTAAATAATCCTGCACATTAAAGCCTCATTCATCCTTTGCTTAAACACACACACACACACACACACACACACACACACACACACACACACACACACACACACACACACACACACACACACACACACACTGTCCAAAAGAAGTATTATTACATTTAATAATTATATTTATTTAGAAATAAGCAACCAAGAATCATGGTGGTGTTATGTTTATGCACCCTCCAAGCCTCAGAACTACACCGAGGTCAGTAAGATGAATCTTCTGCAGGCTTGGCAATTTTAAATATGTCTGGTCTATCCATAGCTATTAGTTGCCAGTGACATCATCCTCTAACTTGATTTTAAGCCCATCTCCTGATCTTGTAGCTTTTGAGAGGAGCTCTGCATGCCTTTCACGTCTCTGCTTTCAGAGTCTTCCCGAGACATTTTTAATAATCCATCCTGTGGAAAGTGTTTGTTTCATTTTAATAAAAGTAAATACCCGGTAATACCGTTTTTATCTGTCACATTGTGCTCTAACATAAGGGAATGCACAATGATGTTTATAAAAGACAGTCTTTTATCTCAGTGTATTTATTTTTGTCTATCTTATAGTTTTTCTTCACCTTGGTACTTTTATTTATGTATTTTATTGTGCATTTAGGATTGTCTTATCCATTTCATTGATTTCCTTAGCCTGTATCTGCTTATCTAAATTATTACATTTGTTGTAATGAAGGGGTTAAACCTCCTATACCAGTGCATCCCTGTTTTTCCCCACCCACCCGATCGTAATGCTTGTGACTTGATCGTAACATTGACCGATTTACCCTTCGCCATCCAGGCATGAATAATTGATCAATGCCGGAAAATGCAATAAGTGGACCACATCCTGCTTAGTGAACGTGCAGGGCGTCTAACATCTAACCGCTCATTGGTCCGGTCTTATTCTATCACAGCAGTTTTCGCTTCAGAATAGCCAGAACAACATGCTGCTCTCTCTGCGATCTCATGGAGGCATCGATGGCAGTTTGGGCACTGATCTGAGTGACTCTAGTGCACTTGTTAGCAGTGCACCCAAAAATCAGGATGGACTACTACAGTACATCTGCTGTCAGAGGAGACTCGGCGGCTCTCTGCTCTCATGTAGGTGCTTGAGATTCTGAAACTCTTTGTACGGTCAGCTGACCTGGGCTGTGCGTTTAATTAAGCTTTTTGTTAGCCTATAACTGATCCGGTAACACCAAGGTTGTATTTGTTAACATTAGTTAATGCATTAGCTAACAATGTAGAAAACAACATTTATTAATCTTAGTAGTTCATGTTCATTTCAGCATTTATTTATGCTTTTTTAAAGCAAAAACTTTTAACTTTTAACATTAGTTATTGCACAATGTAGTAACATAAACAATTGTATTGTTATTAACCAGCATTTACACTGATTAATAAATGCTGAAAAACTATATTGCTCATTGTTATAAAACAAAGAATTGATAAATTTGAAGTGTGATTTACTGGGGTTTGGTGATCTATAGATTCAGTGTTTTATAACTTAAGTATTTTAGATATTTAAGTCTTTAGATGGTTTAAAGAAAATATGTTGTTTGTTTTTATATAAGAGCTGCTTTTGATAACCAGACCAGTAATTTCATTTATATATTTTTTATTTTATATACTTATATTTTTTATTTTATTTGTTTAGTTTTTTTGTATACATCTTATTCCCACACATTTCTAGAATATGTCTGTAGGCTGCATCAGTAAATTGGCCTAATGGGAGATGAGTCCATATAAAAGCTCACACTGAGTGCTTTTGGACCAGCGCCACTTTTAAAGTGCTATTTAGCTGGCTGAGTTAAATAAGCTATGTATATGTGCCTGTTTATATTGCAGTCATTGTATTTGAATCTCTAAACAGCAGCAATAATAACTAATAAAGTTAATATTTGTATAATA
Organism: Misgurnus anguillicaudatus; assembly: GCF_027580225.2. NCBI lineage: Eukaryota > Metazoa > Chordata > Actinopteri > Cypriniformes > Cobitidae > Misgurnus > Misgurnus anguillicaudatus. Next base: position 28,065,695 of record NC_073354.2, on the reverse strand, counting down.
AGTGTTCTTCATCTTCACACAGTCTAAATTCTGCAGGCTAAATTAAGATAATTTAGTTTACCTCATCATATTATGGGAGTAATGCGGTTTCTGTTTTGGGGAAGAGAAATCGAGGGTTCCTGGTTATCTTATAAGGCAAAACCATTTACATAACGTTTAAAGGAAAACACCACAGTTTTTTATATTTTACTATGTTCTTACCTCAGCTTAGACAAATTAATACATACCTGTCTTTTTTCGATGTGTGCACTTAATCTTTGTACGGCATGTCGTGAATGTGTTGGCATTTGGCCTAGCCCCATTCATTCCTTGGGATCCAAATAGGGATGAATTTGGGAGTCAAAAAACACTTCCATGTTTTCCCTATTTAAAGACTGTTACATGAGTAGTTACATGAGTAAATATGGTGACACAAAATAAAATGTGGCGATTTTTTTTAAGCAGATAAAAATGAGAACTATATTGTATGGCGGAAGAGCACTTAGTTTCCAACACTTCGACCTTGGCACACAGTAACATCATCACTACTGACTACTCCCCCTCTCGCTCAAACTTCTGTCAATATTACTGCACTCGAGGTTGAAGTGTAATTACTCATGTAACAGTCTTTGAATAGGGAAAACATGGAAGTGTTTGTTGGCTTCTACATTCATCCCTGTTTGGATCCTAAGGAATGAAATTCCTAAATGCTAACGCATTCACGACACGCTGTACAAAGATTAAGTGCACGCATTGAATAAAGGTGGGTATGTATTTATTTGTTAAAGTTGAGGTGGTGTTTTCCTTTAAGCATAATGTAGTGGTGTATTTGTTTTAAAAAGCTAAGGACCATTTGAGGACACAATTAAGGCCTAGTCCATTTTTATAAACTATGTTTTTCCTTCCCCCGATAAGAAATAACCTCTGCATTCACAATAACATGCAAAAACCTGGTATGAAGCGCTGTCAATAGTATGCCAAACGACAGATATATCCCTAATTGTAAAGCCATTTTGGCCTATCAAAAGCCATGGCAGAGTTTCCCCTCAGCACGTCACTGGCCAAAAACTCACGACGACGGCTACACAACAAATCTGCAACCAGTTTTTCTAAAAATCTTCACCCTAGGAGGAGTTTTCCAAAAAGTTTGGTTTCATTCAGCTGATACTGCGTTTGCGTGTCGCAAAACGGCCAAAGCACATAGAAAACGGTACGTTTTTGAATATACCCATATACGTATGGGCAGGGCCTTACGCCCCATTTAGACCGCCAGCGACTAGCAATAGCAAAGCAATGCAATCTCATTTATTTCAATTGAAGCTTGGTGAATTCCAGCAAGATAAGTGAAAGTGACCATTGGCAAACGGATGGGGGTGTCCAGCGATGCAAGAAAGTCAAGAAAAGCGATTTTCAGGAGCGACTATCAATAGGAGAGAAACAATGGAGTTCACTTCACCCTCCTCTTGTCAGTAGTGCTGCCTCACGATTAGTCGCGACTAATCGTTTGCAGAGTGGAGGTTTTTGTTTGCATAGTAAATGTGTGTGTACTGTGTATAATAATTATGTTTATATAAATACACACACATAAATGTATAATTTTAAGAAAAAATATATTTATATAATAAATATTTATATTTATATATAATATAGATTATATATAAATATAAACATGTATATACACATGCAAATATTTCTTAATTATATACATGCATGTGTGTATGTGTATTTATATATAATTATTATACACAGTACACACACATATATTATGTAAACAAAAACTTTTATTCTGCAAACAGTTAGTCGCGACTAATCGTGAGGCAGCACTACTTGTCAGTTACGAAAGTGGACGGTACTCATTTGTTTATGACAACCAGATTTAGAAACGCCTCATCGAAAGAGACAGGCGACACACAGCAAGGGTGGTCTTAACGAGACATTAGAGTGGGATACAAAAACTGTCAAACATGTACCAGCATGAATATTTGGTTTTCCAGAAGGGTCGCAAAACTGTACAGAATGTTAGATTAAATTTGACACATGAGTTGATTATTTTTGGCTTGTCCAGATGGCTAATATAATATTTTTTAAATAAGTTTTATGCTGCAGGTGAAATTCTGTGCCCGGGCTAGTTAAATCCAATTATTTTTTTCTGCAAGCCATCTGTATAACGTTTTGTTATTTTGATTTGTTACTTTGTGTGCATTGCATGTCAAGTCGGGAAAATAGCTTGCCTTCCTTAAGCTTCTACAAGAAAACTTTTTTGTAAACAGATGTATGCATGAAAGTCCTTTTGTGCAATGCCCTGCTGTGTAAAGCAAGTAAACAGTAAATGTCAAAGGGCATATGGAGTCCTGTAATGAGCTACAGAGAAGACTTCACCTCAAGACTCCGTAAACAGACCTCTCTCACCTGCACAATGCTGCATTGATCCATTAGTCGAGCATATCACGTCGGAGATTCGTTTTGTGTTTGTGCCAAGCATTTATGCTGCAGACCTGTTTTTCCTCTCTGCTCGAAATCTGTTCTTGACAAATTCAGATACAGAGCCTTTACTGTTTTCCCAATGACAGGTTAAGATAGTGAGTTGAATGACCTTGGATGTTAAAATGTGTTTCTTACAAAGACTTGTAAATAAAGATGTTGGTAAGATGGTAACATCATATAATCTGTCAGTCTTCCAACTCAATTTCCAACTTATGGCCATCAGCCAGATGCCTTGCTGTTTTTTACTTTTAGGGTGCGTGCACACCAAAACATTTAAACGTGGCTGAAAATGCCCGGAGGACGCCGAATGCCAGCTGTTTTTCAGCTGAGTGCTAGCTTTCTTCAGCTGAGCGTTTGGTAGCTGTGGTTATGTCCCGCCCCTCCTCCACTGTGATTGGACAGCCGTGTGAGATTGGACGGCTGTGTGATAACTGGCATTGACGAGCGGAGCTTTTCACCCAAATCTGAATATTTTTCAACTCTCGGCGCTCAGCGGTGAGCGCGGAAAAAAACGTCAAGCGCCGGTTTTCAGCGCGGAAGAAAACCGCTAGCTGCTGGCTTTATTGTAAAACGGCAAGCTTCCATTGGAAACAATTGAAAAATGCGCTGTTTAGGTCAGCCCAAATGAGCTTTCAGTCCGAGTACGGTTTGTTTGGGTCGATGTGAACATAACAGCAGCACTCCGGTGCGCACTAAACGCCCACTGCGAGACCGCTCGAAACAAGTGATCTCGGAGCGACTGTCGCCTAACTCTGGTGCGACCCATGGTGTGAATGCTGCTCGACTTCGGGCCGAATCATATACAGGAAGTTCTCTACATGTCTGAGCCACTGGGCTTCCGTCGTGATGTGAGCCGGGTGTTATATTGTGGGTAAACAACAAACAGGGCAATCTTGGTCCGTTGCAGAGAAGTCTCCTGGAAGTATGAGCTGATGATTTCATAAATGCACCGCTGTCCTCCACACACAAAAAGAGTGACATTTATATCCATATCTTGCTAGCTTCGTTCTTTGTGTCACGCTGGTTGTCATGGAAACATGTGAGGGGTGGTCATAGTGGTCAGAGCTGTCAGAGACCAATAACAGCGCTGAGAGTTGTCAATGGTGTATGGTGTGGCCTTTCGACTATGGTAAAAACAACATATGTGAACACAAACTGCACTAAGAAAAATGGTACAGTGTTATCTGGTGCGCTCCCGGGCCGCACCAACATGTGTAGTGACTTAGTGACCTGAACACTGCTGATGGTTCATTTCAGAAATTATAATTTCCAGTCACCTGGTATACAGTTTACAGCAGTGGTTCTCAAACTGGGGGTCGCAAGATGCTGCCAGGGGCTGCCCCAGTTTTATGACATTTTATAAAAAAAACACTGCAAAAATTTTTTTAGACAAAAAATAAACAACAAGTTAATTTGTGCTTAAAATAGCTAAAAAAAAAAATCTGCCAGTGGGGTAAGAATTTTTTTTCTTAAATTAGCTTACCCCATTGAAAGATTTTTTTGCTTGTTTTATTTTTTTGTCGGAAAACTAGACTAGTTATTTCTTAGGTCATTTTGCGCATCAAAAAATACATTAAATGTTTAGATATTTTAAGTTGTAGAATGTTTTATGTTATACATTTTCTTTTTTGGGGGTATGCACAATACACAAGGGGGGCAGCACACCTAAAAAGTTTGAGAACCACTGGTATACAGTATAATGTCTTTATTAAAGCAACACTATGTAGTTTCCATGTAAAAATGACTTACAGCTCCCCACATGTGGTTGAAAAGCGCAACAGTGCCTGGTATCAGACACTCTTCTGCAGGCAGGGGGAGGGGCGGGGCTGTGTTTCCTACCCTCCACCGCCACTTTCAGAGTGTGCTTGTAGCTGCTAGGAGGCTGCTCAGGTTGCAGCAACAGTACAATTTGCCAGTTAAAAGTTGTTCCATCACTGAAATAATTTTAGAGACATTATTTAAAGGTAAAAAAAACTACATAGTGTTGCTTTAACTCTAGCTGTCCTTTCAATGTGTCTTACAACCAGCGCCCAGTGTTACTGTCTCTACGACCTGCTTTTGTATTTCTTTCTGTTTTGGGGCTCGTCCAGTGCAACTAACATTATTGATACGATTTCATGATCAATTTAAATGTTTATTTCATATTTTTTCTCCTTCCACAGGCCCCCCGATGCCAAGACAGACCCCTCAGGTGCAGAATGGCCCAACACCAGAAGAACTGGAAATGCAGAGAAGGTAAATGACAGTGTTAACGATACTAGGAATATGCATTTATGTCTTTTTTTCATTTCGATTAATCCATAGGTCTGAAGAACGAGTACTCGATTAACTGGGGGCGGGGCAATCAAAGGGGCGGGGCGTATACATCATAGTAAAAAAATAAAATATTTTTATTAAAAGCACTCAAATAAAACTTAATTTTGCAAAAAACTATGACAGAAAAATGAACACATAGATAGATAATTAATGAATTAAATGTTTTTAACAGAAACCACTAACAGGAAAAGCTGTGATGAAGTGAAACTAAAGGGTTAATAAACACAAACTGATGCCCTTTCTTTATGACACACTCTACATAATATTAAGCCTTATATACAACATAAATGTATTATACAACATGTATCCATCTGCAAAAAATGCAAGACTTAAACTAAGTTATTTACTGGAGAGAAAGTTTAACTAGCGTTGTGGATGTGTACAAGAACAGCGCACTTTGCAACACGTCCAGCCAAAGCACGAGCTTCATAACATTAAGCAACGTGTGACCATACGTGCCATCCTAACTTTTGCTATCATTTTAGCGATTAGCTGTGTCGTGTCGTCCTCTCACCTGTTCTCAGTCAAGATGTTCGTATGGCTCTTTGGTATCTCTTGACATTTGATGTTTAAATATGAGATGATATGAGGAAACTTGTGACGGCGCTGTACATTTTGCATCTGACTACCTGTATTTTCGTCCTACCGAAGTGAATCCCTTTAAACCATAGTACCTCTGTGATGTGAGGTGTGTCTGGCTTCACCGCATTGCGCGGATCGGCCGGTTCCCACGGCGCGGGTGCGCGGACTTTTATCTGTTTGTTTTTTAATCATTCATGTTAACGTTACTGATGTGATGTCATACACTGATTTGCGTTGCTCTTTACTACCAAATGCACTTGTAATGCTGACTAGACATCCAAATGCCGCCATAACCACAAAAAAATAAATAAACCCAAATGATCATCGTTTTCTTGATTGATCATCGATGCCACGTTTGAGTACTCGAGCAATCGAGTACTTGTGCCCATCCCGAACTATACATTTTTGTAACTTGAGGTAAAAACGATTTCTACCGTCTCAGCTTAACGGGCAGAGACAACTATAAGCTGGTCGTTGTAGATTAATATTTCAGCGAAATTTGCCCAAACTTGCTATCCAGATGTTCCTCTGTTTGTTTGAGTATCTGACACTGCAGCTATGGTTTGCAAGTTTGGGCTGGGTTATACCAAAGATATTGGATATAACAAGAGTAGGCACTGCTATTACTATGAACAGGCGACAATGCAACACTCAATATGGCTGCTTTGGCGATGGAAGTCAGGCCTTAAAGTTAAAGAACCAATCATCAACCGATTAACACTAGCGATTTTCTGACTTTTCAAAGTCGCTTGAGGTGCTTGCCAACCTGTGCTAGGAGCACAGATTGTGCTGCATTGGTATGCTAATGTCTGTTGGACTTCACTTAATATCCCACTTTTAAGCACTGAATTCACTTTTTCATTAACATGTTTTTATAAAGATTTCTTTGGACTTCAAAGGAGGTTGTTACTCAGGCAGGTCTTGTTAATGAAAAGCTTTTCTCCAGTCAGTTCCCAAAGGAAGCAGCAGTCAAGGTTAGTGCTACTTGACTAGAATATATGCTGAAAATTACCGCTTGCTTAAAAGTTTTTCCTTCCAAAAACTTCTTTGGCTTTAGTAACGCTATTAGATGCAACACTGTTGACGTGTGTTGTTAGGAAGATAATACTTGTTGAAGTGAGAGAGATACATTTAAATTGCATACATTAGGTTCATTTAGCATATGCTTTTATTCTAAACGACTTAGAGTTGAGGAATACAACAAGCGATTAATCTAATAAAGGCGATAAAAGCAGGAAGTGCTAGTAATGGAAAGTTTCAGTCACAACATCCAGATAGTTTAAAGCAGTACACAGAGAGAGAGTAAAGAAAGAGAGACATATATACAAGATACAGAAACATTTTAAAAAAAGTATTTGATATGTTTATGTATGATTTACCGAAGTGGCTCTTGGTGCTAAATAGCACTAAAAGTGGTTCACAGGCTCATAGCATCATATGGGAACCATTTTTAGTGCTTAACATCACCTACAGTATGTGGAACCTGTGTAGCACCATATTGTGCTATGTGGAACCATAAGTGGTGCAATATTCATGCTTTAGTACCACTTATGGTTCTACAGATGTGCTATATATGTGCTCTGTAGCCCTAAAAATGGTTCCCCTATGATTACGAGCTTTTAGTACTATTTAGCAATATTTTAGAGTGTAAGCAAAAAATTAGCTTAACATTGTCTCCTATTCTCCGGCTCTGGTCTGCATTGTACATCCTGCATAACAAAATTTTTTGGCTGGCAGGGTGCAGCAGTTTTATAGATGAGCTCCACAGGATAGTAAAGCATCTCAGAAGAGGACTTGATTTCGGAAAGCTCCTAAATCACTGGAGATTTATGCTAACTGGCATTCACAGGTTTATTAAGGGCGGTGATAGCAGGGGCTGTCCCTTACAGGGATAGTTCATTAAAAAATAAAATTGTTATTTATTATTTATCCTAATTTTTTCCTCAGTAAGCTATTACTATTCTTTTTGAAGCATAAAAACGTATGTATCGTAATTGCATTAGAAAAAGTAACAAACATTCGTCAAAATTTCTCCTGTTGCCAGCAAGAAGTACCTCCAAAAATTATATTGAAAGTAGCTTTTACTTCAAGTGACTCACAGTTTGAATGCGTTTTGTATTCCACTTTTAGGCACAGAGGCTCATGCATTTATGCTGTGAAAAAATTGCCTTTGTCACAAATCATTCGGTAATGTTAAGTGCTGTTTCACCACAAGCCACAGAGGCCCACATTTGGACCCAGTTTCAGGATAAGCTGATCTGGATACATTTATTTGGAGCCCAGTTTCAACATAAGGGTGCTTACATGCTAGAGAGTTCTCTAAGCATTTGACGGACAGGAGTGTTAAAGTTGAATTTTGAGTAGGTTATAAATCAAGTGGGAATCGAGCGAATTGGATTTCAGTGCACAATTGCATTGCAAGTGTCCGCCTCAAAATGTCACTGGTCAACAATTGGTTATCAAGATTGTTGCAGTAGATGCCATCCATCAGTCTTTTTGTCTTTCTGTCTGTCTTGTCTATCTTAACTATCCATATATATCATCTATCTTGTCTGTCTGTCTATCTCATCTGTCTGTCTATTTTGTATATCCCGTCGGTCTGTCTATCTCATTTATCTATCCATTTTTTTTCTTTGTATATCTGTCTCATCTTATCTATCCTATCTTTCTATCTGTATGTCTCATTCATTCTATCAGCCTGTGTGTCTATGAGCACACTAATCCAAACCGTGCCCAAGCGCGATTGTCCAATGGTATATCTGTCTGTCTGTCTATCTGTTCCATCTATCTGTCTGTCTGTCTCATCTATCCTATTTAACCATCTGTTTTGTCTGTCTGTCCATCTATATACAGTATTTGTCTGTCTGTCTGTCTGTATGTATGTATGTATGTATGTCTGTGTATCTCATCTATCCATATATCTGCATGTCTGTCTGTCTGTCTATCTATCTATCTATCTATCTATCTATCTATCTCTTCCATCCAATCTATTAATCTATATATATATCTGTATCTGGCTTTCTGTTTGTCTATACCTTCTATCCAACTACCTGTCTGTCTCAACTATTCATATACTGTATATCATCTATTTCATCTGTCTGTCTGTCTCATCTGTCTGTCTATTTTATCTATCCCATCTGTCTGTCTATCTCATTTATCTATCCATATTTCTCTCTGTATATCTGTCTCATCGCATGTATCCCGTCTTTCTATCTACCTGTGTGTCTATATGTCTGTCTGTCTGTCTGTCTGTCTGTCTGTTTGTTTGTTTGTCTGTCTATCTTATCTATCCATGAACAGGCGACAATCTATCCATCTATATATATTTCTGTCTGGCTGTCTGTCTATCCCTTTTAACCATCTACCTGTCTGTCTGAACTATCCATATATATCTTCTATTTCGTCCGTCTGTCTATCTCATCTCATCTGTCTGTGTATTTCGTCTATCCCATCTGTCTGTCTATCTCATTTATCTATCCAAATTTCTCTCTGTATATCTGTCTCATCTCATCTGTCCCACATTTCTCTATGTCTGTCTCATTTATTCTATTTGCCCTGTGTTTTTGTCTGTCTGTCTGTCTGTCTGTATGTTTGTTTGTTTGTCTATCTTATCTATATATCTATCCCATCTATTTATTTATATGTTTGTCTGTCTGTCTATTGTCGGTATATATAATCTATCCATCTATTCATCCATCTGTTTGTCTGTCTGTCTGTCTGTCTGTCTGTCTGTCTGTGTGTATATCTAATCTATTCCATCCGTCTGTCTGTCTATTCCACCCATCAATCCAGCCCATCAATCTGTTCATCTGTCCATCTGTCCATCCATCTAAAATGACTTTTTGTTATATATTTAGCACTTTCATTAGCACAATTAGTTATGACAGCTTGCTGTGTCTCAGCTGTTACACTACGTTTGCACCGTCAGACTTTCTCATATCTCAGTTCTCCTCTCATCCTAATAACACGGGTCTTTCTTAAGACCACTAGTCATTCAAGCAATTCACTGACTAGTCGGTTTTGCAAGATGCTATCCTGTTAAGGACGTCGAAAGAGTCATTCATACATTCTAACAGTTTGTGATCATCAGCCAGCCAGGTGCCATAGTGTATATATATATATATAGTGGAAATGTTCCTTATTAGGACATATTCCCCTGTCTGTGAAAGATCAGCCAGAAAGCGGAGGTCTCACATTCTCTGAAAGAATGTCTTTGAGTGCGTGTAATGGAGCTGGCCTCCTGCCGCCCACCGACCGCTGCGTGCCGGCCCACAGCCATATTTAGCTATTGCAGTCAATGGAACTGGGTGCATGCTTAGCATCTGATGTCATCTCGTGATGCAAACCTGATACAATGTCGGCCAGTCTTGCTGAGATAGAGAGGAGCCGAAAGGAATGAGTGGCAGGTTGCTCACAATCATTTATAAACATCCAACGGGCCTTCTGCTTGCTGTCAGGAGACGAATTTGGTAGTTCTGTCAGATGGGCCTGAGGACCATGATAGTGTTAATGACTTGTTCAGGGCATGCTGAAGATAAAGTAAATTGAAGGTCACATACTCAAACACGTACAGGTGTCTTGTGCTGAGAGGAATGTATGTACACACCACAAAAGTAGTGAATATGTGTGTCGCACTACTCGCTCTGGTTTATTCGTAGGATGTTTTTCGCTTCACTCGGGCAAATGTAAACAATGCTTTTCTACATTTTCTTATCCACACTATCCCTGACGTAAATGCGGGTGCCGCCATCTTGAGCTCACATGGGTAAAACTTCCGGTGAGGCACTACAGCTAATAGTAGTCCTATTGCGAGGGATACGAGTCTGACATTTTGACTGGCATTTTAATGCTTATTATGAAATCCAGGAAGACCGGCATAATTTGTGCAGTTAGGGGTTAACATAATAGATGATACAAACGCAGTAAATCTTTACAAAACAGTTGTTTTTACTATAATACATGCACAAGAACTGAATGTTTATTTGGCGCACGTGCATCTATTAACTGTATCCACACATCCATCCAGTAAAACCGTTCATACAAACTGACAGTGAACAATAAATACAATAATTATTCAAAAACAACATATTATGCAGATAAAAATATGCTGATTTATTTATTCTGCTACTATATATTATTACAAAAATGAGATTACAGTACATAATATATAGCCTACGACATTAACTGCTTATTAGTTAATGTTTATAATAGTTTGTGATGTGTTTACGCATACCGTTACTTTTGTTGTGTTTTAAATGAATTTCTTAAGCAAATAATTTCATAAGCTCATGTCTTATTTACTGTATAATATTTTCATAAAACAAACTGAAAACATGTAATAGGAGTTTAATATGTTTATTATGGTTTGGTAACTTACATTGTATTGAATGAGAAGCATAAGTTACTGTTGCTGTCAGATCGCGTGAAGCTTGATGTGTAGCCATAAAAGCTCGATAAGTCGATTAAAATTGCCGTTTAAAAAAACCTCACACCAGGGACAGTTGTGACATTTTAAACCATCACCTGAAACGTTTAAAAACAAGAAGTCTCTGTATATTGCATGTATTAAACACTCGACTGACTGTCCCACTGTAGAGATACGGCATGTCTCTGTGCTTTTATTTGCACATTGAAGATCCGTCACCCCCGAGGAACAACATGAAATGATTGAATATATCTTGATGTATCAGGACACTTCTTAATTTCATCCTCACACTGGTTCATACATGAAATTATGACCGTAATCATCATGGAAATCACCGGCTCTGGTCCAGTGACAGTACGCGCCGGAAGTCGCACCCACAATTCGCGCAAAGCGTCATGGGGCGTAGGAATAGTGTGGATACAACTGGGCGTTCTTCGCTGATTGGCTTGCGTGACATTTTGCTGTAATCATGTCGCCCAATTTGCGTAATCTGCGTCGTCCAGTGCAAATTTGCGTCACAAAAGTAGTAAATATGTGTGTTGCGCTACTCGCTCTAGATTACTTGCGGGGTAGTTTGTTTTTCCATCACTCGCGCAAATGTAAACAATGCTCTTCATCATTTTCTTATACAACTGGGCGTTCTTCGCTGATTGGCTTGCGCAACAATGCATCATGTGAATTACTCTTCATTTTGCTGTAATCATGGTGCTCAATTTGTGTAATCTGCGTCGTCCAGTGCAAATTTGCGTCACAAAAGTAGTAAATATGTGTGTCGCGCTACCCTCTCTAGTTTACTTGCGGGTAGTTAGTTTTTTGCATCAGGCACGCAAATGTAAACAATGTTCTCCTACGTTTTCTTATACAACCAGGTGCTCTTCACTGATTGGAATGCACAACAAGGCATCATGCGAATGACTTTACATTTTGCTGTAATCACGTCACCCAATTTGTGTAATCTGTGTCACCCAGTGTGAATTCGCATCTGTTTGCGTCTTTGCATTGACTATGTATATAATCTACTTGTGCAAATTATTGATTTAGCTTTTGTGTGTACACAGCATTAGACTGATTGTGCGTATACACCAGATGCGAATGAAGTGAATAAATTGCGCGTAATTAGACTCTTGTACATTTCAGTTACCTCGCGTCATTTGCGCATGAAATTCGCGTCATTTGCGTATGGAATTCGTGTCACGTGCGCGGGAAATTTGCGTCAGGTGCACGTGAAATTTGCGTCCTGTGGATTATTCTTCCAAACGTCTTCTTCAAACAAGTAAAATTAAGATGTATAACATAAATAATGTCTAAAGATAAAAGATATTTTTGCTATGTTGCCTAAACCTATAGCGTCTAGTGTGCAAATATTTAATTATCACTCAAGTATGGCATTGTTGTGTTGGATACCATTGAGATACACAGAGAGAAAAGTGAAATTTGACACTTAATATGGAAACTTTAAGTGGACTCGTCTCTAGTTCTGATCTCGTTTTTACCCACCAGTGGTTTCACATCTGAATTCCTTTAGTATGTGTCAGTGTCCATTTTTGTGTGTTTGTATGAAAGAACCATTATGTTTAAAATTAAAGACCAAGAATGTGTTTCTTCTCCTAAAGCAATTTTGGGTTTTACTTTTATTTCTAAATTGTATTGTTTCTGTCTTAATTTTGGTGCGTTTTAGCGCACACATGTTTTGAATTAGTGGCTCGAGCACTTCTGGAAACTTGAAATGGATTGTTGAAATGATAGAACATGCTCGAAAGACCTCAGAAATGATTTTGTGGCATATTAGGCAATGAGAAATAAATATTTGATTGTCTCTTCGATGCCAGGACACACCAGATTATGGTTTCCAAAGGACTACATGAGCAAAGATATAGTTTTTTTTTTTTGACATAATTTAAAGCTGATTGTCATATTCGTTGCCACTTCTTTACACATCAGTACTATAATGCAATCAGATAATTCAGCATCCATATCCAGATGTCTGTCATTTCTCAATGTTAATTCTGTTCCCACAGAAATACAAGCCCACATCCTGTGTTTTTGACATGTAGTACATTTGGATATAATTTTTCTCTCTGATCGAACCCGTCTGTGTTTAAGTACACCAGTGAGCTGAGCCCAAATCTTTCATTTACAACACTTTTTTTTTTCATTTTCCCCAATATTCATCAGTGGCGGCCGGTGACTTTTTTTCGAGGGTGCTCGATGCAAGTTCGTCACAACATGTATGTAGCCCGTCATGTATGTGGTTCGTCATTTCAAAATATGTGTTCTGCGCATCGAGAGATCATGTGTTCATCACGTGTCTTGTCAAAATAAGTGCCTGCTGCAGACGCATCTAAAGGGTTTATGATAAAAGAGACGCTCGCGTTTGCTTGATACTCACATAATCTCATGCGTAATCAGAGTTTACTGTTAAGGGAGTGCCTTGCGTGTATTTTGTGAACGTGAGCAACTCTTTTATCATAAACGGTTTTGACGCATGTGCAGCAGGCACTTGTTTGGTAAACAAACGTTGCAAAGTGAGTTACACGCAAAAGTTTAATGCGTAGCGTATATGAGTGGTTAACAACTATGAACATATGAGCAATAGTAATATGTGAAGCTTGCATATTTTCTCAAAGTTTTTACAGCTTCATTTTTATTCTCGTCAAACATAGTATTTTACAAACGTATTTTTTACCTTCACCCTTTTTAAATTCAGTGAAGTCCTACAGGCTTTAGACAGTGTTGTAGTAAGTTGTTGGAAGATGTTCTGAATCAGGCTGAAAGCCGCCTACATTCACTTAGCTACTGTTACCTTGGTAACTGATGTCAGGAAAGAAGACGCCAATAAATGGATGTGCTGCATGTTTGCCTTTTTTAAGCCTTCATTCCATACAGAAGAGTGGGGATGTTTGTGCACAAAAGTAAGCAAATTTGGTCTCTATGTCAGCGTTTTCTACATTTCAGTGTCCAAAGTCTATCTCAGGTCTCCAGTGTGTCTCGTTTTTGGGGCTGTTTACACCTGGTATTAAGATGCGTAGATCGGATCACAAGTGGAAGACGACAAAAATGATTAAATGTGGTGTTAAATGTTTTGAGCTCATCCACTTTCGACCACCTTAGTGGTAGTCAAAAACTCATTCGGCCGGATTGCTTTTGTGGTGTAGACGCTCATGTGGTCACATGTGTTTGAACAGCCACAAAGACCACCTATTGATCTAAAGTGTGATGTAACGAGCACAATGTTAATCAATTGGTGCTGACTTTTAGCTCAAACCCAGTGTTCGGTGCGATCTTTACCGTGGGTTCACCAGCCGCTTTTGAGACGTCAAATTCGCATCTACCCCGTCTAGTTTGCCACTTGAACATTTGATTACTCGCTTCATTCACACGTGTAAGCCGCGCGTGAAATTCTAGTCATCGAGACATTCACGCGAAAATTTGCATCATGGGAGGGGCTTCTGCGACTCTGCTTGCTTCCTGTAATCACGTCACTACAAGCGAATGAGGCGGAATCGCGTCTACCGCGTCATGCTAAATGCCTCATTCGTGCCGTGAGACCTCCAGATGCGCGTCAATGCGTCTTTATATTGACTTAACATTGAAATCACTCGCGCTTGACGCAGCTGGTCTCAACGTTGCATTAGACTATCATTGATAAAACTAAAGCGGCTGCTTTCCGCCTTTTTAATTTTAGTTTAATTTTACGAGCGTGTGAAAGTTGTGCAAACTAATTTCATCAATTGCTCTAAAATATAAGAGAAAGCTTTTACATATAAATGTACAAAACATTGTGTAGCATGTTTACTAAAAACACAACAGCCCCAACTTAAACTTGTCATTTATCCCGCACGTCTTTTAATGACAACGTTTTCAGGACAGAGGCGGCCGAAAGTGGACAAAAGAGACTGATTAAAACACCAGGTGTGAACGGACATGTGTCTCTCTCGTTCACTTGTTATTCGATTGACCAACACGCTTGTGTAAACAGAGCCTTTTATGAAATATGTCACGCGTTTTTAGAGGATCTTTACGGTATGTGTCCGAATACATGCACACATAGATTCCAGAAAATCATTGGCAGTGTAAATGAACCAAAAATCAAACGATCCCGGACAAATCCTGGAAGCGTTTTCTTCCGTTATCTCTCGTAAAAAGGGTTTATGTAACCTAGTTACCTAGTTGATGTAGAAATGCTTTAGCCTTCCCCAAAACATGACATAATTAGAGCCTGACCGTTTTATCGTTTTGCCGATTTTATCGACCCATATGAGCATGTTGCAGATATATCTGTATCGGCATATAAGCCGCAGATATGCAGCCGATATAAACATTTCTTAAAGAACAAATTAATGCTTTTGAAAGATGTAAGTACTTGTTTGTCCAGCAGAGCGCGCTCTCTTGGTTGCTAATGGTGACCCAGGTCACTCACTGTAGTGACACCAGCCAATCCCCCACCCCCTTCACTTCAGTCATTAGCCGTTTCCCAATGTCAAGGATACTTCCTTGGCAGGACTAGTCCTTTCAAGTCACTTCCTTCAGAGGCTAGGCGAGGCTCCTTTTGAAGCATTCAAACACGTTAAATGGAACAGGCTAGCAAGTGCACGTCATTGCGTGATTGAAAGGTGTGCTTTCGGTGCTGCGCGCATAGGATTGTGGGTGATTTCAGCGCGTGAAGAGCGGGAAGGATACAAATTTGCATCCTTTCCTGTATATGGGATATTTCTCGAACGAAGGACTCAGTCCTTGGCTGAAATTTCAAGGATCCTCGACATTGGAACAGTCCTTCGACGGACGTCGATGACGTAGCATCCTCGAAATTCTAGCTTCCGAGGATCCTTCCTTGACATTGAGAAACGGCTAGTCTCTCAGTTCAGGTGGTGGCAGTCACGCGGTTTCTTCACAACATATATTAAGACAGGCTTTGGTCGATTGGATTATAAGTGGACGAGAGAGACACATGACATTCCTGTTTACATTTGGTGTTTTTAATCCGTCTCTTTTGCCCACTTGCGAGTTGTTTAAAACGCAAGCGGGAGAAATGACGCGAGGTGGAGAAAGGACTCGTTTAAACTGGCGCGCAGTCTGTTGGGGTACAGCTGTGTTTTAAAGTTATTTATAATAAGTCAAGTTTACCGTTTTGTGCACTTTTATCAGAATCATTTTGGATAATAAAGTTTACTGTTAACTGTTAAACACACCTGCCTACAGTCTTTGTCACGTCATTTTAAGTGTTTGATCACCACATTTGGAGTGATCATTGCAAAAACTGTATTTATTTATATATAGTATATTCTGTTAATGTATATAGTGTATTCTATGTACAGTATTGTAGTATAATATAGTGTAGTATATGTGTACTGTACTATAATATGCACATTAAGAATATCGGCCGATATATAGTTATCTGTCTTTTTTTACTCCCTAATATCTGTATCGGCATCGGCCCCAAAAAATGCATATCGGTCGGGCTCTAGACATAATGTGGCATCACTGGGATTCATTTCATTGCATTGGAACCAAAAAAATGCACCGTACCTTTGAGGGCACACCATTTCTGTCTATGTTCAAACAATTGGTTGAAAGGGTTTATTACATAGTAGCACAGGAATGTTGTAGAACCAGAGTACATGTTTCTCAGAACATGATGATCTAAAAAGGGTGATGCATAGGAAAACAGCGTTTAAAGTCAATAAAAAGCCAAGCTATGTCTTTAGTCTACCAGCCAGGTTGATGAACCCCACGGCCCCATATTTTGGCCCTTTCATAGTTTCTAATTTTAAGTGTTTCGGCTGCTCGTTATTTCAGAATATTATGATCTCGTATGCCAGGGAATGTGTATGCCTCATAAAGTGCTCAACAGAAATGCAATCCGGGGGTCCCTCCTATTTAAAAAAGAAGTCCTTTTTCCTGTTGGTCAGACACCAATTTGGTTTAAAGCATTGTTTATTTTTGCGGTTTTTTTCCATAACCTGTAACTGCTGCGAAAACAAGAAGCCCTTGATGTTACAGCGACCTCTTCACCTCATACTTAAAGGCCGGTGGGATTGCATTGCTGTTGCATCATGAACCGTTAACCACATCTGACCCATGTTTCGCGATCACCCACCCCAACCAGTGTCTTAAATTAAACATAGGCCTCAAATGTCCATTTTTACATCGTTCCTTTTTAATGTTCTGCCAGCGCCTCTGTAGGGAGCCTGCTGTAGTACCCAACTTACGGCTGGCTCCGATGTGGCTGCCGTGGTCTTTGGGGGTAGTGTATTAATGCGGCCGTGAACAAGCTTTCCTCTGCTCTTTAATTACATCTCTGAGCATGTCTCGGGCTCAGTAGGGATTTGGAGGAAGTGGGACATGCTCTTAGCAATCCACGCCTCAACAGTATTTCATAATGGAGCGGTTCAGTATACACCCTCTGGGAAACAAGGTATACAGGACGACTAAATTAAGCGAACATGCAGAATTCGGGCAGTAGACCAAGCACGTGGAGCTCCTTTAGGAGGACCGGTATGATACTACGGCCCTTGTGGATTCTCTTAGTATCAAAGTGTTACTGTAGCTTAGTTGGTACAGGGTTGCATTAGCAGCTCAAAAGTTTATGGGTTTAATTCTTAAGGAACGACAGGGTTTCGATTATGTCAGGACTAGACCTTAGCTATATTAGGACATTAAAGTAAAGTACAAAAACAATACTTGAGACAAAACAATGATATCCACCTGTTTCTTGACGTAAATGTGGGCGCCGCCATCTTTGAGCTTTCTTGTTTATAACTTCCGGTGAGCCACTAAAGCTAATGGTAGTCTGTTGCGAAGGACACAAGTGTGCCTTTTTGAGTGGATGTTTAAGGTTTATTATGAAATCCAGGAAGACCGACATAATTTGTGCAGTTAGGGGTTGCCATAAAAGCTTATACAAACGCAGTAAATCTCTACAAAACATTTGTTTTAACCATAATCCATGCACAAGAGCTGAATGTCTATGTGGCGCACATGTACTTATGATCTGTATTTACAAATCCATCCAGTAAAACCTTTCATAGAAACTGCCAGTAAACAATAAATGAAGAGTTTCTTTGCAAAACGAGATAAATCGATTTTTTAACATTTTTGTCAAAACATGTTTATTATTATGTTATCATGTTATTATTTTGTTTTAATGGTGCTACTTAGCCGTATTTTTTAAGTTATGAAGGTTTAAATCAAAACAAGCCAACTGCAGTTGAATTGATATTAATTGGAATGCACAACCAAAAAACGCGATTTCTGAACAATTAAAAAAAACGGATTTATCTCGTTTTGCAACGAAACTCTTCAAATACAATATTTGTTTAAAAACTACTAATATTTTGCTGATAAAAATATGCTGATTAATTTATTCTGCTACTATATATTATTACAAAAATGCGATTACAGTACAGAATATATACAACATAATCTGCTTACTTAATGTTTATAATAGTAATGTGGTTGCGCGTACATTTGTTGTTTTAAATGAAAAAGCAAATACTTTAAAAAGTAAGCAAGTCATTTCATAAGCTCATGTCTCCACTTAGTGCGTAAGAAGCGATGTAATAATATTTTCATAAAACAAAAACAATACTGAATACATGTAGTAGTTTAATATGATTATTATGGTTTGTTCAAATAACTTACAATGTGTTGAATGAGAAAGATACTGCTGACTGTGTCGGACTGCATGAAGCTCGACTTGTCGCCATAAAAAAGTCCATTAACTCTTTCCCCGCCAGCGTTTTTAAAAAAACTTCACACCAGATTGTAACATTTTAAACCATCCCCTGAAAAGTTAAAAACACGAAGTCTTGGTAAATTCCATGTACAAACACTTGACTGACTTTCCCATTGTAAAAATACTGGTATGTCTCTGTGCTTTTATATTTGCGCATTGAAGACCCGTCACCTCTGATCAACAACACGAAATGAAAAATGATATATTTATCTTCAGGTATCAAGCCACTTTAAAATTTTATCCTCACACTGGTTCATACATGGCAGGTGTTAAAAAATATGAACTGTTTAAATCATGTTTTATGCGTGCTCCCACAACATATTTTGTATTTTTCTTGTCAAAAATGATAATCGTTTCGCTAGTTAAGACCCTTATGCCTCGTTTGGGATTGTTTATAGTCATTTGAAACTCTGTTGAAAAAAACTGTTACATGTTGAGTTAAGTGTTAATTGTAGGTGTGTGCAAAAATGTGCCGTTTTGGGTGTCCTTAAAAATGCAAATGAGCTGATGAAATTCAAACACTGATCACAATGATGGTGGTTTGTTGCAATTAAAACTCAATTGTGCTTTTCTCTGCACTAAATGGTAGTGCTATGGTTGGATAGTGCAGATTAAGGGGTGGTATTATTATAATAAGATATCCTTATGACATCATAAGGAGAGCCAAAATTCAACAACCTATTTTTTAATGTGCTTGTAGAGTATGGTTTACCAAAACGATGTAACTGGGTTGATCTTTTTCACATTTTCTAGGTTGATAGAAGCACTGGGGACCCAATCATAGCACTTAAACATGGAAAATGTCAGATTTTCATGCCATGGCCCCTTTAAGATATGTGAGTGCAAGCTGTTTTCAGTTATTACTGCTGCTCAAGCATGTTTTTTAGTCTTGGACTAAGTTTAAGCCCTGCCTGGGAAAACACCCATTTGTATTTATTTGTGAATATCCTGTCCTAGACTTATCCTAGTATCATTCACAGTAAGAGTCACTGTCTGTCGTTGCAGGTGTGACTGTGTCCGTTCGTACCTTTGTCCTGATAACTAATTTTTCTTCAGGGTCTTTTTAAACATTCAGGTGTGGATCTATTTTGTTCTCCTCCTCAAACTTGTGGAGGCATGATGGCACCACACCTGAGATGATGTTTGTCATGGTGTTTTTTTATAGTAATGCATGGGAGGTGTGCCTGGCAGGGTCCCAATAAATGACATCATATACACCCATTCAATCGAAAAGAAGTGTGGGAAGTTATTAAAGAGAGGGTCACAACTAGCCGAATTAGATTATCTTAGTGCAAACCCCAATAAGGACAGTTAGATGTGTCTGATGGTTTTTTCAACTAATCTGATAAAGTTTGAATATGGGAAAACCTTAGAGGATGTGTGCTACACACCCATGAAGGATACCACACCATGTTCTTGTTTTATTAGGCTATGTGTTTTTGATTTGATTTATGAATCATCTCCGTCCAGGTTTGTTCTCCTTGTGTCCTCCTTTAGCACCCGTGAGACAACTCCCTATTTTTTTCATTAAAAGTCTTCACTGTAAATGGTTTTGGGTCTTTAATTTAATTAGAGTGTAAATCTGGGCATAATAATGTGGTGGATGACTGATTAAACACCGGAGGATTGGCAAGCAAATCTTTCATAAACCCTTACTTAGCAGAACATCTGCACATGAGCAGGGCTGGATGCTGAAGTTGGCACTTTTTACACTTTATGTTGACCCATTTGAGGATACTGCCATCTTGAGGATGATGTGATGTACTGCCCTCTCTGCATTATAGCTATCAGTTATGATCAGTAATACATTAGTAATACCTGAATAAGAGCAAGTCAGTTTTGTATTAATGAACTACAAACATTTATATTTGCTTTGCCTATATATTTACTGGCCCCATCACAAAACATTTGCATTTATGCCTTTGACAAATGCTTTTGTCTTAAAGGATTAGTCCATTTTCTTAAAAAAAAATCCAGATAATTTACTCACCACCATGTCATCCAAAACGCCGATGTCTCTCCCTGCTCAGTCGAGAAGAAATTATGCCTCCCGAGGAAAACACTCCAGGATTTTTCTCATTTTAATGGACGTTAATGGACCCCAACACTTTTTCTTGCCAAAAATGACAATCGTTTTGCTAGATAAGACCCTTATACCTCGTTTGAGATTGTTTAGAGTCCTTTGAAACTGCATTTTTAAACTGCATTTAAACTGTTACGTGTTGGGGTCCATTAAAGTCCATTAAAATGAGAAAAATCCTGGAATGTTTTCCTCAAAAAACATAATTTCTTCTCGACTGAACAAAGAAAGACATCAACATTTTGGATGACATGGTGGTGAGTAAATTATCTGGATTTTTTTGTTTAGAAAATGGACTAATCCTTTAAGTGACTTAAAGTATCTTCAGTCTATACATTTCTTTTGCTCTACCCACTGATCCCAAGAATACAAACTATTTTTTATTTGTGTTAAATGTGTTTTAATAAATTCTATATTAAATATTTCTTTGTATTATTTTAGATTATTTAGATTAACTTGTGATTAAATAATATCTATAAATTCACACATTTTTGCTAGAAAATTATAACATCCCATAATTTGTGTAAAATGTTTAAACTGACACTGATAGAAATGTCTATCCTAGTTGTTACACTGTAGATGGCAATTGAAAGCATACAGGTTTAAACCCTGTAGCAATCTATGAGCCGTCCCCATTGCTCTCAAGGTGCATACTTCAATGGGATGCTCCCTGTAATTTTTCAATACTGCAAGCTTTACATATTTACCAACGTCATGACGCTGGGAAAAATTGTATTTGTTTTCCCATAATGCAGTCAAGGGAATAGACACCCCAAGAAGTGATTACAAACTAACCCTGTTATGTAACGACACTGCCTCACTTTCCCAAATACATGCTCACCTGCCTCCAGGTTAGACGGTGTTTTAAGATGTCCCATCTGGTCAAGGGTGCAATACATGAGTTTTCGTCTGTGTCCACTTAGACAGCTGCAAGAGCTCCAGCGTCAGAAGGAGCAGGAGCGGGAACGCCTTGAGCGCGAGCGGCAGGAGCGGGAACGTCTGGAGCGAGAGATGCTGGAGCGGGAACGCATCGAGAGAGAACGCCAGGAACGGGAGCGTCAGGAGAGGGAGCGGCTGGAGCGGGAACGTGCTGAGCAAGAACGTCTGGAGCGGGAACGTCAGGAGCAGCTGGAGCGGGAACGGCAGGAACGCCTCGAACGAGAGCGCGCCGAGCGAGAGATGATGGAGAGGGAGCGTGCTGAGAGAGAAAAGCAGGAGCACCAGGAGCAGCTGGACAGAGAGCAGATGGACTGGGAAAGAGGGAGACGCATCTCCAACGCTGGTAAGCATTTTATGTTTTTCAACGTCTTTTTTTTTAAAGGATCCGTAGTAAAGATGCAGACAGGACAGGCTGCCGTTAACAACTGATTATGGTTTTAACACTAACTAACATGTTGCTTTTCTTTTGCTTTAGACTAAGCCTAGCATGGAAATGCCTGTGATTAAAATTATTTCTTCGGGATCTTAATGTCCCTAGTTGTCAGTGGGGGCAGTATTATTTCAAAAATGTCCTAAAATTGACATTTAAGGTACTAATATGTACATCTGAGGTACTCTATGTACAAAGGTGTACTTTTTGAAAGGGTGCCGTACCCCCCAGTGACAGCCAGGGACCATTTTTACAATGTATATTAATGTCAAATCTATAATATACTATTTTGTCTATACTATTAAGTCATAAAACTAAAATCGATAGTTATTGTTAAAATCATTAGGTATTCATGTAGTTGTGTATAAAGCTTTTGTTCATGTGACGGAAGGGACCACTGCCTCCTTTCATCTTAATATACCAGTAGAGCATCTTTTCCTAATGTGTCCATCTGTTGGCATGTTAAAAAGTGTGAATCGACAGCTTGAGACATGACGAACTTAGGGAGTGTGGCACACACATCACATTTCCATCACGCTGTGAAATGCGCAACCTACGAGGATTATGGGTAACCTGCCAAAACTTCGGGGTTTCACATGTTGAGGGTTTAGGTGATGATAGACACAGAGAGTTAAAGGGATGTTAGATTGGCAGTTTCGCTGACGTCTAACCTGTTAGATTTCTTTAAAGGACTAAAATGAGCTCAGTTTGTAAAGGAGTAATCTCTATCTTGCTAGCTAGTCTACGGCTTATTTGATTTTGATTATTTGACCCTTGTGCTTTTTATATTTTAGTATCGGATTGACCTAGTACTGTATGAAGTTATCTTACGTGTCCGATTCATTGTTTTTTTTTAAATGGCTTATTCAGCTTTTTGGCATTTTTATCAAATTAACACCCAGGATGTTGATCAGGTCACAAGTTGATGAGATTTGTACCTCTGAAGCACCGCCTATGGGTCTTGGCGTATGACCCCAAACGCTTTCGGAGTGGAAGAATTTTATTAACTTGAATGTAAACACATTGCGTTACATCACAGATCATGTGATCTGCTCGTCCAAGCTAGCAGTGTGGAAGAGCAGAGGTAAATGAGATGGAAGAAATTGAATTAAAATGGGTTTAATGTTCATTTGAAGTTAGAAGTCACTTGTACTTGGGTGGGAAAATGCACTGATCTTGAGTAACACAAACACACATGGTAATGTTTTAATGAGGAGGATATGACCTGAATGTAGGGCATGATAATTGGTGTTTGCCTGTGTGTTGACGTGTATTTTAAAGCGTGCTCAGGGGTGTGGTGGGGTTTACGCAGTAGGGGGGCAGCTGTGTCTGCCGGCTGCCTGAAAAATCACCAGAGCGGAAAGATTTGTTCAGCATATGGCAGCCCGTGACTCGTACACTACACTCCTGGCATAACCCAAAACATGAATTTGCATAATTTTTTATAAACAGAACACCCTTAAAGGAATAGTCTACTCATTTTCAATATTAAAATATTTTATTACCTTAACTAAGAATTGTTGATACATCCCTCTATCATCTGTGTGCGTGCACGTCAGCGCTGGAGCGCGCTGCAACGCTTCAATAGCATTTAGCTTAGCCCCATTCATTCAATGGTACCATTTAGAGATAAAGTTAGAAGTGACCAAACACATCAACGTTTTTCCTATTTAAGACGAGTAGTTATACGAGCAAGATTGGTGGTACAAAATAAAACGTAGCGCTTTTCTAAGCGGATTTAAAAGAGGAACTATATTTTATGGCGTAATAGCACTTTTGGGAGTACTTCGACTCGCCTGAAAAGTCCGCTCACCTTCTCCCTCTCATAATGGGAGAGGGAGGGTGTTACTGCGCCGAGTCGAAGTACTCCCAAAAGTGCTATTACGCCATAAAATATAGTTCCTCTTTTAAATCCGCTTAGAAAAGCGCTACGTTTTATACCACCAAACTTGCTCGTATAACTACTCGTCTTAAATAGGAAAAACGTTGATGTGTTTGGTCACTTCTAACTTTATCTCTGATTGGTACCATTGAAGGAATGGGGCTAAGCTAAATGCTATCGAAGCGTCGCAGCGCGCTCCAGCGCTTACGTGCACGCACACAGATGATAGAGGGATGTTATCAATTCTTAGTTAAGGTAATAACATATTTTAATATTGAAAATGAGTAGACTATTCCTTTAAATATATTGCTATTTTATAGTCTTCACCATATTATGCATATTAATTTTAATTCGACTAAGTTTGCTAAAACTAACAATTTAGCCATGGATGCGTACTCAGTTTGCATGCTGTCGTTTATATAAGGGATAGTTCACCCCAAAATGAAAATAATTTTCTTATCCTCGTGTTGTTTTTAACCTGTATGAATCTGATATACACAAAAAAGATATTTTGATAAATGATTAAGCACACAGCTGATTGACTTCCATAGTAGGAAAACAAATATTATGGAAGTGTTTTTAAAATGATGGTAAGCACACAGTTGACGGTACCCGTTGACTTCCATCATATTTGTTTTTCCTACTATGGAAGTCAATGGTTACAATCAGCTGTGTGGTTGCCATCATTTATTAAAATATCTTCTTTTGTTAATCAGAAAAAAGAAATTGATGATGATGAGAAAATTGTGACAGAATTTTTATTTTTTTGGTGATCTATCCCTTTAACTCTTTCCCCGTCAGCATTTTTTATGATTTTCACAAAAGTTTAATGGCTCACACAAAATGCTCTTCTTTAAATATATAAACATACAATATATTTAATAAAAGAACAGACCCTCTGCTTTCAAAAAAAAAAAAAAAAAACGTTTCATCCTACCTTCATCACTCTTTTTATCATCTCTCAAATATGGGTAGGTTTCTTCAAAAGCACCAAATTTTGAGCAAAAAGCTGATATAATCCATTTTTTGTAAAGGACTTTTGAAAGAGATCAGATGCAGATGCGGAAGTGCACCAGCTGGTGGATAATAGCAGTATTACGGATTGACGAGATAATTCGTCAATGGCGGGGAAAGAGTTGAGTTGCTTCCAATATATTTTCTAATTCTGTGCATGCTATTTAGGTAGATGTTAACACTTGCATACAAACATTGACAGTAGGCAACAAGGATTAGCTAGGCCAGTGGTTCTCAACATTTGGCTTGCTGCCCCCAAAATTTGGTGCATCCCCCAAAGAAAATTCAAGACATCATCACCTCAAACTTAGAAATTGGATTAAACTAAACATATATTAAATTATACAATGTAGTGATGTTGGTATTTTTTTATAGGACGAGTTTGGTATTTTACACTTAAAGCCATGTTTTCAGATTGATTTTAATGAAATAGAACGGTTTTGACTGAAATTTGGACATATGATGCTGGCCCGAGAATTTTCGCTTGTTTGATGTATCACCTCCCACCTCTACAATGGCTGCATAGGTGCACTGGAACAATCCTTCCTAAAATGCATTAAACTTTCGTTTACAAAGACGTGGGGCTCGCCGAGTGGTCGGGGGTGTTCACTGGTGTGCTCACACGGGGATCGCTGCAAAGGATGCTTTCCAACAGGTTTTATCGTAGTTTTTGTCCAACTCCATTGACTTGTATTAGATGTGCCGCCGCTTGGAACTTTGTTTGTATTCTTGCAATTGGCAAAGTGGATTATCGCCACCAACTGGGCTGGAGTGTCTATTATTCAAGCTCTCAACGGAAGAATGTACGGGTGTGAGGCGTTTGGAAAAATAGGTCCACAAGTATACAACAAATGCTAAAACACCAGTTGGAAAGCATCTTTTGCAGCGATTTTTGTGTGAGCATATCAGTGAACACCCCTGACCACTCGGTTAGTTTCAAGTCTTTGTAAACAAAAGTTTTATGCATTTTAGGAAGGATTGTTCCAGTGCACCTATGCAGCCATTATAGAGGTAGTGGGTGATACAACAGAAACCGAAAATTCCCGGACCAGCATCACATGTCCAAATTTCCGTCAAAACCGCTCTATTTCATCATAAACAATCTGAAAACAGGGCTTCAAGTGCAAAACACCAAACTTGTCCTTTAAGGTTTGATTAAAGAGAATTTATGATAAATTAAAGTATTTTTTAAATGTTATAAAACTGCCCCCCTTCGGCACATCTCGCGCCCCCCAGTTTGAGAACCACTGAGCTAGGCACAGTTTTAAATGTAGGAGTATTTTTCAATACTAGTGTATTGTCATACTAAGCATAATAGTATACTTTTCGAGTGATGGGAAGAGTGTGTGTTAAAAGTATGCAAACTGGGACATGCATGTGGAAATGCATGAATATTGTGATATTTTAATGATACATGGTTCCCCCTCAAAAAAATCAATATGACCAGTTCTTGATTCCATAAAAATTGCTAAAAGTTTTTTTATACCTTTTTTTAGCATGTAGAGAATGAATGACTGACCTTGAGCTATTGTGTGTGAATGCCGAAATGCTAAACTTATGTAAAATGTGCATCCAGGAGAAACGGTAACGTTTTCTGCATATGCTGAATGTCTAAAGGTACTGAATGAGGAACTTTATAACAATTTGCCCATGTGTTGGACTTGATCCATCCATCAAAATTCATAAAATCGTCTACAGCTAACTGATTACACTAATTGTAGTGTGTTCACTTTTCGTAAACAGAAATAGGAACATATGATGGACCTGTAGGTCTTTGCTGGTTTCCTTGCTTCATTTGCTCCCTCTCTTCTGTCTCTTCCCCCCCTTTTCTCTCTTTGTCTTGTGGTTTTTCCCTCTGCACTTTGCTGCTTCTCCCCTCCTGTCCTCCCATCGAACCCGTTCAGCATTTGAAAGCACCCTCCACACACACCAGACCACCTCCTCGTCACCTGGGTCTCCCTCCACACCCAACTACCCTCCACCAACGCAATCGCCCTCCACGGCCACTCCTCCTACTCCTCCCATGCGTCACTCGGCCTCCAGATTCGCCACTTCGCTAGGCTCCGCCTTCCACCCGGTCCTGCCACATTACGCCACAGTCCCTCGTAGGCAACCGGCTGCACCCACGCCGCTGGCCCCTGCCCCGGGCCCTCCTCCTCCAGCTCCCCCTTGCAAATCTGTGGTCTGGACGGCCAATAATTTCACTCCCCTACCGCCTTCTCCTCCGGTCATGATCAGCAGTCCACCCGGCAAGGCCACGGGTCCTCGCCCGGTCATCGCAATTCCGGCCCCGCTCTCCCAGAAACCCCCTTCACCCGTTACGGCGCCCAATGGACCCCCTTCTTCCCTTCACTTTCACGCCTCACCTCCAGTCTCGGGTCAGTCTTTCTCTTTACCGCCAACGCCACCCCCTCCACCCCCTCTATATTCGTCCTCACCCACCATGCCCATTGCTCCCCTTGTGTCCTGTCCCTCACCCCAGCCTGCTGTTCTCCCTTCTCCTTCCACAGCCTTCCCTGCCTCTGCTGAGCACTCTGTAAACTCTGGGTTGGGAGACTCCTGCTTTTCCGCTCCAGAGCTGCCTGCTGATATCCCCAGCCAGCCGGGTAAGGCCTCTTCTGTGTCGCTTCACCTCCACTAACCCACTAACCGGGGTTCGAGGAGGGGGCCTGCCACGTTGAGCTGGGTTCTGTGGGAGGCTTGTGGCTGCAGTTGGCTATCGATTGCTTGTTGGTTTAATATTAAAGTCCTCAGGAAATTGATTGCTTCTACAGTTCTGCCGTTCTGTGTTGAATGTCTGCATAGTTTTTTTTAAGATGCTCATTCGTGTGGCCTGTAAGTGTGGGGCATGGCATGTCAAAATTTGTTCACTCTCATTGAACCTCTTGACTTTTGTGGATTTTAAAACTGTTTTCATTGCTATTATTATTTTGTTTGCAAGGTTTCACAACTTATTGCTTTATGTTAAAGAAGTTTAGTTGTTAACATGTACAAGTAAACTGTATTAGCACAGTAAGCTTTACATGGTCATTGCCGTACCCACATCCTCTTTGGTTATTCTTCACATTTTCGCACTTTTGTTTCATGAAACATCTTCAGAGGTGGCAGACAGTTTGAAACAAAACATTAAAACAAAATGAAATTGACCTCGGCAAGGTCATACAGTGCAAACGTTGTTCTGCTGCATAAAGTGAGCTTTACAGGAGGTCAGATAAACGCCATTTGAAATGAGATCTCCTCTCATGAATTATTTTTAGAAGTGGTTTCACATTTCATATGCATGATGTAATTTGACGTTGAGCTCAATTCTGCACACTAATATGATTAACTTGAGTGCATTTTGCAGACGTGCATGTCACAGATATGACAACTTCAGCTGTTTGCAACCAAAAAACAATGCAAGTATTGAAAATAGTCAAGAACAAGAGTTTTAAAAGGACCTAAAACTAATCTTGCATAATTTATTGCTTTTATGATTTTATGAATATAAACGTTAACTTCAGTTATTAAATCTCTGGCATTTTGTTGAATCACATATTTGTTTTCTATTTATTTACACATAAACCATCAGTGTTTTCTTTGTGTCAGGCACTCTTTATGGACAATTGTTTAATACTCTACATTCATTGTATGTATTGATGTCACCTGCCTTTGTTCACTATACAGAATGAGGGCGCACTCATATTATATCGAACCCAACTGAACCGTGCCCAAGCGTGCACTCACAATGCACATTGATCGATCCAAGCCCAGGCACGCTTTCGATAAAAAAAAACAGGAAGTAAAGCGCTGTCTTTACACTAGAGCCTATCGTAATGTTAAGTCTATGTTTTTTATTCAGAGTCGTTTGGTGCGCGATAACACACAGCCCTCTCACATGCTCATATTGCTAAGTTGATCTGTCGCTTGTGCAGGTCATGCTGCGTTTACACCAGCCACGGTAGAGGCGGCCAAAATGCGTTATTCGCACGGAGTTGGATGCTTGAACATTTGAGTTTACTCGCTTCATTCGCATAGTGAAATTCTAGTCATTCGAGACATTCCCACGGAAATTTGCGTTATGGGAGGGGCTTCTGTGACTCTGCTGAGACTTCGCTCGCTTCCTGTAATCAATTCACTACTACAGCAAGGTCCTGATTGGTTAACGCGGCACGGAAATCCGCCGAAGTTCACATTTTTCAACTCGCGCGGCAACGCTAAATCTGCGCTATTCGTGCCACGCCTACCGCGCCACAGGATGCCTAATCGCGTCTTTGCATTGACTTAACATGTAAATCACCCGCGCTTGCCGCCTCTACCACGGCTGGTGTAAACGCAGCATCAGACATTCATGTAACCCTGCTGCGTGCATCAGAAAGTTTTTTCCGAACGCAGATGAAGGTGAGTGGTCATGCAATTGACGTTTCTCATTTTGAACCACGTGATTTGGGATCACATTGTGCATTCCGCACCTGAGCCCATGTGAACCGTGCCCGAGCCCACCTCTGCAAGCAGGCCAGGACGCGATTAACCAAACTGCACCTGGGCACAGTAGTCAAATGAACCAGGCTTTGGCTGCGGTTTGGTTTGGATAATGTGAGTGCCCTCTGAGTTTGGATGATGATAATTTATAATTTAAAGGTTGTGCAAACCATTGTATGTCAAATTCTGATGAATTGAGAGACAACTTGGGCTCCAAATTTGGACATCCATTTTACTCATTCTGACTATGGTGGTCTCTTTCACAATGTGGCTTTGTTTCGCTGGTCTGTTAAAACAATTGATGCAAAACATTTAACTAGAATCGGTACAGTTGACCTAAATTCACTTGCACTTCAGATGTTTTAAGGCTGAAGTGATCTGTTCTAACTATAATGTTCTTTTCATTAAACTCACCACAGATTCTGTACAGGGGACACCCACCCCTCCACCTCCCCCACCCCTTCCTCCCGGCTCCACTGTGACCCCCACCACTGCCGGACCGCCGCCACCCCCTGGCCCTCCTCCACCTCCCCCGCCACCACTGCCCCCCACGCTTACCCCAACAGGACCTCCACCACCCCCCGGCCCACCACCTCCACCCTCAGGCCAGGCACCGCCACCAGCACCACCTCCTCCTCCTGCCCCACCCTTGCCCTCGGGTTTCCTTACCCCCTCACCCACCACAGACGAGAACAAGGGTCTGTCTGGGCTCGCGGCCGCCCTTGCTGGAGCCAAGCTACGGAAAGTGCCAAGGGTAAGAAATTTGGGATTATCTCAGTGTATCATATTATACAAGCACTCAACACATCTGCACCTAATATGTTACCACTGATTGTACTTAAATGCTGTAGACGTCAAATAGCCCTGTGCAGATTTCCACAATTTTTTTACTCTCAGGCAATTATCCCTCATGTGACTGTATCAGTAACAAACACTCCTTAGGCTGAAGCATTCAAATAAATATGCCCAATATGTTTATTTTTGCTACTGTAGACCGATGAGCCTCCAACTCCACCTGTGGTTGGTGTTTCTGGTGGTGCCAAGCCCGAGGCAGCCCGTGGAAATGGCCCTTTACCTGGAGGAGGAGGTTTAATGGAGGAGATGAGCGCCCTGCTGGCCAGGAGGTGAACTACACTGCTTATGTCTTTGAGTATCTTTAAATGTGGATTTTGGTGATCAGATCACAAAAAGTTTACACTTTAATTTAGCACAGTTCACATGTGATTGGATCGCCTGCTGCAAACACCTACAATAATGCTTAGTCGGTAGTAAAGCTTTTGTTTCTAAGATGCACTGTCAATATTTACTGTAAACTGTACTGCTAATTTGATACAGGAGAAGAATTGCTGAGAAGGGATCATCACCAGAGCCTGAGCAGAAATCTGTGAGTTTACATCAGCTTTGTATTTTGATCAATCCTGAACAACCATTTATAACTGCACAATGCTCTTTATCATTGACACATGTTATTAATCATACAGTTGAATGGATTGTGCTTTTTTATTTCTCTAAAGGATGAAATTGAGGCAACCATAACTCCAAAAGTCTCAGCCTGTAGCACACCAGGTAAGATGTCAGATGAAAGTGAGAATTTGACCAACTTTTAAATAGGGCTGGGCATAGATTAATCTAGATTAATCTCATACAAAATAAAAGTTTTTTTTGCATAATATATGAGTGTGTGATGTGTGTAAATATTATGTATATTTAAACACATACATATAATACATTTAAGAAATGTTTTATTTAAATATCGTTTTTATTTATATTTAATTTAGAATATATAAAAATATAAATAAATATATATACACATGTAGATGTTTCTTAAATACATACATTAATGTGTGTGTATTTATATACACATGGTGACTACACACAGCACAAGCTCATGTGTTATGCAGAAGATTACTTTTGTTTTGTATGAGATTAATCTAGATTGATCTATGCCCAGCTCTACTTTTAAAATAAAGTCGGAGTTAAAATGTTGTGCATCTCCAAGATCAAGAGTCCAAGACTATCAAGTCTATTACGTGATAGTAAAATCTCATAGGACCTTATAGTAACTCATGCTTGTCTCTGTCGCAATCTCTGTCAGTGGATTTTGGTGGGTTTTAATTTGAGAAAATTGTTTAATTCAGTGGAAACATTGACATGGTTAATGTCATAGTTTACAAAGTTACGTCTACAACTACTTTTCTTCGAGGGCCAGATTTAAAAAATGTAAATATGATGTGGGCCAAACTTTTACCCATATTTTTTACCTTTTATATATTTTTTACTTTTACCGATTATAATAATAATAATAATAATTATTATTATTATTATTATTATTATAAAATATGTTATAATGTATGTTGTTTTTGTTACTTTGTGTTAAAGGTCATGCATTAAAAACATGACTTTTCAAAAAAGATGCACACATCTTGTATCTAGTATTTTGCCTTTTAATTAATGAAAACGCATATTTTCTTTTTTAATATTTTAAAACAATGGCAGTTTATTGAAAGAGCCAAATGTTAATAGTTCAACTATGAACATTGCACACAAAAAAGTGCAAATGTAAATAATGAGCAAATATTTTTTTGTATAGCACTAACTGCCACTCCGCTCACTTCCTGTAATCACGTCACAACTACAGCAAGATCCTGATTGGTTAAGTTCAGATTTTTCAACTCCTGCCATCCATGCGTTCTGCGCCATTCGCGGCGCGCTTACCGCGCCGCAGGATGCCTAATCTCATCTCTTTATTGACTTAACATGTAAATCACTCGCGCTTGCCGTATCTGGTGTAAACCCTGCATAATGCTTAAACTTCTTTTGTTTATAACTGTTTAACTTTCATAAATTGTTACATTTCAAGTATTCACAACATATAGCTAGTCTTCTCCTAATGACTAAAATTGCACTTCATGTTTACTTTTTTATATTTTAAAGATATATAGGCTAAACCACCTTTCCATTGTACAATACATTCGGATGCGACCGTCAGAATTCGCCCCCTAGTGGCAGTTGTAATGAACTTTCGCAGGCCGCCAGTTGACTAGTGACTCTAGGTTACTATACATTGTGTTATATTTTTCCTGGTTTCTCTACTTAGAAAACAGCTGAAATACTAAAATGGCTGTCAAGTAAACAGACTTGTCTTGATTGTGTTCAATAATAAATGAATTAACTTTATCTTCACAGACATGCCCAGAAAGCCTTGGGAGAGAACAAACACGATGAACGGTAGCAAATCACCTGTCATCGGAAGGTAATAATTTACATGTTGTTGTTTTTGATCCCTCTAAGATTTCATAATGTCTTTTTGAAGAAAAGTCAAGCTTTTGGGAGGACCGAATTTGAATTACCATTTGCCTCCACCGCTTTGCATCATGTGCTTGGGAGCCCACAGAATGGCATGTGAGTCGGGCTCATGCTTAGACATGACTAAAGCGCAGAGTTGTCGCTTCTCACCAGATCTCACCTTTTGCTTTTACATTTTTTTTTAAAGGATTTGATTTATTTTTGCTTAGTATATTCCACCCTTTCAGTCATCTGTGAATGATTTACAGATGACTGAAGTGCATTTCAATAGGGCTACACCTGAGTGCATTCATTTAGCACAGTTCTGAGATTTCTATGAAAGTTAGTAAATGGATCAGATCCACGCTGCTGACCTCTGACCGGTTAGTCTCTTTACTCTCACAGACGGGACGCACCATGGAGAAATCAGATGAGTACTGAAAAGTACTGTGATTCCTTAAACAGGTATCAGAGACTAGTTTGAGAACTCTTTCTAGATTTGTTTGCTCAAATAGGAAGAGGGTTGGTGCGGTGATTGTTTAGAAAGGTTTCTTATTTCTTTCCATACACACAAATTTCATTGTTGCCAACTCTATAATCACCATAAAATAGTGTAAATCAAATTTGTTTTAGTTCCCAAAATGCATCAGAAAAAAATCACATAGGTTACTCCTGCCACTTGTATAGCTCACAGTGATGCGCTGGTTGATCCAAAAATATTTTTAATGATATTCGGGTCGCGGTCGTTCGGGTTGTTTGATATAAAGATCCAATTAACTATTTTAAACAATTACTACTTTTAAAAAATGCGGGCCAGGAAGCGGGTCAGGTACCTTTTTTTGCAGTCCGAGTTGCGGGCGGGTTAGTTAAAAACATCTGTCGGGTGTGGGTTGTTTATACATTGACCCGCGCATCACTGGTAGCAATACCAAGATAATGGGTTTAAAGTCGAGATGCTCTGATATAAATTTTTTCCACCAATAGCCGATTATTCAGACTTATATCTGCCGATACCGATAGTTTGGTGGTTATATTTATAATAACTAAATTCTGAAGATTACATTTTCTGAATGTTATTCATTCATATAATGACCATTAACATTGAACATTAAACTAGTGCAGTTTCTTTACATTCACAAAATTTTTAATTTGCAAAATTTGATTTTTATTGACTAATTATATATAGATTATAGGCCGATATATCAGTGCATATCTAATTTAAATCTCAAGTAAGGCATACACTGATCAATTTTAAACCATGAATGCAGTGCAAATGCCTTTAAATGAAAGAGTCTGTCCAATGCATAATACAAATTAATTAGGGATTAATCTAGATTAATCTCATACAAAATAAAAGTAATTTTTTGCATAATGTACCAGTTTGTAATGTGTGTAAATATTATGTTTATTTAAACACACACATACATACATACATGCATACATACATGCACGCACGCACGCACACACACACACACACACATATATATATATATATATATATACACACACACACACACACACACACACACACACACACACACATATATATTTATATATATATATATATATAAAGAAATGTTTTATTTATATATCGTTTTTTATTTATATATAATATAGAATATATAAAAATATAAATAAATATATACACATGAAAATGTTTCTTAAATACATTAATGAATGTATGTGTATTTATATATACATAATAATTACACACAGCACAAACTCATATGTTTATGCAAAAAATTACTTTTATTTTGTATGAGATTAATCTAGATTAATCTATGCCCAGCTCTAAAATTAATATACAGTTTCTAATAAAGATTTTAAATATACAGTTAGTTAAAAACAGCAGTAATCCATTTGATATGTGAATCTTGAAATCCAAAGCCAAACAAACTTCAGATTTTAAAGAGAAAGTGTATCAATGTTTGACTAGCTTCATACCCTTCTTTTAAAGTGAACTTGACTAAGTGCATGATGTCAGGGTCATGTGCTATCAGAGAGTTGGAGCATTTGTCTAAGGTTGCTCTTGCCAATTCTTCCACCTGTCTCCAAAGATAAAACTTATCCCCGCCCCCTAGAAATGTGCATATAGACACTTTAAATTTTGTGTTTTCTTTCAATTCTAGAGATAAATTTATGTCATGATGCATCTCAATTCCAGGCGTAACAACTTCAGTAAGCCGTGTCATAATGTTCTTATCCGCTTGGTTTGCACTTCCTTTCTGGACAAGGCGACCTGCTGTTCACAGCATTCATTCCGTATACGATGGAATTGATAAAGCGTCATTGCCCTCATTTCCCTCATTTCCCAAGTTCCACCCAATAGTGATTATAGTGTTGGCAACAGCTTCCTGTCTCTGCTTTCTGCTACAGACAAGCATGAGAGTGATGGAGCGGCTGCATTATGTGTTATGAAGTATGAATGCATTTACGGTGGAAGAAAATGAAGAAGCTTTGGTGCCTGAATTGCTTATGGTTTGCTGTGGTTTAAAAATGTTTTGGGGTTGGTACATGGATGTGTGTATCACTATTTCTTTAAATGTTGAATATATACAAAAAATGTAAAGCTGCATTTCAAAAATTTAAATTATGACTTTTTGTTTGTTTTTGCATTTTTACCCTTGCTATGTGTTTGTGTGTATTATGATATGTTCATGCTGTATATACTGTTTAAACTAGTGGTTTTCAAACTTTTCCGGCATGCGGCCCCCCTTGTGTACCGTGCATCCCTTCATGGCCCCCAAAAGAAAATGTATGACAAAACATTCTAAAACGTCAAATTTAAATTATACAATGTAGTGCTATCGTTTAGTAACCTTATTTTCTAAGGTTTAATTACACAGAATTTATGATAAATTAATGTATTTTATAAAATGTCATTACACTGGGGCGCCCCAGTACCATCTCAGCCCCCAATTTGAGAACCACTGGTTTAAACCACTAATATCATATTGATGATGTAACAGAATAGATCTGCTAGACTCTTAAAGCGTGTCACTAAACATCTGCCTTGCATCTTGATCTGCAGTGTTTGTTGTTGTAACTTGAAGAGCTTTGCCTCACCCACGTCTCTTTTTCTTAGACCAAGGTCTACACCAACTCCTACTGGATCCATAAGTGCCAATGGGGTGCCAACAGAAGCTTTAGACTATGACAGATTGAAACAGGTACTCTTTGAATTAAGCAGTCACTTGAACTAAAAGCCACTTAAAGGGATAGTCCACCCAAAAAGAAAAAATATTTGGGAAACTAATTGTTTCCCAACTAAAATGTTGGTCATGTGTTACTAAAACTTTTGAACTTGCTCATTTGAAAAAAAAAAACACGAAAATATTACAGTGCTTCCTGTTAAACAGGGTAATATACTGGCTTACATTGCACAGTTATGCTTTTGTGGGTGTGTCCAATTTTACAGTATTTCTCTCCACAATACCTCCCTTCTCTTCAATGAATGAGCATGTTAGATATGAAAGTCTTATGCAGGAGACTCACTTATCTGAGGACACAGTTACTCAAGCCGCTCAGTCCTGGCTCACACACTGTCTGTGGCGGTCATGGGTTTCTTTTAGTAGCTGTAATTACAGTTACTCAATCAAATGTTGGTCAAAGTGTCTTGATGTTGCAACACACAGACCTATCCATCTGATTCTAGTTTTCAAGCTGCTAAAACTAAGTGTACTTAATATAATAGCTTATATTAAGAGCTTTGATCTTTCAGTGGGATGGAGTTTATTTTAACACAGCAATAGAGTTTTTAGTGTCATCCTTGTAAATTTGTTGTTCTCCGTTTAATTCTGTGATGGTAGAAAGTCATATTTTAGTGGTTGACATGTATTTCATTTCTTTCTTTTTTTTAGGACATTCTAGAGGAGATGAGAAAGGAATTATCAAAGCTGAAAGAAGAGCTTATTGATGGTAACATACTGTTTTTGTTGTATTGCCACATAAATGATGCCCAGTGAGCTTTGTAATACATGACAAACGTCCTTGCATACACTTGTCAGTCAAACGTTTGGACAAACTTATGCTTTTCACTTTCTTTTAAAAACCTTTTGAACTAAATTCTTGTGCGTAAATACTTTAAATTAGTTTTGTTGACCAATTTAAATTGTGCTATCATTAGAATTTCTTTGCTAAACTTTCTCTAAAGTTTTGTTATTTAAAAAGACATTAAAGAGTTGGGCCTAACATACCATATTTTCCGGACTCTAAGTAGCTCCGGAGTATAAGTCGCATCATTCAAAAATGCGTCATTAAGACGGAATAACATATATAAGTCGCACTGGACTATACGTCGCATTTATTTAGAAAATTATTCCACAAAATCCTAGCCGAAGAACAGACATTTAATCTGGAAAGGCAAGTTATTCAACTAAACAATAGCACACAGAACAGCAGGCTGAATAGATGTCTGTACGTTAAAGTAATATTATCAGTTATTTACACGATAAACAATAGCATACAGAACATACCTGGAAGGTTGAATAGGCTAAATTAACCAAACAAGCCAACGAGCATGAAGTTCGCATATGGCTGACTCTCGCGGGTGTAGACGGTAATGTTGTCTTTTGCCTCATAGATGTCAAAATTAATTCATACCGATTTATAAAGCGCACCTGACTATAAGACGCAGCACCAGCCAAAATATGAAGAAAAAAACGCTTCTAGCCCGGAAAATATGGTACATGAAAACTTGTGTTGAATGCGTGAGCAAAATAAACTATGCTTTGCAAGACTGTGCTTTCAACCGTGCACGTATGTTCACGTACATGGAATAAACAAAGTATACAATGGGCTTAAACATTTTATTTGCACTGTTTTGGAATCCATTCAGCCGATCTCCGGGTCTGGCGATACCACTTTTAGCAGAGCTTAGCACATTCCATTGAATTCGATTAGACCATTTGCGCTAAAAAATAACCAAAGAGTTTCCATATTTTTCCTATTTAAAACTTGACTCTTCTGTAGTTACAACGTGGCTGCAGGAGGCGCAATGATATTACGCAGCACCTGAAAATAGTCCCCTGCTATTGAAAGTAACATCAAGTAATATCATTGCGCCTGTTGCAGCCATGGTACGGCAGCAAAGTCCTTGATTATTATGCCAGTTTGAGAGTATAGTTCCTAGCAATATCTGCCTAGAAAATCGCAACTTTTAATTTTCCATAGGTCTAGGTACAGAGGGGTCAAGTTTTAAATAGGAAAAATATCGAAACATGATGCTAATGGTCTAATCAGATTCAATGGATTGTGCTGGGCTATGCGGAAATTGGTGCCGCCAGACTCTGGGATCGGCTGAATGGATTCCAAAACGGTAAAAATCGGGTGTTTAACTCTAGGGGAGCTGGAAAATTAGCATATTTTTTTAAAAGTGGAGTGTCCCTTTTATCTGCAGCATTACTGCAAAACGCCACTTGCTAAAGGAGCGCTACTTTGAAAATGTTAAAATATGTTTAAGTTATAAAACTAAAGCTATTGTCATTGTGGGCCAAGTTTACTTACAGCTTGCGTCAGCACAAGCGCCTCATTTGCCTTTAAGAAACTACTGTCAGAGTTCACTAAAGACACAAATAAAAAAAAAATTTGCGACTGACCTTATTGCATACAAGTTTTTATTTCAGACGCAAAATTATGGAGGAGAGTATTTAAATAAATTATGATACTCGATTTACTAAGGATTGCGCTTTGCAGTTTATTGCCATGTCTTTACTTGCTCTGGTCATTATGGAAATCAGAAATGTGCTAACAAATATTAGGAAATCACCGCAGACATTTCTTTTCCCATCGGCACGTTTTTGGAATCCAGCACTCATGCTTATTTGCCCTGTTAGGTAACTGTGGCCCATAGTTTCT
Organism: Misgurnus anguillicaudatus; assembly: GCF_027580225.2. NCBI lineage: Eukaryota > Metazoa > Chordata > Actinopteri > Cypriniformes > Cobitidae > Misgurnus > Misgurnus anguillicaudatus. The sequence goes on along the minus strand of NC_073354.2, from coordinate 28,027,227 downwards.
ATTCTTATATAGTTTCAATGTTTTTAGCTTTACTGTTATTCAAAAATGTGTAAAACACTACAAATAAAGAATAAGTTTGTGTGTCCAAACGTTTAACTGTCAGAGTAAAATTAAACCGATCTACAGATTTCTAACTTTTGTTTTGTCTGTTTGTACAGCAATCAGGGAGGAGTTGGGCAAGTCAAGCTCTGCATAGGACGATGAGACGCATCTGTATTTTTACCCACGAGATCAGCTTCGGTTTAAGACACTATCTCAAAAGCAATGAAAACGGACATTTACAGTTTTAACCAGTGGTGATCACAATAACCATGTTAATTCGGAAGATCTGTTGAGGGTGATGCCAGACAGACACAAGTTTTGAGCGTGGGGTCACGGGGGGAGTTCGGCGAGCGGAAGCCGAGATGCCTCGAAGCAACGCCGTACCCCCAAAGCCCCGTTTTGGGGGTCAGGACACAGTCTTAAGGAAGTGACTGTCAATATGCAATGGATGACTCTTACTGTGGAATGAACCTAGAAGATGGAAAAATACACAAACTATTACCAAACTACATACTGTATTAACCATCGAAGAGTGAAATTGTAAATCAAGCAGATGACATTCATTCTATGGCACATTGTTTAGCAAAGGGCAGGCTTTGTAGTTTCTGAATTTTTTTAAAAGGTGGTGGTTATGAAGAAATGTTAATTCTGTTGGCCTTTGTATACGAGTTGAATTTTGATCTCTGGCCAACCAAATGAGTATGGTGGTCTATTGCTGCAGGACTCTAAAGCTTGTCTTCCTAATACTATTTTAACCACAATATGTACATTAAAATGAATAAACATTATACCTTCATTCAATCAATCTGTACGTCAAGATCATATCAGGTAGCTTATTCGCTCTTCTGGTCGATTGTCATTATAATTCAGACTCTTCTAGACTGAATGCTCTGGTGAGCCACTGTTACACGTATACCTTTTTTGTCTTGTGTGTTCACTAACTGTTTGGGAAGATAACAAGGGACAATGCCTTTGTACTGTACATCTTGGTAGCTCGTACCAAAATCCTCCGTCAATCAAATTTAAGGTTGACGCCACCGTCGACTGGACCGTATCTGTAGATAGCGCTAACCAGAAATATTACCAACTTTTTACTCACCGTATGCTCTTTCGTATTCCTTTCGATTTTGGTGCATGTCTTCTTATTAACGCTAAGGGAAAACGGTTGCCACGAAAAAGTTTTTAGTTCGTAAGCAATAAGTGTAGCATTGTTACATATTTTCCCACTTTTTTTTTCATTTTCTTTGAAACATCCACTTTGCCCTCAAACTGTAGATGAGGTTCTCCATAAGAACACTCGTAGTGCATTGCGCAGAATGAGACACCTCTTTATAGCCATAATTCAATTTGCAGGGGTACGACATTCTATATACTTTATTTTTGGATTTGGTGATGCAAAACATCATGTATGGGATCTCATTCTGCTTTGCACCAGTATGCAGCAACTAAACAAATAAGAAGTATTTAATGAGGGCCAAGCAGCACATTACAGATAGGTTTGTGGCGTTATAAATGATTTGGGGATTTTTTTGTCCATTCATGTATCGTTTATTTTCGCATTGACCTTATTCTGCACACTGGAAGGCTTTTTGCTGTTTGTATCCAACACACGCTTCTGTTAGGGCATTTTTTTATGGGGAATGTGCTTTTTAAGACCGAAATCTTTGTACAAACGTGAGAAGTGTGATTTTAGGCTGTGAATTTTAAGGAGAAACTTTGAAAACGTGGATCGGATCTCTCCCCACCCCATGCCATTGTTGGATCTGCTCACTCACTTATCAATCCTATCATTTCTTTTGAACTTCTTATGCAGTTCAAAACAGTTTTCCTCTTTTGCCATGAATCTCTCAAGGAATCAGAAAGTTTGTATGGAGTGTTTACAGCATTGATTGCACTTTAAAAACCCATAGACGTTCAAATTATTATAATGCTGACAAGACAGCCGTCACTTTGTGAATATCACCAAAGCTAAACAGTAAGGTAATCTAATAGACCATCACACTTTCCTGATCCACCTTTTGTTTTGACAATAAGCGACTTTTGTTGGTCCTTGGGTTAAGCTGGCGAAATGTTTTGATCAGGGTTGATTCATTCCTGGATAAACCTGTTTGTGATCCTCATGGTTTGTGCCTTGTTCGGAAGTTGCATTTGATATGTCAAATTTTAAAGCGTATATATATATATAGAAAGGGCCTGCCATAACTTTGATTGTTTTGCATTTTCAGTGAGTTACAAAGCTTTTATGATCTTTGTTTAAAACGAAACATGCATTCTCATTCTTCTGCATCATTTTCCGTTGCAATTTCGGTGTGGTTTTTGTTATGGTTAAGACCATGTATGCTGGTGAGATCTGAGAAACTGATCTTTGTCGTGGTGAGAATCAGTTGAATAATGTTGTCAACATGTTGGGACAGTGCTGGTCATATTCAACTGGATGTCCTTTAAAATACAATTTTCAGTTTCTTTATCTTTCTATTTTATCATTCATGTTGTACCATACTGTTTTCATGTTAATTAGAAGTTTCTTACATGCTAACATTGTTTTGTTTGAGCAAATTAAATAAAAATTGCAATACATTGCCGTGTACATTATTTATTCATGTAAAACACGTATGTGCAGTAATACAAAATCTGTGCTTGAAATTGCCTGAGGATCAAAATCACACATACAAAACGTGCGCAACATGACTTGACCCCAGTTTCACACCTAGCAAATGTTGCTGCTTTTCTTGCTGTTACTTTTTGTGGCTCTTCAGCTGAGGCAAACAGGAAGAAGGCAGGACTTTACTTAAGACTGCAACTAAGTAAAGCATTACACAAACCGTTATATTCAATACTGTAAGTTCTCTTACCATTTAGCTCTTCAGACACTATGAAATCACAAGTAAGCTGCAGTTCAATGGTTTTTGTGGCTCGTGGATTACGCTGTAGAGGTATTGCTGAAGTTCACCTGAGGTCAAATGCATACTACAGCTTAACAAAATTGTACAAAAAATGTATTTTGCACCATACCTACATAGAACCTGGTTTGTGATAAAAAATATATTTCTTGAATAAAATGCAACCCTTGAACTTGCAAGAGCAATTTTCTTTTTGGAATCGCAATGAAAATATAATTTATATATGTTTATTTCAAAAACAGTTTTTTTTACTTGTAAATAAAACATTTTTTACAGACTGCTTTATCTTATACTTTAGTTGAATAAACGCAGCTGCTAAGTGTATCTGTATTTTTAAACGGGACATTTGTTTTAAATAATCCACAGCATAATATACGTTTACAACAAATTTTAGATTAGATTAATATTAAAAATGACATCTACCACTACGTTTCTACAATACACAATACATTTATGTATTTCAAAGCATTACCCTGGCACGAAGGTCTAAATAAAACATACAAAATTATTTTTCTGCTCCATCTTGTAAAATTTACCGTTGACCTCGCGCAAGAACGGACTCGATGTATTAATATCCAACTTTATTATTGATTTTAAATATTTTAAAACCTCGCAATTTAAAAAAACGACGTGTGACGTTGCCTGTCCATCTTTCCTCTCATATCTCACCGATAGCTGACATGCCTCCATTTTGTTACAATGTACAACTCTACACCCCAAGCTCAAAGGACCATCCACCAATCAGCGCTCAGTTCAAACTCCCTGTCGTCCAATCAAAATATTCAGAAATTTGAAAGCTGTTCAGTTCAGCCAATTAGAAAGCTTCCCGCCCTCACGGACGCTGGTAGGTTGAACGAAGACAGAGGGAGGAACAAACTCAGAGCGGGGGACGAGTGTTTTAAAAAATATACTCTTTATTTATAAGATTTAGCCGCTAAACTTTGGTGAATATTCAACTTTTTACGTCGGCCAAAGGTAAGAATTCATAATTTACTTACTTTGCAATTTTGTTGTTGTAGAGTTAAATGTCTTTGCAGTGAGTGCGTAGTTAACGGTGCAGAAGTAGATCGGTGGGACTGCAGTTGTATTTTAAGTGAATAACATTTACTGTTTGAAACAGTCGGCAGATGTATTTGTATACAATGCGTGTATTTTAAAAAGCCTGTACATAGTATTTATATGTAAAAAAAATCATCGATTTGCCGTTTCTTTGGTGTTTAAAATGTATTTAACTTAAACTTCGGCTCGATATAAGTTACAGGAAACTTGGGCACGGCGCGCATTTATTGTCTCCTCACACACTTCATCTGTTTTGTAATCCAGATTTGATAGCGTATTTGTTTTATTACTTTCTCTAATTGTTTACCATTGTTATACGCACCCTCGACCTTTCGGTTTTATTATTTAACGTTAGTTTCAATAGGACATTGAATTGACTTTCCGTTCCCGCATTCCGTCGTTGCTCAATGACATATAACTTAGTTACATTTGTAACTCAAATGTTAAATTAATAAATTATTCATCAGACCTGTTTATTTTGCTTTCTGTGTTTATTATCCGGGTATTTAATGTTTTTGTAGATAAGAGGCTCACGCACGCTGACAGACAATAGTTTGAATACATGACGTTTTCCCTCCATTCCGGTGTCATGTTTTTGCTGTGTTAAAGGAACAGCATGTGAACTTAATCATAGTTTTCCGTCTTTAAATAAAAAGGCACTATAAATAAATATAAGACTTCTTATTCAATATGCCAGCATGTTGTTTAACATATATTTACTTCATAGCAAGACAAAATTAATGCATTATCTTGCGTTGGCTTCTTTATGTTTTAAATGTATTTCGTGTCTTGAGTAAAAAGGAATGTAAAAGTCAGGCTATCTTCATAAAGATTTTTTTTTCTCAATTTGAATAGCTGGCACTAAACCGCGCGTGTCGTCCTTTTGACTCCTATTTTGCATAACAATTCGTCGCATGCCCCGCCCTTCGCTTTCAGTTTAAATCTTTTGCTTATTACTTTAGTTTAACCCACATGGTGCACATGGGATTCAGGCAGTGCTGGACTTCAACTCGAGACTGTTAGGTGTGTTTTTGTATATAAGATCAAGAATGTGTGGAATGTGTTCAACTGGATTTGTTGGTTTTAGCTTAGATTAGGTTTTGACTGTACATATGGTTTCAATATGATGTTTTGGGCGTCTCTTATGATCTAATAGTGTGTCTGCTATTGAGTTTTCTTGATCTATGTTTGCATTTTACTTATTTACGTGTGTTTCTGGCAAGGCAGCTGTTTTAAATATGTGTGGAGTTTTTTTGCAAGTACTTTAAAAACACCTGTTTATCGTCTTCAGTTGGGGAAGTTTTATTTAGTGATGGATAGTACTAGTAATCCACATCTTCGTGTTATGACATTTAAAGTTCATGTTCTGTGTGATACTAGAATGAAACTCATAAAGGCTATTGAGAGCCCAACAAAAGTGCAGAGCCCACAATGTGGGGGTGCATAGGGCAATTCAAACCCATCAGCACTTTTTAGACAACCACCGCTGTGCTGACATCACCGCTGTGCTGTCATCATGCAAGTACATCTGCACATGTAGTTTCCCTTCACAGCTGAACGTGCCAAACATTTAGATTTAGATGGTTGATGAGATCAGGCCCATAAGAAATAAAATTGTATGTAGAAATATAAAAAGATGGTGTTGATACATTTTGTTGCAAGTAGACTATGTCGTGATTTCCAGACTGTTATGAGTTAAGCAGTTTGTTAAGGAAATTTGATGTAACTGGTATGTGAAGAAAGTTTTATTTTGCAGTGATCAACAATAATTAAATGAAGTTGTTGTGGCTTAAAGGCTGTCATAATGTGACTTGTATCATTGTTTCATAGGTAAATAAGGATGCCGGCTGCAAGATTTCAAATTGGAGATATTGTCATGGGCCGCTGGCCTGGCAGTAGCCTCTATTATGAGGTCAAGGTGCTAAGTTACGACAGCAAGACTCGGCTCTACACCGTCATTTACATAAAAGATGGTACTGAGCTGGAACTGAAGGACTCTGACATTACGGTATGGTGTCCTGGTCCTGTTTATGATCCTAGACAATTTATTTATTTATCCCAAATTAAAAGAAGTGCTGCGTTAAAATCAGCATCTCACTAACTTTAGTTGTTTCATTTCGTGTGTATTATTATTATTTCCTCCCATATACTGAGCTAATTTCAGAAAATGCTTCTGTTTTCCCAAATTTCTTATTTTATAATTTTTACTTCAAAAATCTAAATCCTAAACTTTTCTGTTTATCTTTAGGTTTAAAGGAATAGTTTACCCACAATGAAAATTCTGTCATCATTTATTCACCGTCATGTTGTTTCAAACCTATATACATACAAATAAAGATATTTTGAAACTTTTTGTAACCAAGCCAATCTGGGGCACCAATGACTTCCATAGTGGGAAAAATAATACTATGGAAGTCAATGGAGCCCCATATCTACATTTTAACAAACATTTTCAGCAGAACAAAGAGGTTTATACAGTTTTGGAACAACTTGAGGGCGAGTAAATGATAACAGAATTATCACTTATAGTTTTCATCCTTGTTTGAAAAATAACATCAAATTTTAATGTTGTTTGACATTTAGACCCCACTGTACATTGACACAAATTTTACTATCTTGTGGATGTCGTTTTTTTGTATTGCAGAGTCTGACAGTTTTTAAGCAGGGTGCTGGGCGCTCCCGGTCCAGATCTCGTTCTCGTTCACCGGGACGCACTCGTCGTAGTCGCTCTCGTTCTCCAGCCAGGACGCCCCGCCGATCTTCCACTCGCACAGCAGAGTTGCACAGGGAAAAACTCAAAGATGTGCTGGAGGTCCGACTCACCCCTGTGGTAAGCAGAGTTGCCAAATAGGATAGGAATAAAAAATCATTTAAAAGTGTGGTGTCAAACATTATGTTCAGATTTGTGGTAGTGCATTTTAGTTTTAATGGCTAATCTAATTGAAATCTTTTTCTTATGAACTCAACTATCCTGTCTCATTATCTCTTTTAGGCAGTTCCACATGAAAACAACAGCAACAGTAAGCATGACAAGAAAGATGAAAATAATACAGCTACCAAAGTCATTGAGGTGAGTATATATCACTGACCAAACAGGGACATTTTGGTGATGCCCTTACAACCACCTTAATGTCTTAATGTTAGATGCATTGTAAACGGGTCTTGTAAAGATTGGAATGTCATGATGGGTGCATGTTGATCCTCATATGTGCAACAGAAGCCTGTTTAGTTTTCCACACAAAGCTAAAGCTGACTGTGGGCTTTAATCAGACCATCACAATGTTTCACTTCATGGGTCAACCAAATAGGCTTTACAAGGCATGACCAGACTGTTGATGCTTTGCTAATACAATCATGTTAAAGTCACGTTTCTTTTTTATACTTTGACTGATGGGGAGATTGATTTTTTACTGCTAAAATGTGCTGAAACATGACATGAAGGTTACATGATATGAAGTGTTAAATATGCCCATTTTCCAGCTCCCCTAGAGTTAAACAATTGATTTTTACCGTTTTGGAATCCATTCAGCCGATCTCCGGGTCTGGCGGTTCCACTTTTAGCATAGCTTGGCATAATCCATTGAATCTGATTAGACCATTAGTGTAGCATTTCTATATTTTTCCTATTTAAAACTTGACTCTTCTGTGGTTACATTGTGTACTAAGACCGACGTAAAATTAAAAGTTGCGTTTTTTTTTTTTTAGGCAGATATGTCTAGGAACTATACTCTCATTCTGGTGTAATAATCAAGGACTTTGCTGCGGTACCATGACTGCAGCAGGCGCAATGATATTACGCAGCGCCCGAAAATAGTCCCCTTAATAACTTTCAATAGCAGGGAACTATTTCCGGGCACTGCATAATATCATTGCACCACGATGTAACTATAGAAGACTCAAGTTTTAAATAGAAAAAATATCGGCACTCTTTGGTTATTTTTGAGCGCGATGCTAATGGTCTAATCAGATTCAATGGATTATGCTAAGCTATGCACAAAGTGGTAGCGCCAGACCCGGAGATCGGCTAAATGGATTCCAAAATGGTAAAAATCAATTGTTTAACTCTAGGGGATCTGGAAAATAAACCTAGTTTCCAAAAAAGTGGAGTGTCCCTTTAAGTGAAGTGCAATGAATAGATTTACAAATGCTTATTCATTTATACTCTTTAATATATTGTAAGTTAGTTAATAAAAGCTGCACCAATAGCATGGCTGTTTCAAAGCTAAGTGAGCTGCCTACGCATGCAGCAGCAAAGTTTGCATCCTAAAAAGCATTACAACAAACTCAGTAAATAACATTCAAACCACAAGCGATTAATATGTTATAAATATACTTTTTCTAATAATGAAACTAATGACTCTCAATGTACTGTTGTATGCTCTGGATTTAATATGATGTTTATTCTTTAGCTACAGAAAACAGAGACTGAATCTGAAAACCAGGCAAGCGGACGATACAATCTACGACGTAGGAAGGATCAAGGTGACGGTAAACATGTAGAAAAGGAGGAGGAGGAGACACTGATACTGGCTAAACCACCAGCTGCCATTAAGACAACTGATCTGGAGTTTGGAGGAAGAGTTGGTAAGTCTTTTCAAGGATAAACAGTAATTTTCTAACATTCATATGTTCTTACTGTGCAAATATTTACATCACAACCATGAACAAAACTGCATTAAACATGACTGCTCATGTTTACATATCAACATGTATTGCATTATTGCATTATTACTCATTTGACCCTCAAGCAGTTCAGTAATAAGAGGTCATAACTAAAACAACTTTAAAACTACAGCAGTAAAAACAATTAGATTAAATATAGGAATCAGAGAGTGGGGGGAAATGGCCATGAAATGCTACATTATGACAATATGATGAAATAAATAAAATGCTGCAAAAGTTAAACATGTGACCCGTTTAATATGCATATGTATGCAAATTTTTGAAATAAATTTTAGATGCTAATATAACATCCTCTCTTGGTTTGCAGGTGTGTTCTTCTTGATGTTGTTTCTGCCCGTGGCTGTGTTGGCACTGCTTATTCTCTGTGGGCAGAAAGATGCCAGTCTCCAAAATTTCCCTCTTGAACTTCCTCCACTTGAGTCTCTCTGGGACTGTCAGGTCTTTGGCATCGTCCTGCTCTGGCTTCTCTTCCAGGCTGTCCTCGCGCTGATCCCTATCGGAAAGGTACCGTGCACAATCACATGACTCCCCGTGACCTGACTTAAGCCACATGACCACATAACTCTCTGGGTATTGCTTTCCCTGTCATCTGCAGTGAAGCAGGCTAAATTAGATTATTTACTAGAGGTGGCATGCAGATAGAGAGCTGCACTGGAAAACATCTGGTTTGGTTTTCAGGCCTATTAAGACTTGATTGGTGTGCTTGTCCATATGCCTGGGGTTAAGAGAAATAAGACCAAGATGTTATCGTCTATTAGTTAAACATTACAGTGTATACTGTTTACTGTAAATAGAAACACTGAAATGTATTAAAAGATTGACCATTGGTTATCTTTCTGCTCTACAGGTTGTTGAGGGAATGCCTCTCAAGAATGGAGAAACTTTGAAATATAGGATTAATGGTATTTGTCCTTAATGTTTATTTTGCTACTTTGCCTGTTGCCATTTACAAATGTTCCTGTTCTGTTTTCTTTTCTTTTTTCAATTAAGTGGAATGATATTTGTTGAGAAGGCTGTTATATGACCTGTGATTGTGTCCCATCTTAGGTTTCTATGCACTGGTCCTCACCACTGTGATAGTGGGTGTTGCTGTTTACCAGGACGTGGATCTCAGTTACATCCATGCTCACTTCCTGCAGTTCTACACCTCAGCCCTGGTCATCGTCACTCTTCTCAGCATCTACCTGTTTGTCCGTTCACGCTGGGCCTCCGATCGTAATCTTGCTCCTGGAGGAAACTCTGGTAAGCAGAGATGTCTAGCGTTGCATCCTGTTGCTGTATCGTAATTCTCTCTGTATTATGGGTAAAAAATCAGGGTTCCCACAGGTCCTTGAAAGTTTGTGAATCTGGTGGAAAAAAATCCAAGGCCCTGGGAAGTTTTAGAAAATATAAATACATAGATACAGGTCATTGAAAGTGCTTGAATCTATTTTATGCCAGATGTTTTCTGGAAAAAAATCCACATTATTCCCTGTGTAGTGTAGGATAATATCATTAAAATTCTGGACTTTTTAAGCACACGTGCTAAACTGTTCAATTTAAATGCTTATACTGTATCTTCTGTATGCGAAGGTTGATTCATGCCAAAATGCTTTTTTGCATAGTTGTGTTTGACACATTAAAACATCTCGGTTTACGTATGTAATTGTTGTTCCCTAAGAAGGGAACGAGACGCTGCGTCTCCATTGCCATACTTCCTGCGTCCCTGTAACGCTGTCTTTGGCAATATTTCAGATAGCGAAACACTTCCCTGTCTTTGTCGTTAAGCCCCACCATTGGTTGAATTGATATACAAATTTAAACGCACTTACCCCTGGAGGCGTCCCCAAAGTGTCACCGCAGTGACGCAGCGCGAGTTCCCTCGAAAGAGAACTGTAACAATGTATCTTTAAAGGTAAAATTATGTAACCTTGCTCTCACTTTAAACGTGTCCCCATATTTAGTCCTTGAATTTGAGGGTATTGGACCTGGAAAGTCCTTGAAAGGTCCGTGAATTGGAAGTTAACTTGGAAACCCTGAAAAACTCTCAAGATTGCAGCTTTGTGTATATTTAGTTAAAAATATGTTTTTATTATTTAAGGTTATATCATTTACGACTTCTTCATGGGCAGAGAGCTGAATCCCCGTATCAAAAACTTTGATATCAAGTTCTTCTGTGAAATGCGTCCAGGTTTGATGGGTTGGGTGAGTATTGTTATTGTGTTTTACATTAGCAAGTAAATTAGCAAGTAAATATGTAACAGTCTGAGCACAGAAGTTGGGTTAGATTAACATTGTAATTGCTCCCTCTTGTGGTCAATGGTGAAACCTTTTTTTTTATCAATTTAATCAACAAAGTATTCCTCCACTTTTTCCAAGCATGGAGTTTGCTACGTAATAAATAAAAGCATCATTACTGCTTGCTTTGATAGGTACTGATTAACTTTGCCATGTTGCTTGCTGAGATGAAGCACCAGAATCTAGAAAATCCATCTCCGGCTATGCTCCTGGTCAATGGCTTTCAGCTCCTTTGGGTTGTTGATGGTATTTGGCATGAGGTAACACATAATTTCTCCAAATTAAATACACACAATTTCAATGTTATTGTTATATGAAAACCATGGACTTATTCAAATCCAACTTATTTTTATTTCAGGAAAAACTTCTGACTATGATGGATATTGTGTATGATGGCTTTGGATTTATGTTGGCATTTGGAGATCTGGCTTTTGTTCCCTTTACGTTCACCTGTCAGGCATACTATCTTGTCAGTCATCCCAATGACCTTTCTGTGTTCTGGATTGTCACTCTTATCACCATGAATGGAGTTCCTATATTTTTCGACTTTCCTTTGATTTCCTCAGAGTTTTAACTAGGGTTATTTAACTTTTATTAAAATTTTAACAGGAGTTGGATACTACATTTTCCGAAAAGCCAACTCTCAGAAATTTGCCTTTAGAAAGAACCCCTCTGACCCAGCAGTGTCTCGTAAGTGTGTTGAAGTGCATACAAAAAAAAATAAAATGTTAAAATTAGATTTTTCTAAAATGTTTGTACTATGATGTATCTTACCAGACCTGAAAACTATTCCTACTGCTACTGGAAAGAGTCTTTTAGTGTCTGGCCTTTGGGGGTTCGTCCGTCATCCTAATTACCTTGGTGACATCATCATGGGATTGGCCTGGTCTTTACCATGTGGTGAGTGTAGGCTGGTGGCAAATATATCTTTACATGTAGAGGATTATATAAGTAAAATGTAGGGAATGTTATGTTTTCATTTTTAATTCAGATTCAAAAGAATTCACATACACATGCTTACATGAATCTCTTTAGATTAATGTCTGATCTTTCCTATAGGTTTCAACCATTTGATTCCTTACTTTTACCTGATTTACTTGATTATTTTGCTGGTGCATCGTAATGCACGAGATGAGCGTCAGTGCAGGAAAAAGTACGGTTCTGCATGGGAAGAGTACTGCAAAGCTGTCCCATACCGCATTTTTCCAAGGATTTACTGACCACTCACGGACTCAAACCGTCCGGGACAATCGGGGTAAAATATTTCTCAGGAGGACACTGAACATTAGTGTTTTAAATCAAAGAATTTCTTACATATAAACATGAATTTTAAACCAAAATTTCAGCTTTGTCACAAAACGTTTACGAATTGTGGACACTACCCCAGTTCCTAAATTGAAAGAAAAATGTATATTGTTGTACAGATGTGTTTTCTACTCAAAAGATTGTTTTGCCTAATTCATAAATTCACAGCATAACTTCCCATCTCATCTTATGTACACACATATACACGTTTGAAGTATTTGCTTGCCTACTTACCACTTAATAATTTGTGTAATGCTTTTGTATATTGTGTATGATGGGACTTTTCTTTTGTATTTGTATAGTAAGATGTGTAATGTTCTTTCTCAGGACCAGAGATTTGTGAAGAAACAAACCTATATTTTCTTAATTTCTAATTTGTACATATTTAAGACAACGTCTTTGGTTTGATTTGCATTTGAGGCATTATGCACTATGCTAAATTTCACTAAAGTTCACAAATTTGGCTTTGCTACCTCAGATTTCTCTTGTTCAAGGAAGTAAAAAGGAAGCTTTTGGTCAGTTTTTGGAAGCTGTGGTTTCACTCACGAGGTGAATTTTCTCATTATCTTTTGTAAAAACTAGAAATGTGCTGTGAACAGATATTTTTAACAGATATTTTTCAATTTTAAAGGTAGCATAAATTTCTTTTTAAACTATGGTTTTAATTTAAAATGACAGTGCATGACTGAATGTGTAATGTAAGGCTTTTCTTAACTATTTTATTACTTTTAAAGACATAATACATACTTCTGTAAGAGCAATTATTAAGTGTTTATAGCTGAGAGGAGCTGTTACTTTATCACAGTATAATGAGGCATTGTTAAATGTTATTTTAAGGTGCTTATGTTGTTAAAACTGTGTTATCTGACAAGCAATTTCTGTAAAAATGCCATTAATACACATTCAGAATTAAACCACTATTGACAAAAGTCTTGCCACAAAATTAATTGTAAAAATTGAATTTTTATAAACGTTTTTCTTGTAGGTTAGATTGATATTTTACAGATGTTTAGCATGAATTCCTACTGTAGTTATTAGACTTTTTCCCCTTTTCATATTGCTGTTTTTCATTATTGTCAATAACTCCATCTCTCATGACATTGTGGCTTGTTAAAAACTTTGTAAAAAATATGCTTATTTTCTGTCTATTTTTTGCAAAAGAAAAACATACCAAAGTTTACGTTTTGTCAGTTTTTGCTAATTTAAGTTGTAATATTTTATAAGTCAAGAAGTCCAAGTTGTTTGGGTGTTATTCATATCCTGCAGTAAATAAGTCTTGCTGTAGATGCGGAAATCCCATTCTTGCAGCTCTTGTGAATCAAATTGTTCTTAAATGGACCTTAAAATGCCAAACATTAATGGAAATGATGTCAATTAGTGGATTATTTATTTATTGACAATGACGACGAATGAATAATTTTTAATTATCTTTTTCCCTGTGTACTTGAAATACTTGAGTTTGCAGCGATAATGGTAATAAGACATCATTAAATTTTATTGTGAACTGAGACTCGAATAACGGTTTGAATCATTCGGATTTTGAATCGCCATTTGAGTCGAATCTTTTAACGACATCTTTTTAAATTCGGTTAGCAAAACGGTTTGAGTCATTCGGACATTTCACCTCCACACTGAATTGTTTGGAGCAGTTACTTGAAAAATATTTTATTATCAACATCCTAGAGATGTTAAATGACGACTAGCATTTTATCGGTAATAAGTTAAGAACTAATAGTGCCTCGTTCGCGAATAACATTTGAAGTTTGAAGCACGCGCTAAATTGAGCAGTCAGTCACCTCACAACAAAGACAACGAAAAAGTCTTCAGTAAATACTACATTATTTCCCTTCTGTGTTTCAAAAGCCCATGGTTTGAACCGAGCGGGTGAGTAAATAAATGTATTTTGGAGGTAACAAAATGCTTTCATTCTGAGTAATAAATATCCTGCATTTGCAGCATTCAAGCACTAGATGTCAGCAATCTTATGTACATTACTGTCAAGTAGACATAGGATGGCTCTAGGTCAACTGGGAATGTTTATTTTGGGATGGAGGATCTAATGTCAGTGTATATTTACCTCATCAATGGAAAATTGATCAATTGCATTCCTTAGCCAATGCACAACACATGCATACATCTGAAATCACATACTTCTATACTACATAGTGTGAAAATCTGTATACATGTTAAAACCAGATTCCAGTTTTTATATATGTGCATCCGATGGACACTTTTCTATCCTATTAGGAGCTGCCAAATTCAAAAAGTTAATACATCTTTTCAAGCAAAAGTGATATGGATACTAAGAAATATATTGCTCATAGTTAAATTGTAGTTTTTAACTAAATATTTTTGCTAAATACGCACTAAATAATAAGTACTAAATAGTAGTCAAAATCAGATTTAGTACGTCCATCACTCAAATGTTTATACTCTCCTATAACAAAACAGTACTTTTTTAGTGCATATAGTATAAGTAAGTGAATTAGTATGCAGGCTAGATGTAGTTTGTCTGGAATGTATGCACAGTGCACCAATGCATAGTAGGCTATATACTTCATTTAATTCAGTATGCACTGTCACAGTTCGCGATTTTGGATGCAATGATGAACTACCCATAAATCTACGCAATTTAACTGAATTAGTTATAGTATCATCCCAAATTGTGTTTCATTACAGAAAACATCTGTTAGGCTATATCAATGTGAAGTGATCTTCGTCAATTTTTCGGGAGATTTTTCAATTCTTCTAAGGGGCGTTTTGATGTTAGTTTAGCTAACGTGGATGTTAACAATAAATAAAAAAATCAAACAATAATTCTACAATATTTGTGACCATGTAAACAAACAGCTGCATATTGTCATACCATGTGAATTGTGTCAGAGGAAAAACAATATAACATTGTTTTTTTATAGTTACACATGGCGAGGCGACATGCTCTCCTGAGCAGAGTACATTTATCATAACTCTTCCGGGGCTGATATAAAAAGTTACCCATTGTTTTCTCTCATACAGGGCAAGGTAGGCAATTTAAAAAGTGCCTAGAGCTCACAGGCTTTAGAAAGAGGGAGGCATATAAAACTGAGACCGCATGTGACCTCTGCAGCAATATGGGATTGTGCCTTCATCTGAAGCCTGTGTTTTTATTTGCATCATGCTGAGGTCAATCACTTCCATTACTGCATGGGAAATGATATAAATGTGTCTATTAGAAGGCGATCAAAGGATGCTGGTATTGGTGCTGTAGAAATAAATGCTTAGTTTTTGGTACCATAAGCATGATAGCAAAGCAGCATTGTTTTGTGTTGAGAAATGAATTGCAGGTTTATTTTGCAACGGTGCATGCGGCTGAAGGGAGGGGAATTCACCGATGTCGAAAGATATATGTGTATGTTTGGCTGTTTTATAAACAGTGGAAGCAAGCATGAAATAGTTTTTAATGGATTAGTCATGATCACTCCAAGGGGCAACCTTCCGATCTCTCTGATGAAGCCAATACGGAAGTGACTTAAACTGCAATTCATCGACTGGCCGCTAGAGGCTGCCTCCAAAATGAAGTGTGTTCCCATAGACCCCCATGTTAAAATGGCCAACTTTACAGTAAAAGCTAATTAGAATAGCTAATTTTGCTCTTTATCACAACTGTGAGGGGTTAAATATTTTTGTAGTTCATCCGTTTAAATTATATTAAGCCTAAAAGTTCTGCATAATTAAGGGCGTGGCAAAATGAGTGACGGGTAAACTGCCACTGCTGTCACCGTCGACCTAGTCGGGAGTGGTTTCAACAACCAGCCACCTGAGCTTCACCCACGTCCCAACTCTTTACCCATTTTCGGTTATCCGCGGGTGATGTGCGGTAACGCGTGGTTGGCGATGGCAGGCACCACGTCGGGTTCAAAAAAGCTCTTAACAAACCTATGGGTGACGTCACGGACACGACGTCCATATTTTTTTACAGTCTATGCTATATACTCAAAATGTTTAAAGCGGGGGTTCAACAGCATTTTATTCATTCTGATTTATTAACACAGTTTAAAGGAGCATTTCACCCGTAGAAACATTAATCTTTATTGAAAGTGTGTCATATTTGTAGTCAAAATGTAACATACATTTTAAATTTGGTGCCTATTTGACCAAGAAAAGGGGTGTTTGTAGTCTCACCCACTCAACAAAGATATTGGACTTCCTTCTTTCAATGATGCAATATGATGATTTTTACATCATTGAAAGAAGGAAGTGCAACACTGAAATCTGTATTTCTCCTGTCTCAGGGGAAACTGAGGGAATGATGCATGACCATTCAAAAACATGACTGGGGTTCTAACTATACAAAGCTTAATGAAAATGAGTGAAGTGTCCCTTTAAGAGTTGGTTTCCTCATGCTAAACAAATGCAAAATGTCAAACAAAGCAGTTGGACGTGTTACACAGTATTTCCAGCCCAGTCTCACGATTCTTTTTCGTGATATTATCACGAATTTCCGAGTTTTTTCGTGATCGTATAACGAATTCCAGTTGTCGTGTGATTATCACGTATTGGTTACTCAACTGTTTTGTCCTATTTTCTTACCATTGTCGCGTCGGTTTAGGGTTAGATTTACATAAAATGACATCCCTACCCAAACCCAACTCTAACCCTAACGCCAGGCTATTTTTATACTAAAAATAGTATAAACCAATATACAAAGTGACATTCTAATGCAAGCACCAAATCTAACCCTAAACCGAAGCAAGAATGGTTTAAAAATAAGAAAAAGCAGTTAAGTAACCAATACGTGATAATCACACGAAAACAGGAATTCGTTATACGATCGCGAAAGAACTCGGAAATTCGTGATAATATCACGAAAAAAGAATTGAAAAAAAAGTATGTGACTATATTACGAAACCTTGTGACACTGGATAGAGTATTTCTGTGCCGAATGCACTTCGCCAGGGTTCGTACAAGTTTCGGAAAGTTTTTTCGAATATGACGTTTCAGGTGTAAGCTATATGTATCACTTCTTTTTATGGGCACTTCCCCCCAAAAAATCACGCCCACACGTCAATTAGCGTGAGAGCGAGAACCAAGGACGCTAAGTTACAGGCATCACTTCACGCGACAACTTTGTTTTATATCAAGACTCAACAATGGCATGAAAGAAAAAGTGTGTTTTTGGTTGTAAGAAAAAGAAAGCCAACATTATGGAATATAATGGGTATAGTTTGTTTATCCGGGTAGCAGCTAAGTTTTGCGTGTGTGTTTGTTTAACGCTGGATTTCATTGAAAGTCCCAACCGGATCATGAATTGCATGCAGTAAGTAAGACTTCTTTGTTATGTTGGAAATAGGAGTGAACGTGGTGAATCCAGTCAGTGTTGTATAAAGTGTTGACTCGTGACTCGCTCCTCCCGCAATTCGTAACTCTTCCTTGCAAATTTTTTTGTACGTTATCGGAAAGAATTGTTAAAGCTAATCTGTCTTTTATAAGTCTAATAAAACTAAAGACTCTTCAGAGATATGAAGGATGTAATACTACTCTAAAGGTACTCCAGATTAACATTAGATATGCAGAAACAGCGTGTGTTATGGACGCTTTAAAAATATACTCTTGTTTACAAAAAATTGGGTTCAACTTAAAAATAGTAGTCGACTCAAAAAAGTTACATTTGTAAAAAAATTTTGTTTCAACGAATATTATTAAGTTGAATTAACTCTTTTCAATTAACAATTTTAAGGCATCCAGGTAACTTACTTTTTTAAGTTGAACCAACTTTTTTATAGTGTACATTTTCCCAAATGTTTTCAACAATGTATGAATCAAGAGAACTCCCTGCTTTGAGAAGCATTCCTCCTCGATTTCAACTTTTACAAAATCACCCGAGTAGGGAGGAACCCGATGTTTGGTGTGTACGCAGCGTTATTCATATACGTTTTGGAAGGCTGAGTAAAATTTGTTGTTGTTGTTGGTTGAACTAACAGTTCATTTAGTTTCATCCCAAGGTGCCTCTGATGTTTGTTTACTTGATACAGAAGTGAATAATTGTTAAAGAACCAATGCAATCTCAACACATTCCCATTAATCCGAATCACACTGGTTTACATAATTTCTGACTGTTATCATTTTGTCCGGGTTTCTCGAATTTTTTTCTAAAGCGAGTGTATTAGCTTTTCTAAGCTTGGAGCTATAGAAAACTTATAATTGCTTCTCCAGATGGCTTGCATACTGCGTTGCTGTTGGCGAGCCTTAAAAGAGCTTTCGTCTTTATTGCACGATAAAATCGCAGCGAGTAGACGCGTCAAACTTGGGCATTCTTAAAGAGTTATAATCACACCTCGGGAGGTCTTCGCATTTCCTACAGCCCTCTTTCAAAGTCCCGGAGCTGCGTAAGTAAGACTGACATTTATGATGCTCTGCAGAAAACCGAGAAACTGCCGTCTTTTAATCCTCGAAAGAAAAGCCCAAGGGAGAAAAGATATATGAGGCCTACGTCCTTATCAGCTCAGCAGTCTTTCATGGGGCAGAATGGTTGTGACAAAGCTGGACGGCACTGTGGAGGGCCTCCACACGTCGATCTGCCATATTACCATGTGTGCTTAGTGATACAATAGTAACGTCAATCTGTCCACGAACCCGTGCCAAGTGAAACAATCAAAGCCGCACATAAGGTGCCCTGTGATTTCGCACGCCCATGCGAACACATGCCCACATACGTCTCTCCGGGGATGCAGGAGTTCAGTTTGGCAGGGAAACCTGCCATGATCCGTGCATGTCATTTTTCGCACAAACGTGCTGTGCTGGGAGTTTTGCAGACCTGACGTTTTGCTAGAAGGGCAAACATTTCAGCTCCTCTCCATCCGAGCACAGAGCAGCTATTGGCTTTGCTTTAAAAACCAGCATTGAATCTTAACACTGAAGTCCCATTAAAAGCATCTATAAGGTAAGCCTGCATGAGTAATTTGTAGTTAACATACATTTTATGTCCAGTGCTTAACATTTTGAGGCAGTATGTAGGCTTTATTTTAATACCCCTACTGCTTTTTTCAGTAGGATTATAATTGTCCCTCATGATTAACTTTGCATAATTAAATCTCTGCCTGGGTGCTAAGGGTCTGCGTTTTTTCAGGGTCATGAAGCTGGTAGCAGGTTTAGCAGCAGTATTGTGGCTGTGGGTTGCTGAGGCGGTAGAAAACTGCCCCAGCCTTTGTAAATGCACTCAGAAATCCAGTACAGAACGGACTGAAGTCAACTGTGAGAAGAGAGGACTCGAGACCATCCCACCCGAATTCCCACTGGACTCATGGATCCTAAAAATGGGTGAGCGGAGGAATTAATTTCGCAGTAAATATTAATTAAAATTACACTTTACAATAAGGTTGTATTTGTAAATATTAGCTAACACGAATTAACAATGAACAGTTCTACAACATTTGTTTAATTCACAATAAACTAATAGGGCTGTGTAATCGTGATATGATGCGTATTATGATACAGGCGTTGCGATGCAATATGTTGCGATTCTCTTCGTATTGTAACGTGGGATGATATATTGGGCTATTTCCTATTTAAGTGCATTGTGCATTGTGTAACTTTTAAAAGGATCTCTTGACAGAAATTCAATATAATATACATTTATTCAGTGTTGGGGGTAACGCATTACAAGTAACGTGCATTACAAAATAATATTACTTTTCTGAAGTAACAAGTAAAGTAAAGCATCACATTATAAATTTACACATTAATTTGAGTTACTTTTTTATAAAATTAATGCGAGTTACATTTCAGTTTAATTAATTAGATTTTAAAAAAATAATAATGTACTGAATAAATCTGAACGTAGAATTACGCACTCTACGCATGCGCACTTGAGCGCAACAGTTTGAGTCAGAAACGGAGATGGCAGGCCAGAGCTTGACATTTTTGCAATGGAAATATGCAGTTTCTGTATGCAGAACTTATCAGTCATAAAAAACCTGCAAGGCCTGAAAAAGATCAAGCCAAGTAAGAAAAAGTAAAAGTTACTTAAAAGTAATGTGAGTATTACTTTCCATGAAAAGTAACTAAGTAACCTAATTAGTTACTTTTTTGGGAATATTGTAATGCATTACTTTTAAAAGTAACTTTCCCCAACACTGATTCTATATTATCAGTGGTGTATAAAGACCTTACATTGTGAACTATATTGTTTTTATTATCTCAGAATGAGACCCTTTACCTACATACACCGCAGGTCCCCTTACATTGAAGTCACCGCCATCTTTCTAAAGTAGCCCTAAATGGACAAACTGTTCTAGACCGTGTTTCGCACCAACGTTTTCTCAGACGAAGACATGTTTGTCCTGTAGTGCCTACCATATGGGTTTTAAAGGTCACATTGTTCCTGATACCATTTTTTAAACCCTAGTTAGTGTGTAATGTTGCTATAATAGCATAAATAATACATGTAAAATGATAAAGCGCCAAAGTTCACTCCCAGGCGATATATTTTCTTCAATAAAATTCCTCTTTAAAAGCCTACAACCAACGGCCGGTTTGGACTACATTCCTCTATTTCCTGCTTTAATGACGTCAGTAAAACAGTTTGTTGACTAAACTCCGCCCACAGGAATACGTCAGTCACCAGCTTGGCTCAAACGGCTCTGCTAAGTTAAGCTACTATCGAATCACAGCACACTAAACAAACTACACAATCAGAACTCGATACGTATTTCTGAAGGAGGACTTCACATAACAAGGAAGACATCAGCCTGTTTTGAGGGCAGTGAAAACAGCGCTATACAGATAAGTAAATTGTGTGAAAAATACCGCGTTTTTTTACACGTGAAACATGAACACATGTTATATTGCCCACTATAAACACAATCAAAGCTTCAAAATCACAGACAGAACAGGAGCTTTAAATGAGTGGTGAGCTGTTGGTTGCAATTCGCAATCTTACCACAAGATGCCGCTAAAATTTACCCACACCATCTTTAAATTCAGAAAGATGTAAAAGCCAAACAAAACAACCGCCACAAATTAAAATGTGTTTTAAATATCGCTATTAGAATGTTCTCAATACCGTTTTGGAAAACAAAATATCATGGTACTCACATGTATGAATATTTTCGTACACCCATATAAACTAACATAGAGGATTGTATTAAAATGCACCAATTTCATTGCTAAAAACAACGTTTTGTTGTGTATTTGGTATAATACAATGTTTTTGCATGGTTTATGGTTCAAAAAACACATTATTTTCAACAAACCGTACATTTTTGTGGCTCCAGATTTCACTCTCTTCCTGAAACGTACTGATTTGGTACAAAACTTATCATTTGGAAATGCGCTATGTCCCTGATTGGCCAGCTAATCTGTACATGGTCATTGGCCTGAATACCTCTGATGTCAGCCGGAAACGTGATGCCCCTTACCATGTTTGAAAGATTCGGGCACATTGCAATGCTAAAAAGGCCGCAATTATCATAAATCCTCCCGCTTCGGACTCAGCCTGTAAGTTAACACCTGATTTTACGTTGGAAACAATAACTCCCTTCATTGTTTACTTTGGGGTATGCATCTTTTGCATATTGTTAACATGTACTAATACACACTTACACACCAAATGAAATGTAAAATCGTGAATCGGACAATAGGTGCCCTTTAAAATTACTTTTAATAAATGCTGAAAACTAGATGCAATTTTTTGTTAGTTCATGTTAGCTAATGCTAACACATACAACTTTAATACAACCTTACCAGTGGAATAAAGTTAGAATAAAGATGATTTTTTTTCCTAAAGAATGGAATATTGATGCTATTACGGTAACTACAACACTATAGTAACTTTATGCATACAGTACATATGTAGACCAGCTATGCACCTTACGCTGGTTCAAGCTGTTTTTTCAGCAGGGACAGCTGGTAACTCTTGTCAGTGATTGATATACAGTTTGAGCAGTGCACTGGCATTTGGCAGGAGGTAACTTCCACCAGAAGGTCTACAGAATGATTAATAGACCTCCATTGTTACTCCATGAGCTACTATTTCTCTTGACCCTGTGCTCTGATCCAAACCTCTCTCGGGGTTATACATCCATATGCATTACCTATGTGACCCAGTCTGTGAAAACACAGCTAAAGTGATTTTGTCGGATTTACATATTTTTGATTTCTACATAAAACCATCTTACAGTCCTTCCAGAAAAACACGGGCAAAAATCCTTGATCTTAAAAAATGCGATGGAATATGCTGAATATTTATGCACTTTTATGCAATGAAACTGCGGGAACTTGCAAAAACTGTTTGCAGCTTTTGCAGCTTTTCAATGATGTTCACGTCAGATAATCACGTCACTTCATAACGTTCCCATGGCAACAGGGAGATGGCTGCGCTTGTGTAAAGTAAATGCAACATTTTTCATCTTTCTGCTAAGATATATGTGGTTTTTGCTACAAAAAATGCAGGGATTATGAAATCATGCAAGCCCCGCATATTTTGCGCATGGAAATCTGCAATTTATGCTAGGAAAGTGTGGAGTTTTTAAAAAAATGCGACCCGCATAAATATGCGGACTTTGGCTGATTATGCGTTGAATCATACGATCGCATAATCGCATTTTTCTGGAGGGACTGATCTTACATAATGCAAAGAACATTCTGTGGAAAAATAATCTTACTTTTTAAAAATATTGACTGAGTTAGGTCATGTCAAAGATTGAAATCAATAAGTAAAAAATCTAACTTTGATGCTCCTCTAGAATTACTTTGAGACTTTAGCTTAGATATGACATATTTGACAAATGTAAAGAGTTGAATTCCTGAAATTTAAGTCAATTTGTTTCTTTGTTTTCAAGGTGAAAATGTACTAAATGACCTCCCAGCCAACTTTCTAACCTCTGTTCCAAAAATCGAGAGCGTAACCTTGGAACGAAATTCAATTAAGTCAATACACCCTCAAGCATTCGCCGGTGCGCAACGACTAATGCTTCTGAATCTGCAAGGAAACCAAATGTCCAAACTCCCAATAAAGGGCTTCAAAGACCTTCTGAACCTTCGCTTTCTCATGCTGGGCCAGAACCAGATAGCTAGCCTAAAACCCACTATGTTTTTCGGCATGAGGAATCTCTCGGATCTCGATCTTCCCTTGAACTCCCTCACAGCTCTCCCACCAAATGCATTCAAGCCTCTGATTGCCTTAAAGGTCCTGGACTTAGCCCTGAACCGCATCCAGAGGATCTCACCAAAAGCCTTCGTGGGACTTGAAGAGCTGCTGTTTCTCAACTTGGACAACAACAAACTGAAGAACATTCAGGCTGGGACCTTTGCGCCGCTGAGTGGCCTTGAGATGTTGGTGCTGGACAACAATTTGCTCTCCACGCTTGCTCCATCTATGCTAGATGGACTTTCCAACCTGCAGCGACTCTATATAAGAAAAAATCTGATTGCGAGCCTGCCAGCTGATGTGTTTCGCCACACGCCTAAACTTACTCACCTGGGCTTGAGTGGAAATCAACTTCATACCATTGATGGCAACATGCTTGCTAACATGCAAGGTAAGAACATCATTAATCCAACCATAAGTTTACATTTAGATTTATGCATCCAAAGCAACATTCAAAGTACACATTTTTTTAATCATATTTATCCAATATTTAAGAATGAAGTTTTTTTTATATCTATTAGTGATGTTCATCACATCTATGATTTGATTCAGGATTGAAGGAGGTGTCTCTCTTTGACAACCCATGGAATTGTGACTGCAGTATCAACTCGCTGGTACATTACATAGAGCAGAATGCTAAACATTCTCCTCTGCAAAAACTTCGGTGTGTTAGTCCAGAGGAGGTTCGTGATAGGCCAATCCACCAGCTGAAATCGGATGACCTTCCCTGCAGGGCCTAAAAAAATCCTCACATTTCATATACCGTCACGAACGACCTCCAAAAGTTGGGAGCACAGCATAATATCAGCGTGATCTTTTCTGGAATGGAAAGGTGATACTTCACAAAACTCCAGAAACAATGAATATGACAGGTTAATGATAGTGGTGCTGTTCTGCAGATAAGCATCCTTTTCACCCACAGCACTCGACTATTTTCATGCCACCTGGAGAGGCTCTCGACAGAATATTTTATAAAACTAACGCTGGGTGAACACTGCACAAATCTGGCCACGATTTTGCCATCACTTGTGACATGTTCACAAACTGCCAATTTATTTATCTTTTGTGTTAAAAATGTGAGACCCTCTCTGTAAAATCCAGGCTATCTCCAGTACCTATGAGATTAGAAACATCAAAGATTGATTTCACTTATCAATTTTTCAATTTTTAACAATTTTTAACATAATCTTACTTAGTTAATATTAAATATATCAAGGTTTATTGCTTGTTTTTAAATGTACTTGCACATTATATAGAATGATTTTTATGTAGAAAACAGTAAATCACAAAAATGACTTTAGCTGCGTTTTCACCATAGATTGTACATCTGTCGTCGTCTTGACATAAATACACTATGGCATGCTTACACAAACCAGCGCTGACGAGGTGCAAAACACACGATAAAGAGCAGTTCTCAATCCGATCATCAGCGAAAATATGTTTTCTCACCAAAATTCTCACGAAAATTACAATAATCAGGCCATTACTTCATGATTGGACGATCAACTTGCCCTTCACTTGTCTGTTTATACCATCTGCATTGTGATTGGTTGGATTAGTTACAACTTATTATTGTGTTGCTCATATTACGAGATCATGTGGGGATAATATCATAGTGTCTGTGATAGCTCGAGACAAGGTTTCGGATCACGTTGCTGACTTGCTTATACTTAAAGGGGACACTCCACTTTTTTTAAGTGTGCTCATTTTCCGGCTCCCCTAGAGTTGAACATTTGATTTTTTGCCGTTTTGGAGTCCATTCAGTTGATCTCCGGGTCTGGCGCTAGCACTTTTAGGCTGCAGCGGGCGTGGTGATGTTGCGTAGCGCTTGAAAAAGTCCCCTGCTATTGAAAGTAACCAAGGGGACTATTTTCAGGCAGTGCGTGGTGTCGCTGCGCCTGCTGCAGCCATGTTACATCAGCAAAGTCCTTGATTATTACGCCAGAAAGAGAGTATAGTCCTAGCCATATCTGCCTAGAAAATCACAACTTTTAATTTTCCGTCGGTCTTGGTACACGATGTAACTACAGAAGAGTCAAGTTTTAAATAGGAAAAATAGCAATGCTAAATGGTCTAATCAGATCCAATGGATTATGCTAAGCTAAGTGGTACCGCCGGACCCGGGGATCGGCTGAATGGATTCCAAGATGGTGGAAATCGGGGGTTTGACTCTAGGGGAGCTGGAGAGTGAGCACGTTTTCAAAAAAGTGGAGTGTCCCTTTAAGGAGCTTCGGCGACTGATTTGGTCGCAATTTGAGGGTTTTGACAGCAAAATCCTGTGGTGTGAAGCCCGGCTTAAGGCTTAATATAATCAAACGGATGAGTTCCAACCCCCCCACCTTCATAGTTGTCATGAAAGAAAAAATTAGCTATATAGACCAAAACACTTCTTGTTCCAGGCATTATAAAATAGGTTATTTTAAAATAGGGGGGTGGGGTCTATAGGATTGATCCCCTTTTGGAGCCGGTTTCTAGTAACCAGTCAATGACTTGCAGTTTAAAGGGATAGTTCACCCAAAAATGAAAACTCATTTTCTCAATTTTCAATTATAAATACAGGTTTAGAACGACATGAGAATGAGAAAATGATGACTTTTAAGAATTTTGATTTTTGGGTGAACTATCCCTTTAAGTCACTTCAGTATTGCATTTATGAGAGAGATCGGAGGGTTGCCCCTTGGTTTTTACAGGCTGGGTCACATTTTGCATTTCATAAATTTGTTCTTAAATATTAAATATGATATGCTTTATATATCCAGACTATGCTTTTTACTTTTTTGTATTCTTCATGTTCTCTATGTAGAACACTCAATCTTCATCTCTGTTAACAATGTAAGCCTGTGCATAGTTATTGTGAGCCATTTTGAAACTGACAAAGTCTGTCGGAAACCCTTACAGACAAACCACATATTTCATGTGCAAAAACATAAAAAAATTATTTTGGAAATGACACAACATGATATGGATTACATCACCATATTTCACATGCAATCCCATGGGGTTTTACATTGGATTCACACGAAAATCTTTTAAAACCATGTTACATGATTACTGTTTGCACACAGGTTTTCTGTAAGGGAACCACTGTACAATGTTGTATTTGTATTCTAAAATGAGGATTTTTCTCTGTAACTCAGATATACTGTATATA
This sequence comes from Misgurnus anguillicaudatus, assembly GCF_027580225.2. Taxonomy (NCBI): domain Eukaryota; kingdom Metazoa; phylum Chordata; class Actinopteri; order Cypriniformes; family Cobitidae; genus Misgurnus; species Misgurnus anguillicaudatus. The sequence goes on along the minus strand of NC_073354.2, from coordinate 28,000,685 downwards.
CAAAATAAACGTATATGCAAATGCACTTGTGCAAATGATTTTTGTTAGAGGCAATGGAGCTTATAAATAGCGAAAACAACCTCTGCTCAGAGACCGACTGCGTACTTCCACCACCACCTGAGACTGAAGTCCTCATCGGGTTGTTACAGCTGAATAAGCCTCCTTTCAAATCATCATTCTGTCTCTAAATTCCACCCAGGACACTGGGGCTATCCTTCAAATGCTGGGAAAAGTGTTACAAATATGCAGCATTTCATACTTTACATTTTCTAATTTACTGTAAATGATAGAAATGTGAACTTATAGGTGAGACCGTAAGGACATCTTATACTGTATACATTTGTCATTACATGTTATTAAAACTACGATACACAATGTTGAAGTTCAAGTATCACGGTGTAGATGTGTGGATTGCTATTCTCGAACTTTCCTAAGAAAACATAATTACTGGTGCTTTGCGGTTTTGTGCATAACAAGATACTCCTTTAACACCTAATTTACCCCACCGTTGCCGTAGCAACCATTGCTTATTGTAGGCAGCTCCCGCGGATGCTGTACCCCTCGCTGCATCGTCTCCTCAACCAGCTGTTACGGACTCAGCCTCCCCCAGCCAGCTTGCTTGCGTGAATAGATTTAAAATGACAAATAGGCAGGATCCTGGCATCAAATAAACACGGGCTAAACTGCTTTAAACCATCTAACATTGATTCATTCATCATGGCTTTATGAAAATGCCCTTTTCACCATATTTCTCAGAATATATCTGCATTAGTAGAAATTTTTCATGTTGCTTCGTGTTTTAAGGCATTATTGATGCAGAAAGAAAGAAGGGGGTGCACAATTTTTAAAGTTGAGTTTGATTTAGAGGTGACTGATCATGTTATGTTATACAAGTTAGATACAGTAGTTCAACCCCAAATTTTTATTTTCCCCAAACACTGCTTGTTTAAGCTTTACTAAACCCTGGTGATATGCAGTTTGCTTTCTTTAGTTGACATTTTTTAATATTTCAATATAATTAAAAAACTAATTTCAGTCCTTAAAGGAAAACACCACCGTTTTTCAATATTTTACTATGTTCTTACCTCAACTTAGATGAATTACATACCTATCTTTTATCAATGGGTGCACTTTTAATCTTTGTACAGCGCTTCTTATATGTGTTAGCATTTAGCCTAGCCCCATTCATTCCTATGGCTCCAAACAAAGTTTTATTTTGTGCCACCATACTTACTCGTGTAACTACTCATGTAAACGTCTTTAAATAGGGAAAACATGGAAGTGTTAGGCTAGGCTAAATGCTAACACATTCACAAGGCGCTGTACAAAGATTAAAAGTGCAGGCATTGAAAAAGAGATAGGTATGGATTAATTTGTCTAAGTTGAGGTAAGAACATAGTAAAATATTGAAGAATGGTGGTGTTTTACTTTAATAAAAGCAAAGCAACCCATTTTAGGTGTGCTGTACAGTACAGCTTTTTAAAAAAAATTAGCCATGCTTTCTGTTTGTTGCATATGGACGCTGAATGTTGCCATTATAGTCACAAATGCATCTGAATTGTAATCTTGAAGTCTATGCATGTATTATTTATTCACTTATGTGGAGCATCACCACTGCCTGAAGCTGATATGGCGTTTCACTGTAGGTATGGTATTAAGCAGCTGTTACACCATTTTTGTCATGCTGCTAGGCATTTCATCAGACCGGATAGTCTCTCTGCTCAATATCTTAATGCTTACATGCTGTTTGACAAACTCTAGATGGGTTCTTATATTACTTAACTTGCGTTTAGTACCTTAACACAGTGAAGTAATGAAACTATGCATAGATGACCAGTCTATGAAGCGATGATGCTTTGCTATAGTGTCCATTATTTTTGGTCACATCGTCAACATCTAAAGCTTCTCATTAAATTGCATGGAAGATCTTCATTTGTCATTTCTGAAAAAGGGTTTTTCAGTGTTGTGTATTCTGGGCACGATGTGAGAAAGTTCTAGTTTCTTAAGAAAGAGCCTGCATTTTCACCAAGAGAAATATTTTCGAATATGTGCAAAAGATAAAAGGCCAAGTCTGCTTTCAGAGAAATGTGGAGCAGGCTTGGATTTGTTTGGTCTCCAAGCATCCTACCAACCATCGTGCATCGTGTCAGCAATTTCACTACTTTTTAAACTTTCTAGTAAAATGTTTTCTATATAGTAGGTAGAGCAAATGGCCTGTCATAATCTAATGAGCGTTGATAACACATTTTTCATTAATACTCTACAAGGTTGCATTTATTAACATTAGTTAAAGCAATATTTTAACCAAATATTAAAGTAACCCCATGATTAACTCACCCTAAACCAATTCGAGATACATATGTACATTTTGTAAGAAAAATATCCAGATTTCAAGTTTTATAAACTAGCTTCCGGTAATGACATCTTGGACTCACGCGAATCACCAGAGAGTATTAGCATAGTCGGTGTTCGTCGTTGCCATAGGTACGTTACACAGTGAGTCTTGTGAATCGGACATTTCAAAAGACTTTCAAAGATTGAATAAATCTTTGGTGTCCCCAGAGTACATATGAAGAGTTTCGTTGCAAAACGAGATAACCACCATTTTTTTAATTGTTCAGAAATCTTGTTTTTTTGGTTGTGCATTCCAATTAATTTCAATGCAACTGCAGTTGGTTTGTTTTGATTTAAACCTTCATAACTTAAAAAATACAGCTAAGTAGCACCATAAAACAAAACAATAACATAATAATAAACATGTTTTGACAAAAATGTTAAAAAATGGATTTATCTCGTTTTGCAACGAAACTCTTCATATGTGAAGTTCTAGCTCAAAATACCATATAGATAATTTAGGTAACGCTTTAGATTACAGCCCGGAAAGTACTGCGTAAGTACAGCGAATTTACAGCATATGTTTCTAATGTTAAAATTGCCACTTTGTATGAGTGAGCAAAAATGTGCCATTTTTGGGTGTGTCCTTTAAAATGCAAATGAGTTGATCTCTGCACTAAATGGCAGTGCCGCGGTTGGATAGTGCAGATTAAGGGGCAGTATTATGCCCTTCTGACATCACAAGGGGAACCAGATTTCACAGTGGCCTTTTCTTCACTGCTTGCAGCTTGCAGAGAATGGTTTACCAACTAAGTTACTGGGTTGATCTTTTCTACTTTTTCTAGGTTTCAAAAGTCTTGTTTGCTGACTGTAGCAATTGAAATAAATACTTCAGGAAACATCGGTCATGATGGCTGTTTAGGGTTAAAGAATAAGTTGACATGTAGTTGCAAAGTTACTTATATTCAGTAAATTGTCTGTTAGGGGATCATCACAATAAAGTGTTAGTAGAAGCAGACAGTCATAATACTGCAATGATTGGCAGTTGAAAGTAGTTGCATAGTAGTAAAATGTCTAAAGTGGACTGTCAGAATAAAGTAAGTGTCTCTTATAGTGAATGCAGTGCTTTGTGTTGTCATACAGAAAAATATTACCAAATTCTGATGACTGATATCTCTTTAAGAGTGTGGTTTATGGGTACAAAGGCATCTATAATATTTCTTGGAGGTTGAGTTGCCTTATGACTCATTGACTTTAACTTTACATTGCTGCTATATAAACTACTGGCTCACTATCAGACTCTGACAGCTTTAGCATAACTTCAGCTGAAATGTTCTTGCGTAACTTGGCAAATGTTACATGATAGAGGTGTTATGCTAATTTTATCCAAGTCCTGAAACTATGCACCGTGTGCTTGTCAAGAGTTCTGAACATATTTTTTGGTATTTGGTATAGACAGTATTAGTTTTACATTTACTCTGTGATGAAGGCAGAGGGATTTTGATTTACCAAATGCTGAAAATCAAATACTGCATATCATTTTTATTTTATTTTATACAGTTTAGTTTACTATCAAACCAGCAATTAATGGCTTGCCTGCCTTGTGTTTCCCCGCTCAGATCAATTTAAGTTTGGCACCTTTCGGTTTTATTATAAGATTATGCCTTTTTGTCTTGCTTTACAGTAACAACATCAAAATAATCATATAATAGGACTAGTTTTAAGAGTATATAATGTGAATTCAGTAAAGGTTTTTACAGCTCATGTGCAAAATATTTACCTATTTAAATTGTTTTTAAATTTTATTTTTTAATTAACTTTTTCTTTGACTAAAAATGGATAAAAATAAATTATTTAAGTACATAAAACAATCGGTGTGAAGTACTCAAATACAGTATTTTTACTTCTCTCAAGTACATTTTTTTTAAGTATCTGTACTTTGTTTTTCTTTGGCAAAGTTTTTCTTCACAACATTTTGATGCATAATACCGTACTTCTAACTCGACTACATTTCATAAAAAAATGTAAATGTTGGGTTTAATTAAAAATATTATGCCAACAGGTTCCACACAATTTAAGTAATCTCAACTAACAATAATTTAGTTCATTTTACAAAAGAAGTTTAAGTAAACTTAACAAACCTTAGTAGAGTCAACAAACAACAATTGGTTTAATTGAACATGAACATTTTTATTAATGATGACAAAAAATTGAATAATATCATTTTATAACCTCCACCCCCTTTAATTAGGATTTAATAAGTCCGTAACACCAAATCAATCAATCCGAATGCAGCTGCTCAATACAACCCATTATATAGACCTTTTTTAATCAGAGTTTATCAAACATATCACAAATATATTTGATATGCAATCTTACATTTCAAACCATTTGTTTGTTTTGTTCTAAAATATGTCAGAACAAGTTAATTTACTTATACTTGGTCATTTATTACTCACGTACCTATCTAATGGTCCTACACTTCTGCAAGAGGATACAACAATTCTGCCAGAACAACAATTACCCATAATACACTGCAAAATCCTAAGTCTGTATTCTTTTTATTAATCTGTTGCTTTGCAACAATTTTATGTTGGCTGAACAAATAATTTTTAAGCAAAGCTGACAAGACATACTTTTTTGTTAAATAAACTAGATTCAATTAAGTTCACATTGTTAAATAGATTTTTTAAAGTAATCACAACATGAATTAATTAAGTAAAATTTGCAAAAGTGAAAATAAATTTTTTTGAGTGCATTATAAAGTTTTACTTGAGTAAAAGTACTTAAGTACTAGATTTGTTTATGCAACTTATTAAGTATTTAAAGATATTTCATATAAAAATATGATATTATGCCTCAAAATGTATTGAAGTAAAAGCAACCTCATAAAGTATAATACTTTATTAAAGTAAAAATACTTTACTCTGGTGTTCAGAACTGTTTTCTTATTCACAACTGTAAACTAACATACTAATAACTGTGTTTCAAAGATGGCGATAAAGGCAAAAGTTACAGATTTCAGTTTTAACACAAAAATACTTTTTGCCAATAAGGTGCACTGAAAAAACTATTTTGCTTGTTGTTGGCAAGAATCTTTGGATGTATTTACTAGGAAAGAAAAACAAAATACTGTTTGTTTGAGTTTTGTACTGCTATATTTAACTCATGCATACATACCGTGACCTATCTTTTATATAAACAGAGGTCAAATAAATAACAGATACTGTTACACATTATACTGCTGTTAAAAGTAGCGTATGTGTTGTATCAGTCATAAGAAGATGTTTGATCTCTACCACGCCGATTATTTTAATCTGTTTTCCCTTCAGGTGCCGTCAGAGGTGTCAGTCACAGCCAATGAAAGCATGCACATAAACAAAAATGTAATTTCACACACGGACATAAACTGATTGGAAAATGTCTACTTGTATTAATTGTTATTCCGTCTTTCGTACATCATCCACTTTTATCTTTCTGGCCTTGTCTCTGGCTTTCTGTCCCTCATCTGTAGATGTAGGTGGGGTGCAGGTTGCTCTTTATGAATTGTATATTAGTATTACAAAGGGTCGTTCTCAAACACTTTCAACATCATAAGTAAACCATCACTGATATAAATTTGTATAATACTTAATTATTAAACATACATTGTTGCATTACTTTGCTCGCTGATTGATTTGAACAAATATAAGGATTTGGAAGGAAGTTGCAGACCCATAAAGTTCCAGTGAAGGAGATATTTGTGCAAACTGTCTCGCCTCTTGCGACACTTGTCAGCATACTTTATGACAGCTGTGCTGGTTATTCTACCGCATTGGACGCTGAGGGATTTGCAGTCACCAGCATGAAGTGATTAATTGAGGAATCATTGTTTTTTTGGGACAGAATGTGCTCTAGAACTCTCTCGCCCTACAGCGTTCAAACATCATTTTCAATATACATCAAAATCACGTCATAACATATTTGTTTAATTCGACACCATTTACTTCATGAACAACTGCGCCGAATGACATCTCTCCTCTGTCACGAATTGTTGGATGCATGGTGTACTATAAAATGTAGTTATTTTTAAAACTCAATGGGACTTTTAAAAGTTTGACTGTGTTAAATAAGCTAACTTGCACGTATGGTGTCTGAAACCCCAGTTACACTGCCTACTGCTGTGTGTCCGGATTGTGAGCTTTAGATTTTATTTGCATGGAAATGCAAGCCCAAATCCCATAAGTATGTCAATAAGACCGATGTGTGCAATTTTGCGTGCACATCATGCCTGTCTTTATCAAACTCACTATGATGAAGACACAAAGCTGAAGCTGAAGTCACATATATGCTGTGCTGGAGGGAAGTATACGGTTTTGGTTTCACACAATTTAAGGGCATTAATAAGTCACTGTAGACAGGGTGAGATTGCATCAGAGGCACAAACTGTAATCCTTGACCAACTGGGGCACATGCCATTACTCTCCTACTGGGCTTCAGCGCTTTATTTTCACCGAGAGCACCAAAGCCTAATTAATCCTTCAACACCTTTTCTCTTACTCACCATCTCTACCGGAGTTAAGACCTAGAAAATTCCCTCATCATTCTCCCCTTGAGTTAGCGCGATAAGGGCCTGTATCTTCTGAGGCTTCTAATCTGTAAGATAACTGATGTGAAGCATGAAACGGAGGATGCAATATTCAGATTTATGTTTTTGAAATACATGATGTACTCTTACGTAAGGCAGAAGATGTGTTTTGTGTTGCAAGCAGTGCCAGCCAGTGACTTCTTTTTTCAAGGGCGCTCGATGCGAAGTTCGTCACAACATGTATGTAGCGCCAGTCATGTGTGTGTTTTTCGTAATTTAAAAAATATGTGTTCTGCAAGCCGAGCGATACTTCGGTTTAAGTGCCTGCTGCAGACGCGTCTAAAGGATTTATGATAAAAGAGACCCTCATGTTTGCCAGATACTCGCATAATCTCAGGCGTAATCATACACTCTAAAAAAATAATCCGTAAAATAACGGATAATGTCCTGGCAGAAAATTACCGGTACCTTTTCCGTTATGTTTACAGACATTTCCGTTTATTCAAAAACTGAACATTCTGTAGGTTTATAGAAGACTGTCCGTAGATTTACAGAACATTGTCCGTAACCTTTAGGGACACTTCAATCTGCCTATGAAACGCAACAATGGTGACAATCAACAACATAGCTTCATGCCGCAATGCATGCTGGGTACCAGGATTGTAGAAAACTCTTAACGTTTACTCTCACCATTGTTGAGATTTGTATCCAAAGTGATGATGTCTCTGAAGCAAAAATCACAGCTGACAAATTTTCAGCCATCTTATTCAATACAGTGTGTTTTAGATCAGCAAAGAGTGTCACTCTTATACATTTTAGTTCTTTATTCTTATTTTACTATTTCATATTTAAATGTTAGGTAGTAAAACATAAAAACAACTAAGCTTATATGACATCATAGAACATTATCCTTCCTCAAGCAACAAACAAGTTGTAATTGCTACAAGCAAAAACACTGTTGCAATGTTAAAAGAGCAGAGTCAGCTCTGGAAGGTCAAGGGACAAAAGCCTAACTAAAGGGAACACTAATCTCAATAGTGGTGACTTCAAATGAATCTAAAAGAAACACAAACTGGAGATTTAATGTGATAAATGATGTGGTAAATATCCATTTGACTTACACGTCACGTCAGAAAGAAGATTTGTCTACCAAATCACATGTGTCGATGCTGGAATAGTTGAACACTTGTATCTTGTTCTGACAGCATTTGTTTAGAAGTTAAACATCATCCATGTTAGAAAATAACTCAGCAAGCAAGTTGTAATTTTAGGTTTCAAACAGAGATGGTGATAGAGAGGCAAAAGTGAGATTGCAGCAGGGGTTATTGCACCCATAATGCAACATGTTATAAAAAAAAACAGATAAATGCCTGTAAAACATAAATACGGAAAATTCCTTCATATTTACACAGTACTTTGTCCGTTTTTTTACGGATTTTTTTTAGAGTGTAATTTACTGTTAAGGGAGTGTCTTGCAAGTATTTTGTGAACGTGAGCGGGTGATTCTCGCGAAATAATACTTATGAGGTGTCATGAAACATTTTGATTAAAAAAGTAAGAAGCATACAGTCACACTGCAAAAACATTATTTTCAAGAAAAAAATTCTTAGTATTTTTGTCTTGTTTTCAGTAAAAATATCTAAAAATTCTTAATCAAGATGCTTTTTCTTGATGAGCAAAACGACCCAAGAAAACAAATATAGTTTTTAGACCAACCATATCAAAAGTGATTTTGTGCATAAAACAAGCAAAAAAATCTGCCAATGGGGTAAGCAAAAAAATCTTGAACATTTTTCTAAAACACAAAATTCAAGAAAAATTCTATAAAAATGTGCTTACCCCATTGGCAGATTTTTTTGCTTGTTTTTGGCAAAAAATCACTTAAATTTTATATTTTTGTTCTAAAAACTAGACTTATTTTCTTGGGTCGTTTTGCTCATCAAGAAAAACCATCTTAATTTAAGAATTTTTAAATATTTTTACTGAAAATTACTAAGACATTTTTTTCTTGAAAATAATTTTTTGCAGTGCACAAACATCTCTTCATGTACTATTTTGCACATGATTTCAAATGACATCATACAAAACAATTTTGTTTGTTTTTTCCATATTTAAGGGGAACATCTTCATTACCGCAACGTGTCCATGACTGGATTTGGGTTCTTTGACATGGAAATATTTATAATAAAAAAATAAAAAAAAGCTTCAGTTCATGTTATACTATAAACATTTACAGTAAAGAAACATGTGGTATTTGGTGATCATTGGTAGATGTAGAGACAATAATAAGCAATATAAATGTGTCCAAGACCAACTTTCTCATCATCCGCAACAATTTTCAATCATTGTTTAAGGAACTAAACCCTCAAGGAGCTAAAATAAAAAAAAAAAATTGTTGGAAGGGACATAATTGACTGTGACACTGAAGATGGCTACCAGGTAAGCAGTTCTTGTTTTTTCTCTCCAGATAAAAGTTGAAATTTTGTTTGTAATAGTACCTAGACACCTTTTTAGTTCTCATTACCGAAACATGAGTTTGTAAATGCATAGCCTATATTAAATGTAATATCATGTTGCGGTAATGATAATTTTTGATGATGATAACCTAAAAAATTTAAATAATTCTATAGGAATTTTTTTTTAAATCCTCTGAAAATAATGGTTATATTAAGTTCAGACCTTTTTGTGCAAAAAAATAGGCTTTAAGGGCTTTTTACAAATTCTGATGCTGGACATCTTCTAAATCTGGATTTCGTGAAAATCAACCTTGTGTCTCTTTTATCATAAACGGCAGCAGGCACTTATTTTGACAAAACACGTGATGCACATAGGATCACTCGACGCCCAAAACACATATTTTGAAAACACACATGAGACTTATTTGAATTTGCACCTCTCGGATGAGCAGTCACGAGCCGCCACTGGTTGCAAGTAAACTTTTTTATGGCAGCTCTGTTTATTATAAAGTAATGATGCACTTTTCAAATGTACTGATCTTATCTAATTAGCTGACCAAATGTAGTGGACTACTTTTGCTTGTAGATGTAGAACATAACAGCTCAGTTGGAAGAGCGACAGCACAAACATCACGCACTCAAAAAAAAAAAAAAAATGCTGCTAAATGTTAATAAAAGCTTGTAATCATTATAGAGACCATTTTAAGTGCTATATAGCACCTCTGTATTACCATAAGTGGTGCTAAAGCATGACTATAGCACCACTTATGGTTCAACATAACAAAATATGGTTCCTCACAGGTTCTGTTTAGCACTAAAAATGGTTCCCCTTTTTTATGGATTTGATACAGATCATCCAGTTGCGTTGCAGACACCTCACCCTGCATGTGTTCATTATCAAAACGGGTTTTGACCTTTTGGTCAACTAAGAAAGGTCAAAGTGTTTGAAGTGGATCTCTGTGAAATCATGTGATCTTATGGTTTAATACAGGGAGAGGGACATAACACATCAATACTATAAACTCACTGAGGTCTATGAAAAGCATCATTACATTGGTTAATTGGCCAGCTATTATCATAACTGACTGGAAGATTATTAGTGAGGAGGTATAACTACACTCGGACCATGCTGGCGAAAATTAAGAACTTTTAATGGGTTGATCAGGTTTATCTAAATAAGGGTGGTTTATAAGGTTCGATTGAACTAAAGTTTGATTACTCCCCCCTCTTTCTTCCCCTGCTGGTCTCCGGATGGATACGCGGTACACGCGTCATCAAGCTGCATTCGTTTACTGATGTTGCTAGGCAGTGGCTATGAAAGATAAAACTGTCCATTTTGGCACTAACTTCGTATTCTCATTGTTCTTTATTTGAACTAGGGATGCAACGATAAATGCCGATATAATCTAATAATACCTTGCCGATAACTATTCCGAATCACACAGCCAATATTATGCACAGCTATTTCATGTACTACGACTTTTGATCAGTAAATCCTTATCAATCTGAAATCCCTGTGAGTTTGAGTCGTTTATAACATGCATTTGAAAAAGCAAAACTCGTCAAACATAATCATTATATAATCTTTATTATCATGAAAATACCTGGAAAGGTTTGAAGAACAGCAATATAAATATCTGCCTATTTCCTGGAGATGCGTGTGTAATGGTTCTTCTTCTGTCGCCCATATTGGGTTTCTGCACGAGAGCGCCCTCTGGCTTTTGGATGTAGCGGCATTTCACCGTAATTCATTAAGAAGCATAGAAAGCAGCATCGGCCGATTTATCGATGCACCCCTAATTTGAACCTTTGGTTTTGTTATCAAAAATAAATACAGAAACCCACTTGCATCTGTCTGCTGCAAAAGTACTTAAATTGTACAAAAGAAAGTGGGCTGTCCCACCAAAAGTGCTAATGTGAAACCCCCCTAAGTGCCTGAATGTTGAACGTGATTTCACCAAGTAGGATGTGATCCTGGATCAACATTTTCATTAACCAATAAGATTGCAGGATTAGGATTAGGGTGTATGGTAGATTTAGATTTAGGATTGGGTTAGGGGCTTTTAAAAAATACCCCTCAAACTATTATTTCACACTAATTTGAGGGATTAAAAATGGTTAGGGTTTGAGTTAAGGGTAAGTTGGTGTATCTTTGATTAAAACGTTGATCCAGGATCAACAAAAAATGTTGATCCAGGATCACATCTTACTTGGTGAAATCACGGCGACTGTGTCGGTACCACCATTAAATGCAAAAGAATGAGTATAAATATACTGTATGTGAAAATATATTTTGTTAAAACTGTTTGTAAACTACATCTGGTTTTAGCCTAAGCAGGCATGTGCAATGTTCCCAAATCAGCATTTCCCTTCTGCTTTCAATTCAGGTGTGATATCATGCAAACTATCCACTCTGGTTATTTGCTTTGGATTAAATTTTCCCTCACGGGATTGAGCCTCAAAATACTTTTATCATCAAAATGCAGGACATTGGAGGTTTTATCTTTCCACAGTCACTCTGTCAGTTGTTTTGCATCCCTGCTGACCACTGATTAAGTGTTCTGGGTTTGTAGCATGTAAATACCATATCTGCTTTGATTTTTTTTCTTGTATCAAATAAACTGTACAATTTAGAATGAGATTATTAATATAATTGCTTTGAAATTCTTCTTTAAATTGTTAGACGTTAAAGAAAAATATAAACTTTGAAACATGGACTTTCTTAAAATCTCCCTGTAGTCAAGCATTTTATAATTTAAAAAGACTTTGAGCATTATAGTAGCATATAAAAGTTTTACCTGTCACAGTCGTTTCTTCATGCTTTAAAACAGCTTAAATGTAACTCTGCACCCTTGCCTCGTTTAGTATATGTAGATCTATGAATATGCTAATTAGTTTTGTTATGTCATCCAGTAGGAATCGATGCAAGTTACCCATAACATTCACCCTATTTCTCTTAATTACATTGCTGTCTAGGGAAAACAGCAGAGATATTAAAGTAATCTTATTTGTGTTTTTCTATAGGATATTTTATCACTACACAACTTAAATGTCATGTTATGTAAGCAGAAACGTACATGGCAGTACAAAAAGTTTTGAAAACTTCAAAAACTGTCACTTTCATTGTGTCATTCTTTACGGTTTTAACAGACTCATTAGATTTTTTTTATTAAAAACACTGATTTTAAATGCACAGGAATAACTTACATAAAATATTGTACTATAATTTAGTATTTACTATAATAGTCAAATTCCTAAAGACTGTATTTTTTCAACATAATATAAACGTAAACTGCAGTTCACAAAGAAAACAAAACATGTTGGATTGGTTCTACTAGACAGAACACATTGTTAGATTATAAATAAACCTGTCCAATACCTAGCCATTGGTTGAAACCAGCCCAGTATTTTTAGAGAGTATATGAAGAGTTTGGTTCCAAAACGCAATAAATCCATTTTGACAAATTTTGGTAAAAACTTGTTTTCTATACCAAGAAAGTGACAAGATGAAAACCATTATTTTCTGTTACAAACTTTCACATAGCATCTTTAGGTTATAAAAACATAAAAAATTCAAATCCATAACTTGATTTTCAAAGATTTATTATAAAAACGGATTATTTTTTCCACAAAATGCAATAAATCTATTGAATCATTTGCCTGTATAAATGTGCATTCATCTTTGCATTTTATATTAATTTAGTTGAACTGTTGTACACACTTATTAAATAAATAAACATTAATGGCATTAATAAAAACACTTACTTTGTCATATTAAGAACACTGTCATTGCTGCGGTTATACTTGACATTGTCGCTTAACATTTTTCAAAGCGATCCGCTGTAAAATGTTTTGGTCCTGCTCGATTTTTGTTGACTTTGAGTACAATAATGTAAAGTTTTCTATAAGATCCCCTGGGATCAATGTGTTAGAATCACATAAACTTCACAGATGCTGTCGGGAGAACAAGCACCCGTCTCCCGAGTGCCTTTCGCGTAAGTTATTGGATGTTGATGACTTACAATCTTTCCCATCACAGAAAACAACCAAAGATTTATCAATGCAATTAAAGTATTATTTTGCTTTTGTTTGTTTGTTGATCACGAAGTACAAAGTAGATGAAGAAAACTAGGATTCCGTGTACTCAACGCGCCGCCATTGTTTGTTTACATTGTGTGGAATGGTGTGCGTTAATATGTGGAGCGGATTTATTGCGTTCTATAGAAAAGGAGTGGCGGCGTATATCGCGTTTTGGGAAAAAAGGGAGAAAAGATGACAGAATAACACTGCGGATATTGGATTTTGCATAAAATTAATAATGTACTTTTAAATACTGACCTGATATAATACTGATTTTGGCAGTAACAAATTTTTTTCAAAAATGGCATTTATCGCGTTTTGGAACCAAACTCTTCATATGTACAACAGTTTATCAATGAATAGTTAATTCTGCAGTATACTGTACCAAGTAAATAATAAGATATACTTTTTCATGTATTAACAAAACAACAGCCTGCATGTGAGCAATGTATCATTCTAGAGTATTCTACACAGTTGCCATGGCAATTACACAATTCATTAATTTGCATAAATAAGATATTTCACTTTTTAGTAGCAATAGAGCAAAGATCTTAGAATGAACGTGATTCATTCATGCATTCTTTGGGGATAGAATATGTTTTAGTAACTACGTTTTCAGTCAAATATCAAATTATGCAAGAGTGTTTTCTATCAGCCGGTATCTAAGTGTCAAACATCTTCAAAACTTAAACAACAGCATTTGTATTCCATTCTTAAAAGTACTTTTTGTAAAATGTCATTTTTTTAAGCGTATACACAGTCATGGTTGCCTTTTTTTTATAATCAACTTGGAATTTGCAAGTCATTTCATCTTACTTTTTTATCTTAACTAGGGCTGTCACGATTATAAAATTTGGCTGAGGGTTAATTGTCTAATAAATTGTGACGGTTATGACAATTAATTGCCTGTTTTAGGGCTTTTGATGATTAATTGTCTGTTTTATTGCTTTGACATTTAATTCTCATACATTTTTTGTTTGTTCATGAAATAATTTCCACACATTGTTGTGATTATTTAAATTAAATCCTTTGCAAGGTTTATCTGGCAGTAAATATTAATACACATAACACATAAAAGTAATCTGATAATGTCTACAAAAGTTACAAAAGTAATTTTCAATTCAATTCAATTCAATTTTATTTATATAGCGCTTTTCACAAGTGTTAATTGTTGCAAAGCAGCTTTACATGAGAAGATGTAGAGGAGAACACAGAAAATCAATAGATAATATAAGAAGTAGAGAAAGCGGTTAAACCGTACAAGCGAGCATATTAATAATGTAACGTATACTGTAAAGTGCTAAGTTAAGCCAAAGTTGGCTGACTCTCCCTGGGATTAAAAACCCTCTAGGACAAAAAACCCAATGGGAAAAAGTCCTAGAAGGACAAAAACCCTTGGGAGGAATTAATATATATTTATATATATATAGAAACGGTAGGGATAGGAGGCGGGTAAGCGAATTAAACTGGTTTAGCCGGTGGTCGTTGGTCGGGCATCGGCTGGTCATCACATTGAAGGACAGCCAGTGGATCAGTGATGCAATGATCTTCACAGCAACCGGAACTGGGTCTGTTTGTCTCATGGTCCTCGTGGTTGAGGACGAGACAGGGAGAGAAAAACAGAATTCTATTAGCGTAGGGGCCGTTCACATGCACTGCAAGTGTCAAACATTATAGTGGTTCAAGTCGGCTCGGTTCCAGACAGGCTAACTATTGCGGCAATAGTATATTACCCATATGAGGTATGTGAGTGCTTTGTTCTAGACAAACTAACTACTGCGGGAAATGTACATTTACTGGACATTTTATGTGAATGCTTTGTTAAAGAAGAATGTCTTAAGTTTAGATTTAAATTGATCGACTGTGTCTGATACTCGAACATTATTTGGTAAATCATTCCAGAGCTTAGGGGCTAAGTAGGAAAAGGATCTACCACCTTTAGACACTTTTGATATTCTAGGGATAATTAAGTGACCAGAATTTTGTGAGCGCAGTTTACGTGATGGATTGTATTCTGATAGTAGTTCTTTAATATACGAAGGCGCTAGGCCATTTAAGGCTTTGTAGGTGATTAGTAATACTTTAAATTGTATACGATATTTAACTGGTAGCCAGTGTAAAGATGCCAGAATTGGACTGATGTGGTCATACTTTTTAGATCGAGTAAGCACTCTTGCGGCGGCGTTTTGAACCAGCTGTAGCTTGTTTACCTGATTTGCATGGCATCCCCCGAGTAACGAGTTACAATAGTCTATTCTAGAGGTCATAAAAGCATGTATAAGCTTTTCTGCTTCTGATGCAGACAGCATATGGCGTATTTTTGAGATAT
This sequence comes from Misgurnus anguillicaudatus, assembly GCF_027580225.2. Classification (NCBI taxonomy): domain Eukaryota; kingdom Metazoa; phylum Chordata; class Actinopteri; order Cypriniformes; family Cobitidae; genus Misgurnus; species Misgurnus anguillicaudatus. Next base: position 27,984,919 of record NC_073354.2, on the reverse strand, counting down.
TTCTAAGATGGAAGAATGCTGTGCGGCAGACGTTGGCGATATGACTATCAAAAGATAGATTGCTGTCGAACATTACGCCTAAATTCTTAACCGTGGAAGATGGCACCACCGTGCAGCCATCTATGGGCAACTTGTAATCTGACATATTATGTTTGTAGCGATTCGGTTCAATAATAAGTATCTCTGTTTTATTGGAGTTTAGCATAAGAAAGTTTTGTGCCATCCAGTCCCTAATATCACTAATGCAGTCTGTTAGCTTAGAAAACTGGTGGGTTTCGCTAGGATGCGACGAGATGTAAAGCTGGGTACCATCCGCATAGCAGTGAAAACTTATGTTATGTTTCCTGATAATGTCTGCTAGAGGTAACATATATAACGAGAATAGGATAGGGCCTAGAACTGATCCCTGAGGTATGCCGTATTTAACGGGGGAGTGATATGACTCTTCCTCATTTACATAAACAAAGTGATATCGATTGGTTAGATACGATCTGAACCAGGCTAACGCCTGACCACTGATGCCAACATAGTTTTCTAGTCTATTGAGTAAGATTGTGTGATCTATTGTGTCAAAGGCTGCACTAAGGTCTAGTAATATAAGGATTGAGATTTCACCACGATCGGATGTTAATAGGAGGTCATTTGTAACTCTAAGCAGCGCTGTCTCTGTGCTATGGTGGGGCCTGAATCCTGATTGGAACTTTTCATATGTATTATTATTTTCTACGAATGTGCGTAGCTGGCTTGCCACTACTTTTTCTAATATTTTAGAAAGAAAAGGTAGATTTGAGATTGGTCTAAAGTTATTAAGATCTCCCTGGTCAAGGTTTGTGGTAAACATTAGATAAAGTGGTGCACCTAAAAAAGTTGTTTTACACGTTTCATTTTAACCGCCCATAAAGCAAGATCTGATATTTGTGCATGATAAAAGAAATGAATTCAATGCATGTTTCACAAAGTGAACAATTTAAACCGAAAACAACATCATATCCTTTAACTGTAAAACAGTACGACACATTTAAGCCTAAATGCTTTTGTGACTCCATTAAAAGCTGATTAGCACCATAGAAATGATGCCTGCAGCATGTGTTTGTCCTTTATACTTTACTCCACAAACTCCTCACTGCTCCTATTCCACACGTAGTTAATCAGTCTGCTAATGTGCTATGACTCCACACTGAGCTAGAGAATCACAGGGGGAGATAATGACACACTGCTCCTGCTCTCCATTACTGACACTCCGCCTCCGGGGACTCGTGTAGCAAATCGTATGCTCAGCGGCTCGCCGTTTGACTTTAAAGCCACTGTAGCCGGCCTTCTGCCACTCTCCATCCCACGGATAATGACATGATGGCTGTGATCAAACTTTTCATTTAAATGAAATCTCTTTTGCAGAACTTTACTATAGTGTGCATTACTGTGAAAGAGACGCTGGAGTGTTGTAGAGAGCAATGTGAAATAGTTTTGAGTACTGTCAGGAGTACATTTACTGCATGTATTTCCAAAACACACTTTTAGAAAACAGGTACAGAAGTTGTCACTAGAAAAGGTACCTTTTAGAAAGGTCCTAATATGTACCATTTTGTACCAATGTATACCTTTGAGGTAATAATAATGCACCTTTTGAGGTACAAACGTGTACTTTTTTGATCTCCCCGAAAGTTGTGTTAGTCACAAAATATTTTATTAATTTATTTGTGTCCATGGCACGAAATTCAGCTTTTTTGTGCCTTGAGCACGAATGTCTTTTTCATGCATGAATTTCTATAAATAGTTTTTTTCGTGGCATTTTATGTATTGGTTTTTCATGTATTGACGTTTTATAGTGTACCTGTGCCAGCCTACGAGGCGTTCAGTTCCCCTAACTCTTACCCCAACTCCAGGCAAGAAGTGTTTTAAAAGTGGAAGAAAAACATGTAGAAACCAATACATAAAAGTATATCCTAACCCCAACCCCAAATCTAATCCCAACCACAAGCGACAATGATTTAAAAATAGGAAAAAAATAAGAAAACAATACATAAAATGAAACGAAAAAGAAAGTTGTGCCACGGACACGAAAAACTATTTATAGAAATTCGAGGCACGAAAAAGCTGAATTTCGTGTCATGGACACATATAAATTAATGAACTTTTTTACAACACGACTTTCCGTGAGATCATGTTGTTTTGAAATGGTACCGCCCCAGTGACAACTTTTGTACCTTCTTGTATCTTTTTTGGAAAGTGGAACTTGCAGTGCATTTTAGGCTCACATTATGGGCCCTATTTTAACGATCTAAGCGCATTGTCTAAAGCGCATGGCACACAGTCTAAACAGGCATGTCCGAATCCAATTTTGCTAATTCAACGACGGGAAAAATGGTTTGTGCGCCAAGCACACAGTCTAAAAAGGATGTTCCTATTCTCGTAATGAGTAATGGGTGTGTTTTGCCCGTAACGTGCAATAAACCAACGAGAGTCTCGACTCTCATCCCCTTTAAAAGCCAGTTGCACTCGCACCATGCCAATATTTAGATGGCGGAATTTGTAAACTGAAAAACTAAGCGAAGGAAGAAAACCCCCAGTTTAAGATTGATGTTAAAAAATTGCGTTATTTTTATTTGTATTGCATTTTTTTTTTAATTAAAATTCAATAAAAAGTTTTTTCCTTTCAGTCATGGAAGTAAAAATATCATGCTTTTAATTACTGTAAATGGAAGGATATGTACTCTAAAAATACTTTATTTGTAACAAACAGGAGATTAAGAATTTACAAAAAAGTTTTTTTTTAAAGCATTACTTACCATATCCAGAGGTACAAAGTCATCATATACAATAAATACGTAGGGTAGCATTCAAAAAAACATAAAAAAAATGTATATTTTGTTTAAAACAAAACATTAAATTACTTAACCGGCTACAGGTGAAGCTGCTCTTTACGCCTTCTAACGTCTCATAATCGATCATCATTTATGTCCAAGAGACTCAATAATAATCTTTTACATTTTAATCCTTTAATTTTTCATATTTAAAAACGTTTGTGTGCTGCTGCCCATCCATGTGTATGATAAGGTTATTGTCCCGTTTATGGGCACATACTACTAACACACTCATTAAATAACAAAAACAATATTGCGGCATTGACTTTAGATTTAGGTTTTTGTTGGTCAATGGCGTAGTCTATTTTTTTTGCCTCAAAATAGCAAAGTGCCAACAATGTGCCTAAACACACCTTATTTTCAGACCAGAACGCCCATGGGTGAAAAATTGGGCGCAAATGCATTTGCTATTTAAACAAACGTGGCGCTAAACGTATAAATTATAATAAACTAAAGACATTTATAATAAACTAAAGACACATTGTGCCGTGTGTATTATAGGACCCTATAAGTTTGTGCATTTACTAAAAAGCGAACCTTTGACCTTGCCATTACAATCGTCATTCTCAGATAAGCTACGAGATACCTTGTAAAGTCCTAAATGAGCAACAACGAGGTTTTAGATATGCTGTATGTTGATAGACAAAGGCTATGATTTATCTATGGTTCTTCCGAGGTAAAAGGAAATTAAAATAGCGGTGATGGAATGCTGAAGTGAGTCCAGATAAAGCTATTGTAAATCATGAATCAGTGAATCAAAACTTAAATGCATTACAAGAAAAAAGATCATGCCACTGTGCAAAAGCTCATCACAGTAAATTCTCCATTTGTCCTCCAGAAGCTCAATAGAAATTTTGTTACCGTAATGAGCACGGAGAGACGCCGCAGTAAAGTCACAGAAGCCTTTGTCCAATGTTATGCCTCCATTCCCATGAGATCACTTTTAAACAACAGCAGACCTCCTACACAATCGATGTCTATTGAGTCGAGAAGAAGCTCACATGAACATTTTGCTTGTGATCGATATGACCTGAGAACATAGGGATGAATCAATAGATGATGGTTTCTGATTCATTTCACCTCTTTTTCAAACAACACATTCACAGATGCAATCAGGTCAATTCTGAAAGCGACGACTATGGGTCACATCCATGTCCTCCGTGGTACAGAAGTTACTCAACAAATCTCAAATCTACTTGCCATCATGTACAGGAATAATGCAAAATGCTGCAATCAGTACAACAACAAATTTAGGGAAGCACTCAATATGTACACACATAGTTACAAATGTATACATATCTGTACATATTAGGAGCTTTTAAAAGGGTACACTTTTAAAGATAAAGGTACTTAAAAGGTTCACCTCAGCAATGCCATAGAAGAAAAATTTTTGGGTACCTAACTGAAAGTACCATTCAGTGAAAGCTTCTGTACCTTTATCTGAATATGATGTGGGTATGAACAAGATTCATAAAATGATAAGATAAAAAATACATTTTACTATAAAATACATTTTGCATTGCATTAAACAATTGATGGTAAATATTGATAAAAGACCTTACAATGCCAAAGCTGTTTTGTTCTCAAGAGGGAAATGCTGTAAGTAGGTAACATGTCCACATACTGTATACCTTTATAGCTTTATTACTTTAAATAGAAGTCCAGCTCCATTCACATGTAGTCTGGGTTATATGAATGCTCTGTTATCTGCCCCAGGAGAACATTGGCTTTCTGCTTCACAAGGTCCAGTCATTACAACAAGAATATATCCTGTGGACTGAATGCACTTGACTGCTCACATCCGATTGTGGCCCTTTGTCCAAACGCATAACCGCACAATATACCCTCAGAACATCATACATATTTATTTGCCTATCCTACTTTATCAGCAGACACTATGGTGAGACTTATTTATCTTTTGTCTTTTTATATAGGAAATCGGGATAAGTTCTGAAGGGGGTAGGTAGGGGTGATAAAATCATCAAATACTGTGACCCTGGACGACAAAACCAGTCATAAGTTGCACAGGTGTATTTGTAGCAAATAGCAACAATACATAGTATGGGTCAAAATGATACATTTTTTTATGCCAAAAATCAGTAGGATATTAAGTAAAGATCGTGTTCGATAAAGATATGTGTTAAATTTCCTACCGTAAATATATCAAAAATGTATTTATCATTAGTAATATTTGTTGCTAAGGACTTGAGTTGGACATCTTCAACCCATTAATGGCGCTGTCCCGTGAGCGGGACAACTAAGTTTACTTTAATATTTTTCATGTAAATGTTAATCTATCACGACAAATTATATATTGTTTGAAAGGTAGTTTTCATATTCATACATTTTAGCAGTAATAATAATGCAGCAACTGTAATTTATTCATTTGTGATGAGTATGCAGCAAACCTCACAACAAACCAACACAAACCTCAGTTTTTTTGATTTAAAAAAAAATACTATATTGCATTTTTTATTTATTACAAATAAAATAATTTTTCACCTCCAGACACTTACGTAAAAAACGTTAAAGTGTCTTCTTTAACGCAATCCCCCCAAATTAGGCTTCTAAACCGAAAAAAAGCCAGAGTTACATTAATTTGAAGGTGTACATCACCTTTTCACCCCCCTCCGCACTCAAAAAGGAAATTTTCCCAATATTTCGATTTTTTGCACTCTTATATTCTAGATTTTCAAGTAGGTGTATCGTGGCCAACTATTGTCATATAACAAACCATACATCAATTAAAAGCTTATTTATTCAGAATCTCAATTTCAAATAATTGACTCTTATGACTGGTTTTGTGGTCCAAGGTCACATATAGTATGATGCAAAAATGGAGATGCCATCCTTAAGGAAAAACTATTGCTTTCTTACTGAGGGCCAGTATGGTGTTTTTAATCTCTGCATAAATGAATGCGTGCTTGCGTGCGTGTGTTTGTAAGTATTTGTGTTTATTGTGCTGCTAGACATACTGTATGATAAATAAATGAGAATAAAATGATAATTTCCTCATACCAGTGGTAATGTCCTGAAGCAAGTATAGTTAACAGCTCGTGTTTTTAATGCCAAAAATGGATTGCTCATTCAAGTCTTGGAGAAAACACCATTTAAGCTATTTATACTGTTCCTTAAGCTGGCTTTAATTCAAGTAACAAAACCTCTACATAAGCTGGAATTTGTTCGCAAGACTACAATAGCATAGCAGAAAAATCCCTGGATCACAGCAAAACCACCAGTTACTATTGACAAAAAATAAAGGAATCACTGGAGTATACAAAATGGTCATTTTTATAACTTTATTATTGTAAAATTGTATATTCCAACAAGTTAAAAAATTAGTGCATGCTACATTAAATTAATACACTAAATTTATTGGTACAGCTGCAAATATTGAGACAATTTAATATTTTGATCATAGACTGAAAATAAAACGTAGTGTCATATGGACTACCGGCACATCCGTGAACTTGACTGTAAATTTGGTCACCGCCCCTTTTTGGGGGAATAAAACCAGACCTTCCATTGACTTCCATTCAAAATAGCGGAACAAAGCAACGTTCGTACACAGCCGGCAGGCGTAAATAACTTATGAAATCACTCAGATTAAACATGTTGAGTAATTATCTGTCCACCCTGCCTGCCATAGAGCGCGAAAGATACATTAACACATTTAATTTGGTCAATATAAAAACATGTCCCTTTCATTCTCACAGCGTCAAATTTGTGTAACAACGCTATCCAGTGATTGCTGTAAATATCGTTAAGCCAGTTAGTTGTATGGCTCGACGGAAAAGAGCACTCATTACTCTAAATATAAAGACATCATATATAAATACGACGTAAAATCATTCACTTGCTTCCCTGTTGACTCGATGATGTACGAGTAAATGTCCGGGTAAGACATCTCTGGCCAATAGGGAGCGTTGTTGCACAAATTTGACGCTGGGAGAATGAAAGGGACATGTTTTTATATTGACCAAATTAAATATGTTAATGTATCTTTCGCGCTCTATGGCAGGCAGGGTGGACAGATAATTACTCAACATGTTTAATCTGAGTGGTTTCATAAGTTATTTACGCCTGCCGGCTGTGTACGAACGTTGCTTTGTTCCGCTATTTTGAATGGAAGTCAATGGAAGGTCTAGTATGTTTTCCCCCAAAAGTGGGCGTGAATCTTTTCAGAGACATTCTATGACGTTGCGCCGGTTGTGCGTATAGTGTCCGTGACGTCACCCATAGGTTTGTGAAGAGCTTTTTAAAGCTTAAATTAGGCGGTGCTTGCCATCGCCATCTTGGCCGCGCGACACTGCGCCAGGATGGCCCTGTCCCAAATGGTGCATTCCATGTGGACTTTCGATCTCGTGGCCTTAAACGTACATGCTCGCTTAGTCTACGAGTCAGTAGGGTGTCACTTTTTATGCTTCAAAGTGTGCTCATCAGAGGCCCCTTTGCCCCATTGATGCGGTCTTTCGAAGCCCGCACTGCAGCCGGCTTTGCGCACTTTACCAACCCAGAAGTCCTGGCGAAAGAGCAATCTGACCAATCAGATGATGGAAGGGAGGAGTTCACACTGAAAATTCACGCCCCTCACAATTATCATGAAGGGCTAAATTAGCTATACAGACCAAAAACACTTTTTGTACCAGCATTTAACATATTATTTTTAACTTGGAGCCAGCCTCAAGCGGCCAGTCGATGAACTGCAATTTAAGTCACTTCCGTATTGGCTTCATCAGAGAGATCGGAAGATTGCCCCTCGATTTTGATATGATATTGGGAACGTAACATCTTTAAGTTATCCCACTGTGATGACAGATATGACAAACCAGGCTCTGGTATGTTGCTGCATGGCTCGGAGCGGCAAAAGTAAGTAACTCTCCGATTCATCTACATGCACAGCCTGAGGAGATCACTATGAGACCGCAGATGCCACATCTACTACTAATTAAAAACATTGTTGCTTTGCTGAAAGCATCTTGGACACAGCGAGAAGTCTGTGTGTGGATGTTGCTTTCAGAACTACTTGTTGTCACGTACATTTTATTTTGTTTTGTTTCACCATATTGAATAAATTATCACAAGTGCACTCGTGCTCATGTTGTTTTCTTGAAGTGAAGCTATGAGCAACAGTTTACACACTTAAAAATTAAGGTGCTACACAGTTCCATAGATGAATCGATGTATGGGTTCATTGGATGGCACCATAACGAACCTTTAACATCCAAAGAACCTGGATATTTTTCCAAGTGTAAGTGATGCTTGCGTTTGCCAGATACTCGCATAATCTCATGCGTAGTTTACTGTTAAGGGAGTGTCCTGTGTGTATTTTGTGAACGTAGGCGTCTCTTTTATCATAAACGGTTTTGAAGCGTGTGCAGCAGGCATTTATTTTGACAAAACACGTGATGCATATGGTTCACATGACGGAACAAAAACATATTGAAAATGCAAGCAACACCCATGACACTCCGAACACTTATTTTGAATTTGCGCCCCTTAGATGAGCCACCACTGTTACAATTAAAGGTCATGTGTAGTCTAATATAAGATGTTCAGTAAATAAATATGCTCATTTCTTGTATATCCCAGCTCATTTCCAAATGCCGCTGAACAGGTCTGAATATAGAGCACTGTATGAAGATGAGATTAATTTGAGATCCTCAGAAATGTCATTCTCACCCTGACCAGAGGATTGTGTCATTTTGCAAGCACATTAATTCATTTCCCATGGCAATATTAAAACCTCACCCATTAAACATCCAGAAGACTCCAAAGTGAGAGTTTATATCCATAACCCTTTCTGAATGCCTGCATACATTAATGTGTCATGTTGCTTAGCAGTTGCCCTATTCCCTGGAGAGTACATGAATATTTAGAAGCAGCCTGGGGTTAAGGCTTTAAGGCAGTAATAAGGTCATTTCCTCGGCATGATACCACCCCCTTGTGTGTGTGTATATGTGTTTTTATCTGTTAATGAGGTTTACTACTGTCTCTGACGTGGTGTGCAAGTTTTTAGAAGTTGCTACAGTATATAAACATACAGTCCCAGGGAGCCATGACGCTTCGTGCTGTTCAGTAGAATGATGGTGTTTGTGTTTGGTTTTGGGAACATCACAATAGGGAATCATCATTAGTGTATCTGAAAAGCTTCAAAAGAAGATTGAGCAGCAGATGCTAGTTTGGTGCATGAATGGAGGGTTGAAAAAGGTGTTTGGTTTCAAACTTAACTATGTTTGGCTGAAAAAGGTTGTGATATCGGGCCTATAGCATTTGTTTAGCTTAAACTGGCCAAGAGTCACTTACAGCATTCCTTTGGTGTGTAGGTGTGTATTAGTACACGTTAACGGTATGCAAAAGGTACAAACCCAAAAGTAAACAATGACGTGAGTTATTTTTTTCATTTTCAGCATACATCTCTTTTCTTCGACTACAACAAACACATGGGTTGTAGGCAACAGTTTACTCCCTGTGCCGGTTGATGTGAATAACTGACCTCCTTTGGTCCTTTGAAATATTTGCCTCACGTTGTGCTGCATTATCACCTTGGGTGTGCATTATTTTCTTATAATTCAACAGCCCGTCGTCAATTATTCGAGCCAGAGCCAACCGCCACTGAGCCCAACATCGCCCCAGAGCCGCAGTCTCCAGAACTGTCTGACCAAGTGCATGAGCCGGTCAAACCGTGTGTCACCGTGGGAGTTTTGGAGGAGTTCAAGGGCTACGAGGGAAGCCCTACCCACACTCCCGCCACTGAGGGTGAGCCACTGTAACCTCTGGACACTTATTGGATAATTCAAATGACTTTTGTTGTATGCAGTCCCCGCTGGTCCCGTCCAGCCGTACTTTGTCCTCACTGGTCCCACCCAGTCGTCCTTAGTCCTCGCTGGTCCCGCCCAGCCGTCCTTCGTCCTCGCTGGTCCCGCCCAGCCGTCCTTCGTCCTCGCTGGTCCCGCCCAGCCGTCCTTCGTCCTCGCTGGTCACGCCCAGCCGTCCTTCGCCCTCGCTGGTCCCGCCCACCCGTCCTTCGTCCTTGCTGGTCCCGCCCAGCCATCCTTCGTCCTCCCTGGTCTTGCCCAGCCGTCCTTCATCCACGCTGGTCCTGCCCAGTCATCCTTCATCCTCGCTACTCCCACCCAGCCGCCCTTTGTCCACGCTGGTCCCACCCTGCCTCCCTCTCCCTCCTCCTCTCTCATCATCAGTTTTGAACTCAGCCACTCATCATCTGGCTTCTGATTACACCCCAGCTCACTCTCAGTGTGTTGGCAACGTCGGGTCGGTTGAACTGGGGAGTAACCTTCTGCCAGCTGTCTCGGAGGCGGTTCCCATGTTTCCAATTGCAGCCTCCGAGACCTTGACTTAGCCTCAGTCCTCCGACCTATCAGCCACACCTCGGGTCAAGACTCCCTCACCTCCACCATGGCCCGTCGCCCTATCAGCTCCACCAGGCTTCCTCATCCCTCCGGCTCCACCTTGGTCGGTCATCATCCCGTCCTTCCCTCTGGACTACACTCCTCCGGCTATGCCTCGTCACTCCGTCGTGCCAGCTCTGTTGGGCTCTTCCCTTCCTCTGGCTCCGCTGCGGGCTTCTGGATCCCTGCCTCCGCCTTAGTCGCCAGACCCGCCGGCTCCGCCTTGGCCCTCCAGAACTTTGGCTTCCCCAGGCTCTCTGTCTGATTGCCTCTGCCCTGGTCACCTTCTACACAGCTGTTGTCACTGTCACTCTTCTCCAGGGTGTGGAGTCGCATCTCTCCACCATGGCTCCTCCCTCCGGCAACTCCACCCTGGGGCTTCCATCTGACTGATCTCTGGCATTCCATTAGTCATCTCCTTCTTCGGGCTCCTCCCTGGCTCCTCCCACCGCCGTCACCACCCCTCTTCTATTGACTTTTTTCTTTGTTGTTGGGGAGTACTGTAACGGTCATTCCTCAGTTGTCTTCGTTTGCCCTCATGTTTCATTGTTTGCACCTGTAAATTGTTTCATCATTGCCATTAGTACCTTCACCTGTGTTCTCCTGTGTTCATCTGTGTATTTATACCCTTGCTTTAGTTCAGTCCTTGTCGGTTCTCGTCAATGTCATCGTCAATGTTACCTGTGTTCCACCGTCTATGTTATCCTGTGTATCCTGTGTTTCACCTGCATCAACCTTCTGTATCACTAAAGTTACCAGTGTTTTGTATCCCCGTCTTCATCGTCATCCTTACGTTAGTGCAAGCGTGACACTCATGGCAATTTGTATGTATTTTATGAGGTGGCTAATTCTTTTTATTTTCTTACAAGAACATTTGTACGTTTTTGAATGATTTGCTTTCTTTACTGTGACATTGGGGTTAGAGGTCCAGGTGGAATTTCATTATTCATTTTTGCTTATGATAATCATACGTTTTTGTACAATTTATCTTGTACAAATTCATAAGAATTAGCCAACTTGTAAAATACAAATTCTCTTGAGATCAGGCTGGTACAGAAAACCTAAAGACACATTTTTAACTGACCATTCACCAAGAGCTCAGTCATATATATTTAAAACACATAATCTTTTTATTCGCTCTTTAATCTTTATGTATTGATGAAAACCATCAAACCCCAGCGCTATAATTGGCGCTGTTAAAATGCTTTACATATGTCTATTAAATTATACCAATATTACTTGGCAGTAATTGCATTGCTCACTATGTCATTAATCAGAAGAGGACCCTGTACACTGTAGGGGTGATGGGATGTGACATGTCACGTCCCATAGATCAATACTGTGAATCAATTCCATCGCTACAGAGATATACATCTCCATTTCACTGGCTGCAAATGGCAAATTAAGAGAGGCAATTTGACGCCTCCCGCTGTGCCTTAGCATTTCTGAAGCCCCCTATGGAATGCTGAAAAAGTGCCATTGTACCGACCATCAGTTATTAGAAACGGTCTGCTACGTAATGTGCAGTTTAGCAAAGGTGTGTTTCATAGAGTCATTAGCAGTCTGTGGTATGGCAGAGTCATTTATTAAAAGCATTTCAAAGGAGTTCTTTTCTCTCCCTTTGCAAAGTCGAAAAATTTCGCTGCACAAAGGGGACTGAAAGGCAAGCTTGCTGAAAATTAGAAAAAAAAGGAACTCCCCCATGCGATATCCTGCAAGCTTGCATCTCTTTGAAGAAAGATGAGAACATCACTGAGGCGGCTACACACACTTTAATTATTCAGCTTTCTTTTCTTGATTTAATCTCTCGCTCGCCCTGATTGACAACTTTCTCACATCACCGAGCCCAAAATGTCTGTCAGAACTGTGTCTGTTCCTTTCCTTTGGATTTCTGTTTTGAGGACAGTGAGACTGAGACATTTCAAATGAAAAGATGAGGAATAGGACAGAGAGACTGTGGCACACAGTGGGGTATGGTTGTGTGGGAGAGCAGCTGATAGTGTAAGGACAACAATAGATCTACAGTATTGATCTAAAAGACTCTTGTGAATGAATCGTTCCTCTATGCAATGCAAGAGATGGTATGCGATGTAAATAGCGAGCGTGTTATAAGTAAGGAATAATTGACGAGGGGCCGTTGAATTATTAAAAAAATAATGCACACCTGAGGTGGTGATGCGAAGCGGATTAGGCCGTTACACCTCAGGTGTGCATTCTTTTTCAATAATTCAACAGCCCGGAGTTAATTTTTCCGCTTATACTACGGTTACCATAGATCACATGATATATTTAAAGGAATTCATCCGGTTTTTGTACTTAAATTGCTATTGTGAGTAGGACTATTTCTTCTGCGTCTCCTCCAAATGCTCTTTTGCTTGTTCCAAAACCTAATTTTAAAGCTGGCAATGGAGGCTTGAGCCGTTGATAGCATTCTAATGCAGTTACTAATGAAGTTATTAGAAAGAGAACGACAGAGACACAGAGAGAGAAAGAAAGAAAGAAAGAAAGAAAGAAAGAGAGAGATTGTGTGAATGATGCTACCTCCTTGCGTCTCTAAACAGCGCTGTTATTGCCTCAGAAAATCGTCTGTCATGTTGTTTTTGTTAGTCCGTTATTACAGTTAACTATGCAAAGTGATATGGAACTGTAATGCGGTCAAGAGAGCTGCCTGGAACTACGTTCGTTGTGCATTTCCCAGAAAATAATTGCACACCTCAGAACGTTCATCAGCCAATCAGATTCAAGCATTCAACGAACCAGTAGTATAAAGGATGATCTTTTTATATATATTTTTTAGGAGTACTTTATACCTGATCTGTGCTTACTTTTCTCAAATAACGTGCTTAAATAACCAACTACAGACGGAAGCTGTAGCCAGCAACAGAGACAAGAAGTGACCAATCCTGAGCGACGAAATCACTACACGCATTCCACCAACATGATCTAGACAACAGTTCTAAGAATTCTGGTCCGAGAATGGTTAATAATCCAGTGGCACGAATGTGAAACTCGTCAAAACATCGTCATGTGTGTGGATTGTCATGTCAAAATATGTGTTCCGTTCGTCATCTGAACCTATGTGCATCACACGTCATGTCAAAATATGTTCCTTTGTCTTGCGAGACGTGAACGTCTCTTTTATCATGAACATTTTCAACGCGTGTGCACCAGGCACGTATTTTGACATATGACGGGTGATGCACATGGGTTCCAATAACGCACCGAACACATATTTTAACATAACAAGCCACACACGCAAAGTTGTTATAATACTTTACTTAACCAGTTCATCTTTCATGTCTTAACACTGTAAAAAAAGTTAATTCAACTTAAAGTAAGATACCTGGTTGCCTTAAAGGAACAGTATGTAAGAAATGTATATAAATTAATCATAAAATTGCCCTGATATGTCCCTAGACATTAGGAAATCATGTTCATTTCAAATACTTATATCACTGACAACAGTGGTATTGCCAGGATGTTGTCATGTAAAAAGTGGAGTTGCAGCCCTCAACTGATGTTTATGTTGTCATTTTGTGTATTGGCCACTAGCTGTGTGATTGCAGTACCAGTTTTAGTCACAAGTTTTGTGATTGCAATACCAGTTTTGGCCACAATCCTACATACTGTTCCTTTAAAATTTGAGTTAATTCAACTTAAAATATTAGTTGACTCAACATTTTTTTTACACAACTTGTTTGAGTTAACTATACTGTAAAAATGTATTTGCTTACTTAATATTTTGTTGAATCAACATAGATTTACAAGTCATTTCAATTTACTTTTATTTATTTTGACTAGAGACGAGTTGTTATAACTGATAAAACATAGTTGAAAAAGTCAACTTCATTCAATTTAAGTTGTAGCAACTCATCTCTTGTCAAGATAAATAATAGTAAGTTGACATGACTTGTAAATCCAAGTTGATTCAACAAAAATTAAGGCAGCAAAGATTTTACGTTACAGTGTAATAGTTTTAAGGCAACCAGGTAACTTACTTTTTAGGTCGAACCAACAAATCTTTTTTTTTACAGTGAATGCACGATTGAGATATCAGTATTTAATCCAATTGCATTGGTGCCAAAAACACATTTCTGAAAAAAATTCACACTCATATTCACACTCATGCTTTTCATCCCTCTGTGTTTCTAAATTAATCACTCTTCACATTTTGCTAATCCGGTGCTGCCAAATGTATTACTCAAGAAACTCATTCAGTCCAATGAAAGCAAAGATTCCCATTTTGAATGCTGCATTTCCTTCAAAGCAATTGATGAATAATGAGTGAATGTGCAAATGTGATGGTCTAGTGTTGCTTTTAATTCAGATGTACGAGAGGCTGAATCCAGTCTGTGACACATCACATCAGCATTAACTTTGGAGACAACTTCTTATCTATACTGTATGTGTTTATAAAAAGTTACGCTAAAAAATGTTAACTTGCATTTATAAAAGTATAAAAAAATAGTTTATATAGTTTATAATCGTTTATATAGTGAGCTATACAAATGGGATCATTATAGAACAATAGACAATAGATCATTATAGAAACGGGTTCATTGCTGTTTTATGATCCTTTTAGGTAGGAACATCTACAGTATGTAGTAGTTTAAGATGTGCGTCACTTGGATTAAAGAGCAAGAGAGAATGAGTATTAATGGGACTGCCTTTATAGCATTTACATTAAGGTAATTGACAATAAATAGTGAGTCATAGTTTACTATGGTCAGTATAAACCAGCCTCATAATAAATAACTATTGTATATAATAAACAAAGTATTTATTTTATAAAGTATATAGAAATAGAGGGGGAATTAAAGTAAGAAGTGGAATTAAAATCGTGCTTTGAGGGTTGAGTTGTTTGTTTAAGATCATCTGGGCTGAGGTTTGTTGTGGACATGAGAAACTGGAGATCAAACATGCTTACACCTATTTTAAGAGCTCCTCGGGGCTGCAGACAATTTGTTGTTAAATTTGTTTATGAGTACATCATCCCTAAGGCAAACACCAGCAGACTGTCTATGTGGTTATGAGGGCACAGATTTAACACAAAATACAGGCAAAATACAGGCGACAAATATTCACATATTCACAACCTATTGAGTCACATTAAAAACTGAAATTACCTAAACTGTGCTAAGTGAAATGAAAGATGCCATAATTAATACACCTGCTGGGTATGAGGAATTGGTAACCAATGGTCCAAACTGAAATTGCAGCCCATTCTCACCAAAATGCGTACAAAATTCTTACCAAATGCGTACAAACAACACTCAGTGTGATTGTTGTGCAATAGATATGCCAAATTTCAATTTTGCGTGCATGTGATGCGCCGGTCCTTCCTGTTCACTTGTATGGTGCATCTTTTCGTGTCATTTTATTTATTGGTTTCTTATTTGTTTTCTGTTTTTTTGCCATTGTCGCTTGGGTTTTGGGTTAGGGCAACTTTTTGTAACATAAAATAACATCCTAACCCAAACCCCGATTCTAACCCCAACTCCAAGCGACCATGATTTAAAAATAGACAAAACATGGAGAAACCTATATATTAAATGACATCCTAAAGCGAAACCCATATCTAACCCTAAACCCAAGTGATAATGGTTTAAGAAACAGAAAACAAATGAGAAACCAATAAATAAAATGACACAAAAAGATGCGGCATATAAGTGAACCGGAAGGACTGGCGTATCATATGCACGCAAAATTGAAATTTGGCATATCTATTGCACAACAATCACACTGAGTGTTGTTTGTACGCATTTGGTAAGAATGGGTTGGAAATTGTCTTAAAGAGCACCTATTTCATTGCTAAAAACAATGTTATTTTGTGTATTTGGTGTAATACAAAGGGTTCGCATGGTTTTTTTTCACATACCGTACATTTTTGTATCCCCAGATATCCTGCCTTTCTCAAACGCTTTGATTTTGCATAAAACTCAACTATTTGAAAAGCTCTGTGTCCCTGACTGGCCAGCTAATCTGTACGTTGTGATTGGCCTGAATACCTCTGATGTCAGCCGGAAATGCGACGCTCCTCACCAAGATTCGCCCACAATGCAATGCCAACAGGAGTCAACCCACAGACCGAGTCTGAAGCTAGAGGAATTATAACAATGTCGGTCTTGTCCACGTCAAGTAGCACAGGAAGTAAACTGTTGCCTACAATCCGTGTGTTTGTTGTAGTCCAAGAAAAGAGATTTACGTTGGAGACGATAACTCGCGTCATCATTTACTTCGAGATTGTACCTTTTGCATATCATTTACATGTGATAATACACACTTACACACCAAAAGAACTTTAAAAACGTGAATCGGATAATAGGTGCTCTTTAATTACAGCCAAACAACAGTTTGTGAAAAGATTTAAGCTCTTAAAGTTCCAATGTACCATGGGAGGAACATTGCATTATTTGACAGAAAACTAAAATCAAAAAGCTAAAAGATGTCACATATCTATGGTAATTTGAATGATGTGAACCCTTTTAAGATACAATCAACACAGCAAGTACAATTAGGATCCTTTATATATATCCTTTTTCATGAATGCTAAGGGTTAAAAATACAATTTCTTTCTGTATTATTGTAGTATTCTGGAAGCAATATAAATACATTTTAATACAATAGAAGAATGCATGAACTTGATTCATGAACTTGATTCATGAACATGAAAATTTTGACCAATAATTTGGTTTTGACAAGCAATACTGTAAACAACAACATAAATTGAAGACTGAGGTAAATGTTCTTGAATACTAAATAGATTCTGGTAGAGAAGGGCATGGACCATTTGAATGTGCATCAGTGCATGAGGAGGTTATGTTTGCTTGCCAGCTCTATGTCTGTTACCCTCTGCTGGCCGCCTTTAGTCCTCAGTTCTGGGCAAGCTGACAGAGATTCACATGGACTGGGGGATTTCAATGTTTAGGACTGGATATCACCTCGTATGAATACTGTAAACCAAAGAAATCACGCTTCCACACCCCAAAATTTCATATACCGCAAGAGACAAACAACAAATGGTTCAAACAATAAACCAATTTATTTATAGAACAAGAAAACAATTATTAAACAATTAAAATAAAACCAACATCTAGGGAAAGAAAATACGCGGGTATGCATATTCTCTGACACAAAAAATCAATAAAGGAAAGAAATATTAAGAAAAATATATATGAAGAGTTTGGTTCCAAAAAGCAATAAATCAATTTTGACTAATTTCGGTAAAAATGTGTTTTCTATATCAAGAAAGTGACAAGATGAAAACTACTATTTTCTGTTACAAACTTTCACATAGCATCTTTAGGTTATTAAAAATTCAAATCCATCATTTGATTTTTTTTAAAGATTTATTATAAAAACTAATTATTTCTCCCACAAAATGCTATAAATCTATTGAATCAATATATAAATGTGCATTCATCTTTGTCATGTTATATTCATTTAGTTGACTAGTGGTATACACTGATTAAAAATAAACATTAATGGCATTAATCAAAACACTTGGGACGTCGTCGCTGAACTTTTTTGACAGTGATCAGCTGTAAAATGTTTTGGTCCTGCTAGATTTTTGTTGACTTTGCGTAAAATAATGGAAAGTTTTTCATAAGGTCCCCTGGAGTTAATGTGTTATCATTACAGAAACTGGATGCTGTCATGTGAGAACAAGCAACAACAGGCATTTTTCTTTCGACCGAGTGTCCGAGTGGCTTACGTTTCTTCCCCGCCATTATTGTTTACAATGCGTGAAATGGTGCGCTGTGATTTGTTGAGAGGATTTATCGCATTTTGGGAAAAAGGGAGAAAAGATGACAGAATAACACGACGGATATCGGATTTTGCGTAAAATTAAGAATTTAGTTTTAAATACTGACCTGATACAATACTGATTTTGGTGGTGACTAATTTTTTTTTAAATGGCGTTTGTCACGTTTTGGAACCAAACTCTTGAAAAATTAAGGGGCACAAAAATTAAGAGATCTTTTATACCAATGCCATATCATATGGTTGATTACTAATGAAGCATCTGCCTTGTTAAGCAGAGCCAGCGGGGGGAAACAGACAGTATTACAAATTCTACCGGTTACAAATGATATTTTCAGCATAACAATTCAAAAGTGAAGTTAAAAATTAACATGCACCTCTATCACATTTGCTTTTAAGGATTTCTCAACTTTCATAAAAAAGAAATCATGATTATTTACTTACCCCCCCCCCCATGTCATCCAAAATGTTGATTTCTTTCTTTGTTCAGTCGAGAATAAATAGTTTTTTTTTTTAAAGAAAACATTCCAGAATTTTTATCAATTTAATAGACTTTATTGGACCTCAACAGTTTACAGGTTTCAATCAGTTTCAATGCAGCTTCAAATGGCTCTAAATGATCCCAAACAAGGCATAAGGGTCTTATCTATCGAAACGATTGTCATTTTCTGCAAGAAAAATAAAAGATATGTACTTTTTTGGCCAGTTTTTCCTTTATTTAACAGTGAGTTTTTAGGAGAGGACAGGAAAGGTCAGGGATGAGAGAGGGGTATGGGATCGGCAAATGACCACGAGCCAGGAATCCAAATGCCAAAAAGGCAAAAGAACCACATGTCAGAGCGCTGCCCACTACACCATCAGCTCCGACTTTTAAACCACAACTTCTCGTCTTGCACCAGCTATGTGATGCGCCAGCGCGACCTTACGCATTGCGTAAGCATGTCAAAAGGTCACACATGATGTATGCGAAACTACCACCCCAGTGTGGAGAAAGCCGATCGTTCCGACGTTGTTGTATGTTGAATGATACTAATTAATGTCTTTGTGTCAGTTTATTGTTTAAAATGATCCTCAAATGTGTGTTTCACATATGTGATGCGTGACCTGGCGCATCACATGGCTAGTGCACTTTTAAGTTGTACTTTAAAAGTGCTTACTTTGTATTTTTCTTATAAAAATGTGACTTTTGCACAAAATGATTATGTGTATCACCCTTAGGGGGCATGCACACCAAAGCTTTTACGCCTGCGGCCGGCGCGGCATGTTTTCAGTTGTTTCCAATGGAAGCTCGGCGTTTTTCAAATAAGCCAGCAGCTAGCGGTTCTCTCCCGCGATGAAAACCGGCGCCCGGCGGTTTTCCGCGCTCAGCGCCGAGACTTGAAAATGTTCAACTTTGGGTAAAAAGTTTTGCTCGTCAATGTCAGTTCTTACGTGGCCGTCCAATCACAGTGGAGGAGGGGCGGGACAAGTATCACAGCAACCAACCGTCTCACAGCTGACGTATCAGAGCTACCAAAGCGCTCAGCTGAAGAAAGCTGGCACTCAGCTAAAAAACAGCTGGCATTCAGCGTTGTCCAGGCGTTTTCAGCCACGTTTAAAAGTTTTGGTGTGCACAACCCCTTAGCAACCAAAACATATGTGATACATTCTGTTGCTATCAGTCAGTGAGGGACTATTTCTTCAGCACAAGAAAAGCTTTTAGTGATTTTACTTCATGAAAGTTGTTTGATACATATTTTTTTCTCTCTTATTTGTATTGTGTTGTAACTGTTTTATAAAGCAATTAGGTACTTGAGGCTAGTGCTGTATTACAGTGCCCGGGGGCCTGGGGGACTCAGCAGATTTCCAAGTTGGCCTCAAGGTGACTTAAAATTATTAAAAATGGGACAAAACAAGTATTAAAAATTGACCATTTTAGTAGCAAATATACTTCTGTCTAGTCATTCCAAGCTCTAGTTAATTTTATTTGGAAAAAATTGAGTTAGTGGGGGACCTTCAAATATTGTTGTGGGCAACTAGGGGGCCTTGAAGTGAAAAAAGGTTGGGAACCACTGCTGTATTATGAATATGTCACGGCTTCACGTCATGCCTAACATTGCCCTTCAATCGTGACTTATTCCACAATACAGCACAGCCTCAAGTACCTTATTGCATCCTTTAAACCTTTAAACAAAGGTTGCATGTTTAAATTGAATGTATTCCTCATTTTCAATAAATCTCCCAGTACAGTACAGTATACTACAGTCTTCCCTCAAACATAAAGTAATTACCTGCATGCGCAACTGTCAGATGAGTACAATTTGAAAGATCTTTGAATGATAAGAGCGATAACATAATGTGACACACTGCTCTGTGATAAGTGATGCACTGCATCTTCATCATGTTACTGTTATTCAAAAGAGAAGAGAGAAAAGATAGCGTTGTGGAAAACCTGCAGCATTTTCTATGGATTTGCACAGTGCTGTGTTAATACACCAGCCTGTTTCTCTGCTATTTTTTGATTTCATGTGGTTGTTTATAGCTTGACAGAAGGCACAAAGAGCATTTATAATCCATGGACAGGTGTGAGCAGGTGCAGTCCAACAGCATGACAGCCAAGATATCAGATTGGCAGATACATAGGCAAAAACCAAAACACAACACACACATACATACCCCGTGTCATCCTTGGATTATAAAACTGGGACGACTAACAGTCCAGCAAAACAAAGCTAGTATCATAGTAAATCCAATCAGTCTTAAGTAAAAAATATGATTTGTGAAGTATCAATTTTACTATATCGTTGAGAAAAGGTTCTAATATGTACCATTAGGTACATGTTCATTTACTACCAACATGTACCTTCTTTAGGTGCAAAGCAAAGGTACCGCCCCAGTGACAGCTGGGATATATTTTCCGCTATTTTTTCTGACATATTGTGTCCAACCTGCAGTTGTGTCCAGAATTCAATAATACTACCTGTTCAGTTACTATACACAAGCATCAACACTTCACAGGGTGATTCTCACGAAATCCAGACTTGCATGCAGATGCATCAGATTTTTTTAAAAGCCCTTGAAGCCAATTTTTTTTTGTACATTAAGGTCTGAACTTACTATTACCATTTTTAGAGGATTTAAAAAATATTTCCTATAGAATTATTTACATTTTTTAGATTATCATTACCGCAACATGATATATGCATTTACAAACTCATGTTTCGGTAATGAGAACTAAAAAGTTGTCTAGGAACTATGACAAACAAAATTCAACTTTTATCTGGAGAGAAAAAATAAGAATTGCTTGGTAGCCATCTTGAGTGTCACAGTCAATTATGTCCCTTCTAACACATTTTTTTAAATGTTAGTTCCTTGAGGGCTTAAACAATGATTGAAAATTGTTGCGGAGGATGAGAAAATTGGTCTTGGACACATTTATATTCCTTATTATTGTCTCTGCGTTTACCAATGATCACAATTAATGATTTTTATAATTTTATAATTTATAATTTATAATTTTTTTATTATAAATATTTCCATGTCAAAGAACCCAAATCCAGTCATGGACACGTTGCGGTAATGAACATTTTCCCCTAAATGTGGAAAAAACAACAAAATTGGTTTGTATGATGTCATTTGAAATCATCTGCAAAATAGTACATGAAGAGATGTTTGTAACTGTATGCTTCTTATTTTGATACTCTTACTTTGCATTTACTTTTTTAATAAAATAGTTTCATGACACCTCATAAGTCTAATTTCGATAATCACCCATCATCAGTCATATCAACACGTATTATGATAGACACAATACTAGCAATAAGCTAAAGCCATTGTATGGCTTCAAAATACTAATAACACAAACATTGTACAGTACAGAGTTGTGCCATTTTGTAAAGCAAGAGCTATAGTTATTCTTTAAATGTGGTATTTTGTGGAAAAAACACCAGCATGGTTTAGACAGATATGAGTGTAAAAAGGAAAAAGATAAATGAAAATACTCCAGAAGGGTTGGAATAATGCAGGCATACACGATGTGAAACATCACTTTTGCTTAGTTTATTAAAGCCTTCGTCTCATGGCGACACCAGAGCGCCACACTCTACGCATGCGCCATCGCGCCAATTCAATACGTATCCCCTAGATACCCAGTAAACATTCAGAACAGATTTCCAACTCATGCCTCCTTAAAAATAAATCTCAGATGAGGATAAGTAAATAATGACAGATTATAACATTCCTGTCTTCTCCCTCAATCTTCCACATGCTGTGCAGATACAGATGGTACATCTGAGGCAGTCAAAGGACGAGGCTGAAGGTTAAGACAGAACAAATCGACCGTAATTAACAGCCTCACGGAGATCCTTGAATCCGTAGCATTCGCCGATAGATTCACTGAGGCGTAACCACACAGGAGCTAGAGCCGTAAGCTGGAGATGGATGCTTATTAGAGAGGAATGTGTCCGTTAACATCACTAATTGTTATTAATAGATGAGAAAAGAGTTGAGCTGGAATCAAAGGGCACGTGAGAACGTTTTATCATTTTGCTTCTCGTGTTGAATTAATTGGAATATCATTTGGTATTGATAGAGAGTTGAGTAAGCTGTGCCACTTTTCATGAACCATTAGTTGTCCCCATGTAAGAAGAAACTAGATATCTAGGATATTTACAGGTAGCCACTATGACCAGAAATTAAACAAATAAAATTTTCTGTAATGTTTATTATAGAAAAATACTGTGTGAGGCAATAGATGTATCCATTGGGAGTATGTAAACAATTTCCATTTCTAATAAAAATATGAATAAAACCGAAAATAAATATAGGTACTGAAGCAGAATCCCAAAGTTTTGTTTTGCACAGTATTCACATTTTAACTCATTCCCCGCCAGCTTTTTTTTTTTAAAGTTGCCTGCCAGCATTTTTTGTGATTTTCAAAAGTTTCACAAAATGCTTTCCAGGAAAATTTTCTTTTAAAATATATAAACATACAAATATTTCAAATGAAAGAAAAGACCCACTGCTTTCAAACAAACAACAAACAAACAAAACGGGGAAAAAAAAACGTTTCATCATAAAAAAAAATTCTGCTTATAAATTCTTGAATATGGGTATTTTCTTCAAAAATATATTTTTAGCAAAAAGCTAGAATAATTGTTTTTTTTTGTGAAGAGATCAGATTCAAAACGATTATCAGAACATACACTGAGTTTAAAATTAGGAAATAATTATTTGCTTATTTATTTATAAATTGGGTAAGTGCGCTTATCTAGTGAATAATCACGGTATTACAGATTAACATAAAAACTCAGGGGCACTTTTTTTTTCAAATAAAATAACATCTCCAAAAAAGTTTCAGTCGTTCATCCACTCGAAACAGGGTGACAGCTTTTTCAGATTCGCTTTGCAGCCCTCTATCGGCCAAAACCGCACTAAAGAAGTTAGTGTCGGGTCGCGGTCCTGTAGTTCGAGTGAAAACTACAAAAACTTGCTTTATGGCAGACCTACAATCCAATCAGAGCCAGCTTTGCTGCAGTAGGCTAAATTATTGAAGACAGTGGTAATGGACAATTCCGCTTCCAACCTGTAGGCGGAGCAAAGAGCAAAAACTCTTTAGTGTTGCTTTAATAATAAGTAGCTCAATCGGCAGAGAAGTGCATTAGCAAGGCAACACTCATGGGTTTGGTCCAAAGGTAGCACACATACACTCTCAGAAAAAAGGTACAAAAAGGTACACTGGCGTGGCACCTTTTCAAAAAGTACACTTATGTTCCTACCTACGGTGCATACTACCTCAAAGGTACATATCTATACCAAAATAGATAACCCAGGCAATCAAGCTTACTTTTCCAAGCTTTTCTAAAAATTGTGCACACCGCCGCCTTTAAGGTGTTTTGACTTGTAAGGTGGACATTTTATCAGTCAGTCCCAAATGCTTTGTTTTAGGTATCTGAAAAACCTCATGTGCCCATGTGCATTTTATAAAGTCTGATTGAAGATTTCCTCATTTCTTAACCCACAAATACACCTGCAGGCACTTGTGAGAAGACCCACTTAAAGTTGGTTCAAATTTACCCCATAACCAGGTTACAGTACTGAGGCTGTACAGTTTCTACAGTATATGAGGGTTTCAGAGCCAAGGTCTATACATTTAATTGTGGTATTGTGGGAAGTGTAGTTATACTGAACTAGGGTTGAATTGTTGAGGTTTCAGGTTTGGCATCTTTTTTGTAGCTTGTGGGAGGACAGAAATCTTCCTCGCAAACAATAGAGAGACTAACACTGCGATTTTCACCTGATGGTGTTGTTATCGCCTTTATAAATCCCCACTGCTGCGTTTGAAACTGATTTCAGACACCAGGAGCAGTGGGAAGATCCTCTGATGTCTGCTCACAACTCTCAGCATGGGTTTTTTACTTCACCCAGTGGACCAATTTAAGCATCACATACAGGCATCTGTGTTGTTATCTAACTGAGATCATCTGAGTTTGCTCTGTTTTGCTGGGATCAGCTTTTATTTTCTTGCATTCCTTTCCAAGGCTGCTCAGCTGTCCTTAAAGGAATACTCCACTTTCAGAAAAAAATCCTAATTCACCTACTCACCACCATGTCATCCAAGATGTTGATGTCTTTCTTTGTTCAGTCGAGAAGAAATTACGTTTTTTGAGTTAAACATTCCAGGATTTTTCTCTACAGAGTTTCCTGGACCTCAATGGTTACAGTTTCAATGCAGCTTAAAAGGGCTCCAAACGATCCTAACGGAGGCATAATGGTCTTATCTATCAAAACGATTTTCATCAGGACTTTTAAAGGGCACCCATTGTCCAGTTCATGATTTCCTTTGGTGTATAAGAGTGTATTAGTACATGTTAACGATATGCAAAAGGTACATACCCCAAAGTAAACGATGACGCGAGTCATCATCTTCAACCTAAATCTGTTTTCTTGGACTACAACAAACACAAGGATTGTAGGCAACAGTTTACTTCCTGGGATTGGTGAGGTAGTAAACACCGACATTATCAAAATTTCTCCGCTTGGACTCACAGCCTGTAAGTTAACTCCTGTCAGCACTACACTGTGAGCAAATCTTTCAAACATGGTAAGGAGCGTCACATTTCTGTCTGACGTCAGAGGTATTCAGGCCTATCACAACGTACAGATTAGCTGGCCAATCAGTGACACAGAGCTTTTCAAATCTATGCGTTTCTGGAAGAGAGTGAAATCTGGAGCTACAAAAACGTTCGTGTCACGGTTGGTATAAACCGGATAGTAGAAAATAAAAGGAGAACTCAAACGCAGACTCAATACAAAAATATAACTATTTATTTACAAAACAGAAACAAAACACCCACGATGGGGTAAAACAAGGAATAATCAACAATGTGATGAAACACAAATAAACTGGGAATATAGGAACATGTCACAGGATATATACACACAGAATCTACCACAAACATCAAACAACGCACGCACACCACACAGAGAACACAAGGGCATTATATAGACAGCACATCAATGGGGAACAGGTGAACATAATTAATCACTTAAGACATGATTACATAAGGGAGTAGGGTAAAAGTGACAAGACACTGGGAATACGTGTTACACATACATGATGTGAATACACACGCATTCCCACATAAAACACTGCTGCCCTGGTCCTGCCCTCTGGATAATAACCAAGGTCAGGCAAGACCATGACAGCCACAAAACACTGGGAACACGTGTCACACAGATATGATGTGAACACACGTGTTCCCACGTACACACACTGCTGCCCTGACCTTGCCCACAGAACATAGACCTGATCTACACTAAGGTCTGGCAAGATCACGACAGCAACAAGACACCGGGAACATGTGGCAGCCACACACAGAATGTGATCCCACATGTCCCCACACAGAACATGATACTGCCACGGTCCTGTCAGATGCACTCAGACCTACATCTAGCACGGATGTCTGACAGGACCATGACAGTACCCCCTTCTTTAAGGACGGATACAAGACGTCACAAACAAACACAAACAAAAACATTAAACACGAGGAACGAAAGACTGAACAACAGAAGACAACCATGACAACATTACAACAAACAACAAAGGTAAACAGACATACGTGACCAACGGGTTGGGGTGATGTAACAAAAACAATATATGATGAAGGGGTGGTGGGGCAAAAACAGGGGAAACAAAATGTCCATGGGGAACAAAAGTCTTAAAGTCCTGCGGCTGAGAAGCCGACTGGTGACTTGTCCCCGGCTGCGCCGGCGGGTGACGTGTCTCCGGCTGCGCCGGCGGGTGACGTGTCTCCGGCTGCGCCGGCGGGTGACGTGTCTCCGGCTGCGCCGGCGGGTGACGTGTCTCCGGCTGCACCGGCGGGTGACGTGTCTCCGGCTGCACCGGCGGGTGACGTGTCTCCGGCTGCACCGGCGGGTGACGTGTCTCCGGCTGCACCGGCGGGTGACGTGTCTCCGGCTGCACCGGCGGGTGACGTGTCTCCGGCTGCACCGGCGGGTGACGTGTCTCCGGCTGCACCGGCGGGTGACGTGTCTCCGGCTGCACCGGCGGGTGACGTGTCTCCGGCTGCACCGGCGGGTGACGTGTCCCCGGCTGTGCCAGCTGCGAGACTCTCCTTGTTCTCCTCCTCCTTCGTCCGGATACAGGGAGATCAGGGTAGCGACTGGTCGCGGGAGTAGTCCCCAGCGTCGAGGAAACGAGAGTCGACCCTCCCATCCTGACAGCCCCGGTCCCAATACCTCTCGGGCTGGACGGAGCTGCGCGGGCTCCGGCAGGCTCCGCTGGTCTCTCTGGTCGTTGCCGAAGCGCGAGACAGTCCACCAACTCCCAGTAGGGCAGCCCCAACAAACTCCCTCTCTCCTGCACTGGGGGAGGATCCCTCATGCCAGCCACCAGATAGGCGCTGGCCAGAAACTCCGGGTAACTCCCCCTACTCTTCTCCACCGCCAAGGCATAGTCTCTGAGGGGGAGTTCCCTCTGTGGTGGGAAAGGGCTACCCCCGGAGAGCGTCTGGTCCGAAATGGAGGACCACCACTCCGGGTCCGATGCACATTGCATCATCGGGTCCGCTGAGTTCAGTTTGGGTGCGTGCGTTCTGTCACGGTTGGTATAAACCGGATAGTAGAAAATAAAAGGAGAACTCAAACGCAGACTCAATACAAAAATATAACTATTTATTTACAAAACAGAAACAAAACACCCACGATGGGGTAAAACAAGGAATAATCAACAATGTGATGAAACACAAATAAACTGGGAATATATGAATATGTCACAGGATACATGAACACAGAATCTACCACAAACATCAAACAACGCACGCACACCACACAGAGAACACAAGGGCATTATAAAGACACCACATCAATGGGGAACAGGTGAACATAATTAATCACTTAAGACATGATTACATAAGGGAGTAGGGTAAAAGTGACAAGACACTGGGAACACGTGTCACACATACATGATGTGAATACACACGTATTCCCACATAAAACAATGCTGCCCTGGTCCTGCCCTCTGGATAATAACCAAGGTCAGGCAAGACCATGACAGCCACAAAACACTGGGAACACGTGTCACACAGATATGATGTGAACACACGTGTTCCCACGTACACACACTGCTGCCCTGACCTTGCCCACAGAACATAGACCTGATCTACACTAAGGTCTGGCAAGATCACGACAGCAACAAGACACCGGGAACATGTGGCAGCCACACACAGAATGTGATCCCACATGTCCCCACACAGAACATGATACTGCCACGGTCCTGTCAGATGCACTCAGACCTACATCTAGCACGGATGTCTGACAGGACCATGACAGTTCGGTATATATTTGGAAAATAATGTTTTTCTTAACCAAAAACCACGCGAACACATTGTATTATACCAAATACACAAAATAACGTTGTAAATAAAGCAATAAAATAGGTGCTCTTTAAACCACAACTTCTTGCCTTGCACTAGCTGTGTGACGTGCCAGTGCGACCTTAGGTTTTACATAATCACGTTAAAAAGGGTCACGCTTTATACATGTGAAACACACACTTGCGGACCATTTTAAACAATAAACCGACACAAAGACGTTCATTTGTATCATCCCAAATACAACAATGTCGGAACGGTCCTTTTCTCCATACTTGTAAAGCTGCATTCAGACTAGCAGCAACTAGCAGTAGCAGAGCGATGCGATCTCAATGATTTCAATGGAAGCTTGGCGACTTCTGGTGAAAATGAGATTTGAAGCCTCCAGTCGCGCGACAAATTTGAGAAATGTTTAACTTTATGCAAATGATGAGCGACTTTCATGAGTGACTACCAATGAAAGCAAAGCAGTGGAGTTCACGTCATCCGTCTCTAGTCAGTTACTGGAGTGGACGGTACTCATTTGTTTATGACAGATTTAGAAACACCTCTTTTGAAATAGACAAGCGACACACAGCGACAAAGTCGCTTAAAATGTGGATGTGCCTTAAAGCAACACTAAAGAGTTTTTGCTCTTTGCCCCCCCTGCAGGTTAGAAGCGTAATTGTCCATTACCACTGTCGTAAATACTGCAGCATAGCTGGCTCTGATAGAGACAGAGCGCAGCGCGTCATAACCTGAAAACCACGCCCACCGGGGGGAAAACAATCCAACCGCATTGACTTTGTATTGAGAGAGGCCGCCTCCTTGTCATTTCTGGCTTATAACAAAAAACAGAATAATGCCTTAAAGCTGCTGTGTGACAATATGTACAGCAAAAAGCCAAAGAACCCAGAAATAAGTTTTTATAAGCTGTCTAGCTCAAAAAACGAGCGTTTACAGACAGAAAAGTGGAAACAGGCAACTTTTCATAGTACTCATATTAGTAGAACTGCGTCTACTAGGGGGAAACGTAGTCGCCGATCCACTTTTTTCTTCTCAAAGGCAGGGTTTTATGGCTCGACAGTTTATAAAAATGTATTTCTAGGTTCTTTGGCTTGTTAGCTGTACATATTGTCACACAGCAGCTTTTAGGCATTATTCTGTTTTTTGTTATAAGCCAGAAATGACAAGGAGGCGGCCTCTCGCAATACAAAGTCAAAGGAGACAGTTGGATTGTTTCCCCACCGGTGGGCATGGTTTACAAATTTGCATAACTGCGCTCTGTCTCTATTGGATTGTAGGTCTACCGTAAAGCAAGTTTTTGTAGTTTTCACTCGAACTGACCGCGACCCGACGGTTGGAAATGCTATTTTAAGGTAAAAAACTCTTTGGTGTTGCTTTAAACACAAGAGCAGGAGTTTCGCATACGTCATGCGTGACCTTTTGACATGATTTTGTAATATACGTAAGGTCATGTCACACGGCTATTGTAAGACGAGAAGTTGTGGTTTAAAAGGACATATTTAAAAAATGTTTGTGCGAAAATGACAATCGTTGCACACCAGTAATGTTTTTGTAAGGTATGTTTGTGGAAAACTTCCTTAAATGTCCTGATATAACTAAGGCATAGTCAGAGGTGGAAAAAGTACTAAAATATTGTACTCAAGTAAAAGTAAAGTTACTTTAATAATATTTTACTTAAGTAAAAGTAAAGTTACTTGTCTAAAAATCTACTCAAGTAAAAGTAAAAAGTAAGTCATTTTAACTTTACTCAGAGTAAAAGTTACTTTTTTTACAGTGGGAAGAGGTGGAGGATTCTAGTATAGTTCAAAAACGACAAGGGAATATACATCTCAAACTAGTTGTTTTTAATTGTAGGAACATCTTTACAATTAAAGTGCAATAACAAAAAGTTAATAAAATAAAAAGCTGTTTTAAAGTAAGAAACATTTATGGAATTGTTTAATGATTTTTACAGGTGAGTTATGCACTTTTGAAGGTGGTCAGCAGCTAGTAAATACAATCACTATAGTAAGGTTGTAATTGATGTATTGCTGGTAACATACATTATTTTATTAAACTATATATAGTTTAAATGAGCATATAATGAGATGAGTGCCATGTCTATATACATTTGACACGTTTATTATCTTCTTACTTCCCTTACCTGGGGACCTGATGACCTTTATTCTCTCTCTCTCTCTCTCTCTCTCTCTCTGCAATGTCTAATGACCTGCGCATTCTCGAGGACGTTTTGAAGTTGTGTTTGACTTGACGCGAAGCTGCTAGACCTCGGAAGATAATGCGCATGGTATTAAAAACGCGTCGTGCAATTTCGTACTTAAGAGCATGAATCCTACCTTTCATAGAAATTAAACACTCGCTTCGCGTCAGTGAAAAGTGGTCGCTTAAATATGACCAGGGGTTTCTTTCATAAGATTTGAACTGAGGCGGGTCTGCATTAGCGCGCGCCTGTCTCGTCCGTCTCTATGGTTCTTTTTGCGCGTTCCCCCGGGCCCCGCCCATTTACATCCGTTGCGCATCTTTATCACCTTGCTTTTAAAATATTTTTTTACTCAGTAACGGATATGATTTAAAATGTAGCGAAGTACAATACTTTAAATAAAACATACTTAAGTAAAAGTAAAAGTACAGATTTTAAAAACTACTCAAAAAAGTAAAAATACACAAAAAAACTACTCAATTACAGTAACGTGAGTAAATGTAATTCGTTACTTTCCACCTCTGGGCGTAGTCCTGGATTATTCTAAACACTGTCCAGCTAAATCCAGGTTCAGAATGATTACCTGTCAGTGGCGGCTCGGCTCATTCGGGGCGCTTATTTAAAATATGTGTTCGGAGTGTTGCTTGCGTTTTCAAAAATATGTGTTTGTTGCATCATGTGAACCATGTGCATCACGTGTTTTGTCAAAACAAGTGCCTGCTGCACACGCGTCAAAACCGTTCATGATAAAAAAGCGCTCACATTCGCAAAATAAACGCAAGACACTCCCTGAACACTAAACTCTGATTACGCATGAGATTATCTGGCAAACCCGAGCGTCTCTTTTTTCATAAACCCTTTCGACGCATCTGCAGCAGTCACTTATTTTGACAAGACACGTGATGCAGATAGGTTCACTCGACGTGCCAAACACATTACGAACCACACACATGTGACATGACAGGCTATGTTGTGACAAACTTCGCATCGAGCGCCCTTGAAAAAAGAAGTCACCGGCCGCCACTGTAACCTGTAGAAGTATTATTGTAAATCATGGACATAGTCTTTGTGAACAATTGCGAGATTAAAAAAACAACACAGCTCTTAGATGACTGGGTTTCTCCAGGGGAAGTATTAGTTTTTATGCTTTGCCTGGAAAATGAATTGTGTTTGTACAAAGTTTTGAAAAAGAATAAGCCTCATATGCCCCCCCTTATGAAATATATTATAGTATAACATATTACTGTAATATGTTTTATTATAGTAAAGTGTAGTTACCATGTTTTTTGGCATATTTATTCATTTTTGTAAAGGCTGGCCTACACCAATATGCATGTTTGTTTGTCTGTCCACAAAGCAAGGTGAAAAAGCCATCCAAGGGCAGAGAGGTAAGGTAAAATCCATACTCAGCTGTCCTCCTGGGTAATCTGTGCTGACAGGCTGGACATTTGAAAAACCAAGCAAGGTGACAAGTTGCCCATCCAGCACTATAGGAGGGAAGACAACCACACATGTCAAACCTTATAATCTGTAAAGCTTTTGCTTGAGGGCACAGATATTTTCTGAGGAACACATGGACCAGTGGAGGCCAGTGACTTATTTTTTCGAGGGCGCACGATGCAAAGTTCGTCACAACATGTCTGTAGCCCTTCATGTGTGTGGTTCGTAATTTCAAAATATGTTTTCTGCACGTCGAGTAAACCTGTGTGCATCAAGTGTCTTGTCAAAATAAGTGCTCGCTGCAGACGTGTCCAAAGGGTTCATGACAAAAGAGACGCTCGTGTTTGCCAGACACTCACATAATCTCATGCGTAATCAGAGTTTACCGTTAAGGGAGTGTCTTGCATGTATTTTGTGAACGTGAGCATCTCTTTTATTATAAACGGTTTTGACGCGTGTGCAGCAGGCACTTATTTTGACAAACCACATGATGCACATGGTTCAGAGAAATGTTTTTGGAAACACTTTATTGTACTCTATTGACTTGTATGTTTGCTTAATACAGTATGCTTAATATCTTTAATTCTGCCTAAGGTCCTGTGAAAGATTGAAATCAATGGTTGAACTCAAACTTTAATGCCATGAATTTCATAATTAGATTACGAGACTTACATGTTACATGTTATCACTTACAGTATCTGCTGTGTCACAGACTTGGAAAAGTGGCAGAAAGCTTTCAAGGTGCCAGGACCTGCAGACATCTGACGTTCATTTTACGGCTATAAGTGGCAAGTGTTAAGATTATTGGCAAAGAAAGGCGCCATCCTTTACAAACTGTAATTACAGCGCATTTGGCAGTGATTTTAAGGGTTTCTTTTCCAATTTGGAGGGTTAGCAGGTGGAGGAGAAGGACAGCCTGTCACCAATCTGTCAGCCAGTCACTGCCACACAAGGCCTGGTGCCGGAAAACAGCTAATAACTGACTTTCAAACCGGAGCCAATGAGAAGACGTGAGGCCGTTCCCAATTCAAGGTGGGTGTTTTGAGCTTTCCAGGGTTATTAGTAGATGTGAGAAATGCTTTGTGGGTAATTGAGGGAAATAACCACATATGTATCATGATTTGATGATGATTGATGGACATTGTGAGTTAATGCGATAATATGGCGCTCTAGAATGCTTGATTCGGATTGGGTGATACTTAACCCCTTCACTTCGCCTCGGGGTCCTGATCACCAGCAGCTCAGTGAATGCATAAGAAACCACCAAAAACCATTTTAAAATAGTCATTGTTTTATTTAATTTACAAATTTCTCAACTGACATTTGAATGGGTGGACACGTACACAATAAGATATAAAATGTTTGGTCATCATTTAACTACATAAGGCATACAAAATACGGCAGGCTACATGAGAATAGCAGAGTATGTTTCTGCTGGGGACTGCTATTATTATCCCCTTAAACTGTGAAGAAAATGAGAGTTTGTCTACTGATGCCATTACATTATAAATGGAGCTTAACAAAAGCATCATATACAGTTATTGTCTCAAGGGATTTGTGTTTATATGCACATGGTTAATCTGTAGCATGACAACGGGTATGTTTATTCAAACATCATTGTTTTCTTGTTTTCAAAACTAAGCTAAAATTTAATTTGGGATTTAAAATATATTTTTTTAATTAACTGATACACTGTAATGTATTGGAAGACTTAATCTGGGTATATAAATGTTTTTCGTCACCACAACCAAATCTATTGTGCAAACTCATAACAACTTTTGTGCAAAATTCTGGAAAAGTGGCTCGTGTTTTCTATTTTCAAGCCACAATATCAGCATTTGTTAATATAAAGTTCAAAAACATTTCAACCAACTGACACCGACACAGAAAAGCATTACACGAATTTCTATGTACACAAGTAATGCAACAAATACATATTTTCATATTAAAAATGCTTACATTAGTAGTGCACAAATACACGTAAAATATATCACAAAAGCTCGTATTTAAAGTCGGCGTCCTAGTGTGTGACTGCTATAAATGTAACATTCGCTGTTCAAGTTAGCGGAGTTTCTTTTTTTACATTTTTCGTGTGGATTTAAGCTACATTTAGTGAGTGTAAAGGTTGGCAGGTTTGTGGTAAAGGACGTGTTGTGCTGTGCCTGAGACAATCTGTGCAAACGTTACTGTGAGGTTGTGAAAGCCGTATCACACAAGGTCCATATCTAGGGCATTGAGAACTGTAAACAACACAGGGTTCTTCTTATACTCTTGGAAGATGGGGGTCAAGTCTGCTCTGTAGGTCCAGACGCTGCTGTATGTCTCTCCAGAACTCCAGGATGCTGCTCTTGTTTCAACCAGCGTCTTAAAATCAGGGGATATCTTCTGCACTTCTTCTGATCTGTTATTAGCTAACCAAGGAGTAGACCATACAGTAGAAGACAAGACAAATGAGAATTACTGATATTACTATAAATGCATGCTAAAAATACAAGCAGGAGATAAAAACGTTCCTGTAGCTTAACCGGTAGAGCAGTCAGTTTGATCCCAGGGAACACATGCTGATAATAAATGTGTGGATTAAATGCAATGTCGCTTTGGATGAAAACATCTGCTAAATGCATAAATGTAAAAATCAAATCTACTCCATTTTATGGACTGATTTTTAGTTGCGGACGGTGACTTCTTTTTTTGAGTGCGCTTGATGCGAAGTTCGTCACAACATGTATGTAGCCCGTCATGTGTGTGGTTCGTAATTTCAAAATATGTGTTCTGCGCATCAAAAGATCCTATGTGCATCATGTGTCTTGTCAAGATAAGTGCCTGCTGCAGACGCATATAAAGGGTTTATGATAAAAGAGAAGCTCGCGTGTGCCAGATACTCGCATAATCTCATGCGTAATCAGGGTTTACTGTTAAGGAAGTGTCTTGCGTGTATTTTGTGAAATGGTTTTGATGTGCGTGCAGCAGGCACTTATTTTGACAAAACACGTGATGCACATGCATGACGCAATAAACAAATATTTTGAAAACACAAGCGACACACGACACTCAGAACAATTATTTTGAATTTGCGCCCCTCGGATGAGCAGTCACGAGTCACTGATTTTCATAGCAGCCACCACTACCAACTT
Organism: Misgurnus anguillicaudatus; assembly: GCF_027580225.2. Classification (NCBI taxonomy): domain Eukaryota; kingdom Metazoa; phylum Chordata; class Actinopteri; order Cypriniformes; family Cobitidae; genus Misgurnus; species Misgurnus anguillicaudatus. Next base: position 27,950,230 of record NC_073354.2, on the reverse strand, counting down.
ACACAAGATCTTGGCAGTCAGCCATATGCAAAGTTAAATTTATCTGTTCATTTCAAAGTGGTAAAAGAGCTATTTAAATGTCCATTAAACAAGCTACGAATTATTAACTCTTTCTCCACCATTGACGAGATATCTCGTCAATCAAGAGAAAACGCTTCCCTGCCGAGTATTTCCGGCTTTCTGCAATAACCCTTCTGCAACTCTTTAAACCTGGAAGTATTGCCCTATGGCAAGCGGCTGCATGTCCGTGTCTGTTTTAAAGATCGCTCTGAATGGGAACTCTATGAAAAGTCTGTCACAAAAATGGAATTATCTCTGCTTTTTGCTCAAAATGTGGTGTTTTTGCAGAAACCTACCCATATTTAAAAGCTGATTACAAAAGAACTACTGAAGGTAGGATGAAAAGTTTTATTTTTTTAAAGCAGAGGGTCTGTTCTTTCATTTGGTATATTGTATGTTTATATATTTAAAAAAGAACATTTTCTGGAAGGCATTAAACTTTTGTGAAAATCATGAAAAACGGTGGCGCTGGCTGGCAACTTAAAAAAAAACGCTGGCGGCGAAAGAGTTAAAAAAATTAACAAAATTATGATTAATCCTCTAATATCAAAAATTCACTTTTATATGTTGTTTGAACATAATTGTGTGTCGTCGGTGTGTGTAAACAACCACTCTGTAATGATAAAAATCCCCCCATTCATTTTTTAAAATTACTATAAAACCTCAACAATCTTGTGAAACAAGCTGTTGGCGTTTTTTGAGCAAACTGATGTCACATTGTGCAGGCCCCGCCCACAACCTATCATAGACCACATCTGGGGCCTCATTTATAAAGCTTGCGTACGCACAGATTTGATCATGAAGTGTGCGTATAGAAAAATACACGGCAAAGTCCATATTTATAAAAACTGTCTTTGACGTGGAAAAGTGCTTAGCGCCACGTCAGGGTCTGACAGGACGCACGCACTTTTGCTTGTCTAATTGCTGCGGTTTTTGGAAATATAAGCCATTCTTGCTGCTTGAAAAGAATTAAATCATTGACAGACGCTCTTTTATATGCCAGTGCCAATGCAGGATGTTTTTAAGCAGCATTTTATAAACGAGACCCCTGGTCTTCACCAAATCTTCATTATTTAAATAAAATTCATGTGCCCTCTTCTTTAATCAAAAATGTAAATCTCCTCCCTTCCTAGAAACATTCTCTCTTTACTTTTGATGGTAAAGCGGGGCTTTGGAAAAAATTGCAGCGATTAGCAAATAGCAACGTGAGCCAACTTCCAACGTTCCAATCAATTCTCGATGGACAAATTCAAGTTCAGTCCCACCTCAGATCGTATCACTTGGATATACGTCACGAAGGAGAAAATAAGATCACTACTTCCATTTCTGTGATTTTAAATCTTCTTTCCATATTGCATTAACACATGTTTATTATGAACAATGTAGTAAGGTGAATGTCTTATTATAAATGGTGTAGGTTTGCGAAATGTGGAAGGAAACAGCAGCTCATTTGCATTTAAAGAGACACACACAAAAATGCCACTTTTTCCTGCACACTTAAAAACGGGCCTTTTCAACAACGTATAACAAATTAGTCTTTCCTGTGTGCCTCCTGGGTAATGAGAAGCCTTTATTGGCCATCAATTAAGACTAAAGCAGCTGACATCAATTAGTACTGATAGGGGCAGGGTTTCTCTCTCAATACTGACAGACTTTAGGTGATCTCCTGGCTTTTTATGCCATTTTGCACCTTGTTCTCTTTATGTGTTTAATACTTATTCCCTATGTCATTCACTTTTTTTATTATGACTCAACTTGTATACATAAATGTTCTGATTTCTTTGTATAAATTCAATATTTGGTTTGATGGCTACATCTGGTGGAAATTTTGTGTCAATAGCCCACTTAGAAATCCCCTTACTAATAAAAATGCTGATGTGTCAAATACTTATTTTCCCCGCTGTATATGGTATTTGGACCTGAAACTTTACGGACACATTCTGGGGACACCTGACACCAAAATTGCCATATTAGGTGACCTTTAAATTATCAATCAAATCAAATAAAAACAGTAACAAGTTGCATAAAAACAAGTTGCAGAATTTTAGGAAATAATTCATTCCTGTTGCACAGATGTATACTTGAATACCTACTAAGCCACACTCAATATTTGTAAATAAAGTCATATTTATGGGCTTTTAATAAATTTACATTGATAGGACAGTATAGTTAAGGAAAGTACAGGGTAAAGAGAGAAGAAAATGGGATCGGCACATGACCTCGAGCTCGGAATCAAACTCAAGTTGCCGGAGGCGAAGTTGGGCCATATGTCGAGAGTGTTCCCCGTGAGGCAATCATCTTCGACACACAGTTCAATATTACATATTTTGCATAATTAACACCCCATGTAGATGTCTGTATGTGGTTTCATTACTGCCTTCGAGAATCTCATACACTAATCTAATAAACTTCATTCTGACCGTACTTCCAACCTCCATCTGGTGAGTTTTGTTAAAATCGAACTTTTCCCTTTATCCCCTTATACTTTTGAGTCTATACTGTGAGATGAGCTCATACCCATGGGTTTAAACATATGTCAGGGAACGGCTTAATTAGTAAATTTCTTCCTACCTAACAACAAACACAACGTCTGTGTTGTCACCAAATTATCCATCTGAAACGGCAGCATGCAGCATTTTCAGCTGGTGAAGGTATGAAAATACAGGCTTCATAGATACTGACTGTATGAAAAATGACAGCTTCACCAGCTTGATAATTCCCCCGGGCCGGTCCTGTATGATATGAACTGTATATATTCATAATGGAACGCCATATGTTAATAATGTATATTGAATTTCACACTGGGGCTATGGATGTTATGCCAGAATGTTGTCCACAGACATTAATACATGATAAGGGGTTGCCCTGATAAAAACTGTATGAGTAGTTCTTGCAGTGATGTAGGGAGGAGAACAGAAGCAGTGTTGATCTCTTTATATTCCTAATCTCTGAAAGTAGATGTATTTATGCTCTTTGAAGCTGTATCAAGCATCAAAACATTTGCTTGTATATTTAATATTTTCAAGAAAAAAATTTGATGAAATTGCATGTTTTTTGAAAGCACACAGTTTAAGGCTGGTATAGAGATGTTTTAAATGGAAAACTGCTGGTGTTGTAATATTAAGAACTGGATTATCTGTGCTTTAAAAGCATAATTTAGTGAGTGGGGTCATGAAAAATGTATTTCAGCTTACACAACGTTCCAAATTATTACGCACATGCCATTTTTGTTTATTTTTCCAATACAGTCAGTAAGTTTACAAATTTTATTTTACCCTCAACAACACTTATATGACAGTGTGGATGTTATTATATTTAAATGAAATAAAAATGTTAAAAGATTCTTTAAAAAATATGAAAAATATGATGTTCCAAATTATTAAGCAAGTTGTAGTTCTACTACAATATGGGTATGAAAAAGATCTTTCTAAAGACAAAATGTGTGCATTATCTTAAAAAGCAAATTACGTCCTATAACAATTTATACTTGGTGGATCTAAACAGAAATTATTGAACTATTATAAGATTTATGAGTGATTCACAGTACAGAAAGATTTGACTATATAAAGGCTCTTTTAACATATTTTTAGGAAAATATTAGGAAAAGGCAGCCATAAAAAGCCACAGTTAAAGGTGCAGTGTGTAAATCTTAGCGGCATCTAGTGGTGAGGTTGCGAATTGCAACTAACGGCTCAGTCCACTGCTCACCTCTCGCTTTTGAAACACATAGAGAAGCTACTGTAGCCACCACCGGACAAGCATGTCATCGTCGGAGACAACTTGTCCGTTAAGGGCTTCTGTAGAAACATGGCGGCCCAAAATGGCGACTTCCATGTAAGGGGACCCTCGTGTATGTAGATAAAAACATCTCATTCTAAGGTAATAAACACATAATGGTTTATTATGAAAGGTCTTTATACACCCCTGATTATATAGTTTTGTATATCAATTTGCATTTCTGTCAAAAGACCCTTCTAAAAATACACACTGCACCTTTAAGAAGCAAACATGCATTTAAACCTGCTGGGGTCTCTGGAATCCCAAGAACCCCTTTAATCCGGGATCCTTTAGTGCATAAAGCTGTATTTCTAACCCCTCCCAAACCAAAACTTGCAAAAGTTAAACATTTGCTGTGAGCTCAGAATACAAGAAGACTATTTTCACGCAGTTTTATTCATTGACATGCAATAATACACTGAATATTGTAGATGAATGCCATTCTGGATTGTTAGTGAATAGCCATCTAGAAGATATGCAGAGTTCCTAAAAATATGTTTTTTTCACAATGGGATATAAAGGGAATCATGTCTTCTGAAATAAATTGACTTTCATGTAGGATAATACACCATCCCATGCTGCAAAAAGCATCACTGACTATTTTAATTAATAAGGACATAAAGAAAAATAAATCAAGGTATTACCACCATCATCCTCTGACCTTAGTCCTATTTAAGAGCCTGTAGTGCATCATTATATGAAGGATCTGTGCGGTGGACAGCACTATAATTTGAAACATCAACTTAGGGATGCAATACTAGCGTCTTCAAGTGAAATTAAGACAAAACCTATACTTACAAGTTTAATGAATGGGAGAGATAAAGGCATGTCAAAGATATGCTCATATATTATCATGTAACTTGTGTAAATAGTAAATACATTATTTATTTTGCATTGTGTTTGTTTTTTGGACAATGTTTGTTTTGGGTCCATGCAGCACATTTGACAGATATGTGCTTTTGGATCATTATAATCAATTATATCATTATAAATTTGGTTAAAGTGCATTCTGCATAATAATTTAAAACAGCATATTTTTCAAAGTATTAAAGTATCTTTTGACATTTTTATTTCATTTAAATAGAATAACATCCACACTGTCATATAAGTGTTGAGGGTAAAATAAAATTTGTAAACTGACTGTATTGGAAAAATAAACAGAAATGGCATGTGCATAATAATTTGGAACGCGTTGTAGATTATAGACATGATCCTAATGGTTCAATGGAGATCTGAAGCTGTGCTCAACATTAAGAACTTTCCTCATGTCTTTGCCATTTGCGTAAAGCTTATAAACTTATAAGAACTAGAGTGGAATTTGCCTAAATCTCTATGTTTCGGTTCTATCAAAATTGCACACTGCCTTCTTGAGTCATTAGGTTTAAATGGTGTTTAGAAGAAAAAAAAAATCGGCAAGCGCGCTATTGTAGCTCTTGTAATTGGATGGGAATGGCCTGGTGCACTGATATTGAATTTGCGATTGATTTGTTAAAGGGTTGGAGTACTTTCGAAATTCCAAGATCTGAGGTTAAACTGGGTAGACAAATGAGCAGCATTCATCAAATACACTGAACTGCCGGGCAAAGATGTCAACAAAAGGCGTTTCACATAATGGGAATAAACATATGAAGAGCTCAGATGCAAAACCCTCTAAGTGCATCTGACATGTTTTCATGTAAATGAGCATTTTTAATCAGACTCTTAAAGGGACACTCCACTTTTTTTGAAAATAGGTTTATTTTCTGGCTCTCCTAGAGTTAAACATTTGAGTTTTACCGTTTTGGAATCTATTCAGCTGATCTCCGGGTTAAGGGTACCACTTTTAGCATAGCTTAGCATAATCTATAGAATCTGATTAGACCATTAGCATCTCGCTAAAAAATAACCAAAGAGTTTTTCCTATTTAAAACTTGACTCTTCTGTAGTTACATAGTGTACTAAGACTGACGGATTATTAAAAGTTGCGATTTTCTAGGCTGATATGGCTAGGAACTATACTCTCAATCCGGTGTAATAATAAAGGACTTTGCTGCCGTACCATGGCTGTAGCAGGAACATTGATATTATTACGTAGTTGCCCTGAAAATTTTTGCATCTGAGCTCCTCATATCACTCTTTAAAGGAAAACACCACAGTTTTTCTATATTTTCCTATGTTCTTACCTCAAATTAGACTAATTAATACATACCTATCTTTTTTAATGCTTGCACTTAATCTTTGTACTTTGCCGTGAATGTGTTAGCATTTAGCCTAGCCCCATTCATTCCTTAGGATCCAAACAGGGATGAATATAGAAGCCACCAAACACTTCCATATTTTCCCTATTTAAAGACCGTTACATGAGTAAATATGGTGGCACAAAATAAAACGTGGCGATTGTTTAAGCGGATAAAAAATGAGAACTATATTTTATGGCGGAAGAGTACTTAGTTTTCAGCACTTCGACCTCGGCCACAGTAACATCATCACTCCTGACTACTGCCCCTCTCACACAAACTTCAGTCAATATTACTGCGTGCCGAGGTCGAAGATATGAGATTCTATAAAACAAGAGGAATAACATGGCTGCATCACAGCATTCGACCAAGAATTCGAATTTCAGCATCAAATTGTGTTAAATAATGTAAAATATCTGTGCCCTTGGTCTGACAAAATGTCATCTTGCCTGTTTGCTCGAAGGGTAAACCTTTAAAGAATATGTGCATTCGTATCTGTGCATTTAACATTTAATGTGACATGATATACTGTAATGTGGAGAAAAATATTAGAGATTCAACCCAAAGGCATGTGTCATCCAAGTGCACAGAGTCCTTGCCAGTTCAAATGCTTGTTTACATATGCATTTCTGCTATGCTATAGGCTTAAGGATTGCTAGAGTATAGACTAAGTATGCACTGATAACATCTTTGTGCTGATACAGTATGATATTTGATTATGACATCTACTGATATCAGTAGATACGATAGTTTTGTTTTTTACATCTGGTTTCTAATTATTATGTTGTAAAAACAAGATGCACAGAGCATACGAAATGCAATTTTGTTGCAAGTGTCACCCCATTCAAAATAATCACACAGCATGAGTTCTAATGCGTCCCTTATGTTTGCCAGGCTGTATTGTAATCTGCCCCGATCATCGGGTGTTTGAAACAATCGGCCGATGTACAGTAGTGGGAAAAATTGCTTTATAGGCCGATACATCTAGACACAAACTATAAACACTCACCAGTAGAGATAGTAAAAGAATGAGAGGACGAAGAAGGACATCTTGCACCAGGCTTCTTTTTGGCAGAATTTCAGTGTGTCTCCATTCATGACAGATGCCGGATCATAGAGGAGCTCCTTGGTGTCGGTCGGGCTGTGGAAGTACCTGCCGCAGACGGGAAAAACACGAGACGGGTAGTGCGTCTTGTAACAATATCTCCATCTGTGATCTGAGCTTACGGCTTGTGTTTCGGCAGCTGCCGCAGGCTGCTAGAAATTCAGATTGACTGCTTTGAACAGTCTGTTCTGTTTTTCGGTTCAACTTTGTTTGATGTGCTGAAGATATTCGCGTGTCAATGTGTTTTATCCCAGTGATCAAGAATTTGCACAAAAAAATGCTGAGTTGTGTCAACCCATTGTTGGGTAAAATATGAACAAAACCTATGTTGGGTTTAAATTAACCTTATATTTATGAATTATCCAAAGCAGTCCATTACAAGCTATATATTCTGGGTTATTTTCAACCCAGCATACAGCTTATTCAGCCTGCCGCCATCTTAATCATTATGTAATCATTTAAGAGACGTCCAGGGTGTGCGCTTTTAACCTATTGTTTTGTACCGGGATGCGGGTTATTCAGCCATCAAAATGCAGAAAATACATTATTTTTAGGGATGCACCGAATCCAGATTTTTTGGGTTCGGCCGAATACCGAATCCGAATACCGAATCCTACTCGCATCCTTATTCCATTAACACAGTAAAACACATTAATGAAGTAAACAACGTCCACAGCAGTGTATTTTTCATTTTATTTAATTTTAACTGTAAAAAAAGGATAGGCAACATTATGCCAGGATGACAAGTTGGAAAAACTATTTTGACAATTACCTATGCAAAATGAAAGCGATGCGTTGCGACACGCTCGTTTTTCCAATAAGCAAGCAGCTAGCTGGCTTTTTCCGCACTGAAAACCGACGCTCGGGTTTTTTCCGCGCCCAGCGCTGAGCGCCGAGAGAGTTATTCAACTTTGAGTGAAAAGCTCCGCTCATCAATGTCAGTTTTCACACGGCCGTCCAATTACAGTGGAGGAGGGGCAGGACATTATCACAGCAACCAACCGGCTCACAGCTAAAGCATCACAGCTACCAAGCGTTCAGCTGAAAAACAGCTGCCATTCGACGTCCTCAAGGCGTTTTCAGCCGCGTTTAAAAGTTTTGGTGTGTCCAGCCCCTAAGGCTCACCCGAAAGAAAAAGTTCATCTCCACGTCAGCACCCGATGTGTGTAATCAACGGCCGCGTGACGTCGACTAGCGTAGCGCAAGCCTAGGGTTCGGTTCGGTGGAAAAAAAATCTAGGATTCGGCCGAACCCGAACCCCGTCAAAAAGCCCAGTATTCGGCCGAATCCGAATCCTGGATTCGGTGCATCCCTAATTATTTTACAAATATTATGCATATAATGTAAATGGTACTAACATGTAGTGAATCATAAGTTATCCAGTTTTGTATACTGTGTTGCATGACTCGTGACTCGCTCCTTCCGCAGCTCGTGACTCCTCCTTCCAAATTTTTCTGTGTGTTATCGGAAAGTATCGATACAGCTGATCTGTCTTTTATAAATCTGATCAAACTAAAGACTCTTTGGACAGTGTGTGTTTTGGGAGCTTTGGGAGTGCACACTCTGGACGTCTATCCCTCACAGCCTCAGTTTGGAAACAACATGGCGGCGAACTGAATAAGGCGTATTGGCTCAAAAAGGGATTAATGAACATTAACAATGGGTTAAAATAACCCAGACATTTTTTATATTTGACCCAACAATGGGCTACAACAACCTAGGATTTGGGTTGAAATTCGGGTTTGACCCAACGCATGCGTTAAAAAAAACAACCCAGCATTTTTTTTAGAAATGTAGTGGAATTTTGATTATAGCTCAATTTTAAAATGAATAATATTAAAAAAGCATCAATGTCTAACATTAGTTCAAGACTGAATGAAAATCAGCTTACAGAAGAAAGAGTAGGAAGATCGTTCATTTTATGAGGGTGGTGGCAGTAATTCACAACAGTTCTGAACATGCTGTAATAAACCCCACAAAAAGATTTAAAGCTCCACGGCAAAATGACAGAAACTCATTTAAAGCAGTTGTCATTGCTCTAGTTATTTCACTGTGTCATGAAACATTGATTCTGCTACTATTCATATGAAAGAAATGAGAAAGACTAATGTACACTGAGAAAAATAACTGTCAAATTCACTAAACATTGTGCCACTTCATCACATACTGTTTTATTTCTTTTCCAAATTCTACAGGATTTCTAATCCTTAACCATTGGCTTTCCACAGTTTAACATTGCTAAACATGTTCTATTAAAGGGGACATTTCACAAGACTTTTTAAAGATGTAAAATAAAATTTTGGTGTCCCCAGAGTACGTATGTGAAGTTCTAGTTCAAAATACTGTATAGATAATTTATTATAGCATGTTAAAATTGCCACTTTGTTGGTGTGAGCAAAAATGTGCCGTTTTGAGAGTGTCCTTTAAAATGCAAATGAGCTGATCTCTGCACTAAATGGCAGTGTCGTGGTTTGATTAAGGGGCAGTATTATCGTGCAGATTAAGGGGCAGTATTATCCCCTTCTGACATCACAAGGGGAGACAAATTTCAATTACCTATTTTTTCATGCTTGCAGAGAATGGTTTACCAAAACTAAGTTACTATGTTGTTCTTTTTCACATTTTCTAGGTTGATAGAAGCACTGTGGACCCAATTATAGAACGTAAACATGAAAAAAGTCAGAAATTCATGATTTATCCCCCTTTAAAAAATATTTTGGCTTCAGTACTATTCTTACTTGTAAATAGGGGTGGGCGATATGACCAAAATCTTATATCACGATAGGATTAATTTTATATCATGATAACGATATGTATCACGGTAGAGTTTTTTAATGTTTTAATAAGGCTATTAAAATCTTTAATACCATAGAAATGTACATAATTCTCACAAAAACCTTATACAAGCATTATATATATATATATATATATATATATATATTTAAAGTAGAAAAGTGATTTTTTCATGAGCAGTGAGAGATTTTCTCTTAATGCTGTTTAAACATGAGTGACAGACAGGAGCAAAATTAGGTAACTTCCCCTTTAAGACTGGACCCTATGTTACACATGCGTTTGTTTTCTCTTTTAGCTGTTCACTTTAAATGGTCGTGTTTATGAGGATACTTGCAAAGACGGCAATTGTGATGCATATGTATTTAAGGCCAGGCCAATAAAGCGGGGAAAATGCTCACGAGCTCAATGAGCAGCGTTGCGAGACTATGCGCGACTTGCGCGCTCCTCACAAGAGCAGCGGTTGCGCGACTTGCACGCTCCTCACACACAGAAAGAGCGCACGCATATAGATCTCTTGTTTGTGTTTCAATGGCTTAAAATAACTTGTTTTAAAACTGCAGTGCTTAAATACGTGTTCAAAAGTTATGTTTTCGTAACCACGCTCACAGGAGCGTGACGTGGGTGCGTAACCTCGATAGAGATTAGTCCAAAATCTCTACCGGTTGACAAATTTCTACCGGTTAATCATGTCTACCGGTTTATCGCCCACCCCTACTTGTAAACATAGCTTTTGTGTACAGTGCTTATTGTTGTCTGTTGAGGCAAAACGTTGTAAATCCTCACTCACTTTGGATAAAAGCATCTGTTAAATGGATAAAAAAAATCATAGTATTTCAGTGCAAAAGTACAGTATGCACCTTATTCAGCAAAACCTAAATGCGCTCAATGACTGCTATGCTGTAAGTACTGTCATTTTTTCAGTGCAAAACATTCACTCACAAATGCTAGGTGGCTTTAACTTATGATTGGGTCAAATACACAACTTAATTGCAATCTAATGAACCTAGAAAGTATCCATATTTCACCCAACAATGGGTTAAAACAACACAGCATTTTATAGTGTGCTCTCTTATCTTTGCTTAAAGATACCTTTTGTCTTATACAGAGGACACTTATAACCAGACTTATCACTAAGCACTCTTAGAAATAAAGGTACACAAGCTGTCACTGGGTTGGTGCCCTTTGTACCTAAAGGGTACATATTAGTACATCAAAGGTACATTTTGATACTTATGACATAACATATCTGTACCTAAATGGTACATATTAGGAGCTTTTAAAGGATTACTGTCCCAGTGACAGCTTTTGTACCTTTAGTGCATTTTAAAAAGTGACCACTGCAATCGAGTGCCTGGATTGCAGAGATGGAGTGATGCTGTACAGAGTATACAAAACTACTATAGCACTCTGATCCACATTACGATTGAGGGATTGTGCTTAGCAACACAACTTTAGTGGGCGTGTTTCTTCTATAACCTAATTTGCATAATTCCTTCAGTGATTTAGGGGCTAAATAAACAATGCTATCAGTGGACACAATTCATCCTTAGTGAATTCCTCCTCTGCGTTTTTGTGTGTGTGTTGAAATAGGCTGAGCAAGTAGTTCCTTTGAAAATGTCTTACGAAAACCTGAAGCTGTAAGCTGACCAATGTGTTGCGTTTTATCATTAACTTACTTTAGTTATTTTGTTCCTCTTTTCAAACCCCAGCCCTCCATAAACATGCCAGCAAACCCAAATGCATCGAATGATTCACAGGCAGGGTTTTTGATGACCCCTGACTTGTTTTTGCTGTTAGGCCCAAAAGACAAGTATGATTTCTCAGCACACCTATTTCTCTGGCATCTGTCAGGGATGTACCTGACATCCTTAATCATAGCAAAAGGCTGGCTCAGGTACTCACCTCCATGTGTTGTAGAAGAGCAGAGGGATGTTCAGACCTACAGTCAGCCATTCCTGAGCACACAGGAACATAATACAGAAGAGGACATGGATGGAGTATTCTGGAAGCACCAACTGTGGAAAACACAGAGATGAATAACTCAGATATTTCCTCAACTTGAAAAGCATGTGACTCTAATTTAGGTCTGATTCATTGGGGTATATCATTGTTGTCCCAATTTGCATTTGGTTCGTTCTGAAGGCGTAATTGCATTTTATTTATTTGTTGCACTGAGCTGACTTTACAGATCGGTAAACATTTTACAATGCATCGCTCATTCGCATTCTGTGCTGATTTTTAGGGAATATCTGTCGAGATCTGCCGAACATAAAGCATTAAATTGCATTAAATAGAGTGTAATAGAAAAATATACTTTAACATTAAGGCACTGTATCCACCAAGGCATTCTAGCATATTGTTTCAGTTTGCATATTTTAAAAAGAGCTGAAAAATGTTAAAGTTTGGTAAAACGCTAGCACGTCAATGTCACTTTTCACTTTTTCACTCATGTAGTACCTGAGGTTGTGTTACCTGAGGTAACACTGTGTCCTAACCTGGCTGACGCAATATGTCTGTCCATACAAACAAGCGAAAAAGGGACGTGGCACACCACAATCAATCCCAAAACACACCCTTTGCAATGCACACACATATATACAGAGATGCATCCCTCCTTTGCTGTGAAAGATACAAGCGCAAGCAATGACGAGAACTGTTGGAGGATTTGAAACGCATAATATCAAATAAAACCCAATTTTCACTAAATTAGTTTAGACTCTATAAAGGCCCTGATTTTTTAAGATGATATTATACTATTTTCTAGTTTTACTGGATACAAAATGCATACTTTTGTGAGGAGACAAAGAGAAGGCATTTGTCATTTAAGTCACTATATCCTAAGGCAAAAACCTTTCCTCTGAAGACCTTTAATGGCAGGCTGAAGCAAATGTGGTTCAGGTCAACCTTGTACAAGAGCTCATTAATGTGTGACCTGTCCTAGCTACTCACCCTTATTGATTCCAAAAGAAGCTTAAAATATATCATCCCCGTTACAAAAATACCCTGGATATGCAAAAATGCTTCAGGGAAAAATCTTTCAGTTCCAGTCTAATTCCTACTTTTGTGCGTCACATCCTCATCTTCATAATAAGAGAAATATTAAAGAGAAAATCAAAAACATACACAATCCAAAGCAAAAATACATTATGTGAAGTTATAAAAGCTATAGAGAAGTAGTTTGCCTTTAAATGTATCTATTCTATTGGCAAGGCTGATGGGTAATTTGTTATCAGAATTTCTGCTGAATTGTGAATGCTGTTGGCATACTAAAGGCAAAGTTTCTCTAAAACTTCAAGTAACAAATCACATTCTCCTAACAAGAACAAATTATCTTGGCATAGTAAATTCCAGCCACTGTCTCTACCTACATAGATGACTGCCTTCCTAGTTAACTCCCTAACCATCAGGAAGTAATGCATATGACAGCAACTCTGAGACAATTCATTGTAATTAGACAAATAATGAACTTATTTAAACAATCTTCTCACCTCAATCCTGAATTCATTTTAAACAGAGTTTGTTCCAGTGCATTCTGGGATTGGGATATAAGGAAGAATAATGAAGCTGCTCGCCTGCAATCAGGTACAAACCTTCGAGGTGTGCCTACGATTCCTTGAAATATCGACTCTGTAGGGAGATCATTATGTTTTAGAAATACTGGATTATCGGTAAGTGTACACTGGCAGCTGGAGCAGTAAGGACCCATCTGTAGAGTCAGTCAATCTGTTTAACTTCAGGGCTTCTGAACATCTGACTAACTTCAGGCACAATCATTTGTCCTTCATTTCAGAGGCATATATTAACAAACAGACTTGGAATTTGGGAGCCTGTTCTCCTCTAAAAATTACCCAATAGGTAATTTGTGCAAGCAGCCAATTATGACTTATGATAATGTTTTAAAGTTAACATTAATTACGTTTCAAAATAAAGTAGCCTATGAAGCTGAAGTATTTTCAACTGGCTGCGGCGCCACGCGCCTGAAAAACGCGTTGCACCACATGCGCGTCGCTCTCTATTTGAGCATGTTAACTGTGTGGCTACCTTCAAAATAACGTATTTGTGCATGCAAAAGATGCCAAATGTTCAACTATGACATACCTATGCACAATGTACTTAACCTCCTCCTTCTTTCCTGCGCTTTCTGACACAAGTATTTTTCACCTGTCCGCAGCGCCTGAGTATGTTATGTCTAAATGGTTTTATAAAGAACCTACACTGTAAAAAAATTATATTTTAAAAAATTGTGGAAACTGAAAGTTAAGTATTGACTCAACATATTGCTTTCAAATAATTCTCCCCAAACAAAAATATGCATTGTGGTAATTAAAACTTAAGGTATTGGGGTAAAACAAAAATGTATATTCACAGAACATATTAAACTCTGCTCAGTCAATTTATCGTCTCAAATGAAAAATCTGAGTTGACTGAAGGTAGTCAGAAAAGCACCTGAAATTAATTGGCTTCAGTGTGTGTGCGCGGGAGTTGATGATCGACATTTTCTACAATAAAGTTATGGTAAGTACTTAAATATTTACATTTAAGTCATTTTAAAGTATTTTTAAAGTCATTTTCTAGTTAAACTGAGTGAAAATCACCGAGTGGTCAGGGGCGTTCACCGATATGCCCACACAAAAATCGCCGCAAAAGATGCTTTCCTACAGGTTTTATCGTATTGTATTAGATGTGCTGTGAGGTATTACTCCTCGCCGGGAACTTTGTTTGTATTCTTGCAATTGGCAAAGGTGGATTATCGCCACCAACTGGGCTGGAGTGTCTATTATTCAAGCTCTCAACGGAAGAATATACGGGTGTGAGGCGTTTGGAAAAATAGGTCCACAAGTTTACAACGAATGCTAAAACACCTGTTGGAAAGCATCCTTTGAAGCAATCCCTGTGTGAGCATACCAGTGAACACCCCCGACCACGAGTGAGTGAGTTTCACGTCTTTGTAAACGAAAGTTTAATGCATTTTAGGAAGGATTGTTCCACCTATTATTATATTATTATTATACAGATTTAACCTCACAAAGCATTAGGGCAAAAGTTTACAGCAGTATTTTCTGTTGCCGTTATACAATAATATGGAAAACCTTTTGGCTTTATTTGAGGGAAGTGACAAACAACTTTCATGGTTGTATAAGTTGGAGGATATGTTGGTAATGTAGGTGTTTTTTTTTTTGCAATATTTCTAAAATTTCTAAAATTTTATAGAAATAATATAATTTATAACATTTGATTTCCTCATAATTTATAAAACAGCACTCTTTGCTTGTGTGAGTTTTTAACTATACATTCTATTAAATGCACTGTATAAACCGTTGTAAGTTACCACTCTAAGAACCGAACACTGATCCCTTTCAGATCTAACATTTTAATGTACGAATATGAAATCTTTTTTGTAACATCAGTCATACACTTGACGCCACTAAAGCATGCGATTATCCACTCACAGTACAAGTTGATGTCCTACAGCATTCTACAGTATATGTATACGTTAATTATGGGGGATGTGGCCAAGGTCCATTCAAACTGAAGTTTGGTTTGAGAGCTTTTCAAGTGTAAATGTTGAAGTAGCCTTCTCATTGGCAGAACAAGAGTTAGCAACAGACTCTTTACAGTTATGTCACCTAATGAGAGGTCTTCTGTGTCTGAGTGGTTCGGTAAAGTGGCCTTAACATTCACATTCTCTCTCTCTCTCTCTCTCTCTCTCTCACACACACACACACACACTCTCTCTCTCCCTCTCTCTCCTTCTGTTCCACATTCATATTCTCACCAGTCCGACACCGCAGGTCTCTTCAATTAACACTACTTAGGACTAATGACAGGACAGGGATCATTATGTTCATGTCCCACCATTAGTGTGGAGCAGGGC
This sequence comes from Misgurnus anguillicaudatus, assembly GCF_027580225.2. Lineage (NCBI taxonomy): Eukaryota > Metazoa > Chordata > Actinopteri > Cypriniformes > Cobitidae > Misgurnus > Misgurnus anguillicaudatus. Next base: position 27,934,404 of record NC_073354.2, on the reverse strand, counting down.
GGGCATCAAGCCTGTAGAAATTGCTGTAATGAGGGAATGTGTCTTCACTATATATATTTTAAGAACAGAGCTAGAAAGAAAAAAGTGTGACACACCATGTGTGACACACCACGACACAATGGATGTGTCGATAGTGCCAGACCATAAGAATAATTTTGTGATTTTAATTCTGAAATTGTGATCAATGATGGTTCTCTAACAGATGTAATGGATGAGGTTGCCATATGAAACCTGCATTACAACAAAAACGATTATAATTAATAATAATTTAAAAAATAATAGTAATGACTTAAAATAATCTCTACACAAACTTCTCTATCCAGGTACTGTCCTCACTGGTTTAGCGCAGTGGCACGAAGATTCAAATTAAGCACAAAGACGGCATAAAGATAAGTCATAAAGACTTTCTAAATCGGTTTGCATAATTCATTTAGTGAATCAGGTGCCCAGTAAATTTAATTAATTTCCCCCTAAATGTAACATGCAAACATGCTACTGTACGGTAAATACAGTCTAAAACCCACTAGGGGTTAACTTACATGTACAGTAACCATGAATACATTCAAAATCCAATAACCTCCTTTTATCTTTATTACAATGACAAATCTGAACGCAGTCCTCAAATTACCAGCAGTGAAATGTGCCCGGCCTCAGCAGATCAAAAGGACCGCTGGTGTCCAATTACTGTCTCTCTCTTTCAATAGCAGGCAATAATTAACTACAGCAAAGAATTATACATATTTCCTCTTTAAAGAAGAGCTATTCCCATAAGAGATAATAGCATATGCACTGGCTTTCCATTTAGCTATTCATACTTTACATTCGCACCATAACTGTCGTGAAAAATAAAGTTAGGCGCAAATTCACTTAAAGCTAAAGATGTTACAATAGTTAATGTTTAAAAAGAAGCTGGGTCCCATGTCGGCACCACAACGATTATGAGTGGAATAATATAATGTCTGATTCACTGAAAAAAATAGATTTTTTCTCTGCGTGAATTCCCAGAATAGGCTTAAAAGAATATGTAGTTAAAAGCTGCAGAGAAATAATATAATAATATTTGGGAAGAAAATATCTACTTAGTTATACAGTTACACTAGATTCCAACAATCAACTATTATTACTGTTAATAATTAGGGCTGGGAAACGATTAATCACGATTAATCGCATACAAAATAAAATAGATTTTTGGCATAATATATAGAGTGTGTGCTGTGTGTAATAATTATGTACATAATAAATACACACACATTCATGTATGTATTTAAGAAACATTAAAATGTGTATATATATTTATTTATATTTTTATATATTCTAAATTATATATAAATAAAAAACGATATTTAAATAAACACTTCTTAAATGTATATATATGTATGTGTGTGTGTGTTTAAAAATATACATAATATTTACACACATCACAAACTCATATATTATGCAAAAAATAATTTTATTTTGTGTGAGATTAATCTAGATTAATCTATGCCCAGCCCTAATAATACTCATTATTTATTATTATTATTATTATTAAGTTATTATTATGGACATTAAAAATATTCCTGTAATCATAACAATCCCTAGAATTATTATTGCTATTACTACCACACTGTAAAACCTAAAAGTTAACTCAACTCAAACCATTTAAGTAAACCGGGTGCATTAGTTTTAAAACACATACATGTGAGTACTGTGAACTTAAACAAATTGAGTCATATGCAGTTATGCACTTATATTTAAGTTCACACTACTTAAATATAAGTGCATAATTGCACACACTGAAAAAAATGATTCATTGAATTTAATCATTTTTTTAAGGTAAGTAGTTGCAATCAATTTATTTAAGCTACATTTAAACAAAAGTTTTATATTTTATTTTACGTTACTAATCTTTTTTTGTTTAAATGTAGCTTAAATAAATTGATTGCAACCACCTACATTAACTTTTTTTTAATTAAATTCAATGAAACTTTTTTTCAGTGCATGATTCAAGTTCACAGTACTTAAATTTATGTTTTAAAACTTAAATGGCCTAATGCAACCGGTTTACTTAAATGGTTTGAGTTAAGTTAACTGTTAGGTTTTACAGTGCATTATTGTACATACCATTATTACATAATATACATGTTATAATTATTATTATTACATAAATATGTATTATTATCCGTTAAATTTATTATTATTATTATTATTTTGTTTTATTATTATTATTATTTTGCTTATTATCATTGCTTCAGAACAATAGCATCATCTGTATTATTATCAGTTTAATTTATTATTATTTATTATTATTATTTTACTTATTATCATTGCTTCAGAACAATACCATCATCACAATTGTTGTTTTGTTTTTGTTGTGTTTTGTTTTGTTGTTTAGTGTTCTGCCTTACTATCTGTTGTATGTTTTGCACTTATAAAAAAAGATTCCAACAATCATGCAATAGTTATCCTATATGTCGGCAATGCACAGTAATGCGGAATAATACTATTGAATAATAGTATGAAATATCTTAAATTACAAAAAAATATTCAATGCAGAAAGTAAAGCCAATTATGACAAATATGCAAATGTAAACTGACATTGGTTAAGAGCTGAAACATGAGGCTACACTAATTGAACACTCTGCTTTCTAAAGGCCAGAGTTAATAATACCATAGAGAGGCAGCACTGCCACACCTCTGCTGAGAGCACACAGCCTGATGACAGACTAATAGCCTCTATACAACCATGTCTCAGACCTAACTTGCACACAGAGACAAGATACTGATTATTACCACTCATATGTTCTTATTTTTAGAAGCTACTAAGGAGAATGCTCTTTTTCCATATGGAAACCATTGGCTACAAGAAGACTGGCAAAAAGATTGGCTTACAGTATATTATGTGAGCTTCATCTATTTATCCATCCATGCATCCACCTATCTATCTAATGCATAAATAAATGCATAAATAGTCTTTGAAGCCTACTCTGGCATATGTCAGATATTGAGTACCATCATCATCATCATGGGTTTCTAATCAAAAGAGCGATGCTGCTTGCACTGCATTCAGGTCTTTTATTAACAGCTCTCTGCCTTTTAGCTGAATATGTCATTTTCAGTTATTGCAAGCTCTGTGCAAATGCCTTTGGTTATGAATGCGAGTGTGAAGTGTAGGACAGCAACGTTTGTACTGCAACATCAAAATGTAGCTTCCCGTTTGAAGAACAAACACACGGGCAACCATGGGGGATTATGCCATACTCCCCAGCGCAGGGCTCTGATTGGCTGCTCGAACATTGACCTTGTCTTTCAGATTTAGGGCAATACGCTTAGTCTAAGAGAAAGACGAGGTCAAAACAATGATGGTAAACTGCTGGGGCATAAGTAAAAAACAGTGATTGTTATTCATAGATTGTTACTGTTCAGTAAAATTATTTTCAGCTGAATACAAAACAGAAAAAGGGCTCCTAAATAAAAAGTAGACACTTTAATATCAACCACTTACATACTGTATACCATATAAACTTTTTTTTATATTTTTGTATTTGGCAGACATTTTTATCCATAGCAGCTGCATTACTACATTAACAGTATGTGTATGCCTGGGGACTGAACCCATGACCTAATGCTACTAATGCTACTAATGCAAGCTATCCCTGCTTGTAAAACAAGCATACCAGCAAGACCAGCATATGTTGTGTTTTGTTGCTGGTTTGCTGGTGACCACCAGCATAGACCATCATAATTTCCATGCTGGTTTGGTGCTGGTTTAGCTGGTGGTCATCAGCATGGGAATGATGCTGGTCTATGCTGTTTTTTTCAGCAGGGATACCAGTTGAGCAACAGAAATATTGGCAACACTTTACAATAAGGTTGTATTTGTTAATATTAGTTAATGCATTAACTAACATAAACTAACAATGAACATACTTATACAGCATTTGTTAATTTTAATTTATGTTAATGTCAGCATTTTCTAATACATGATTAAAATCAAAAAGTGCTAAATAGTATAAGACTGCTATGGTTAGTTAAAGGGGACATTTTGCACGACTTTTTTAAGATGTAAAATAAATCTTTGGTGCTCTCAGAGTACATATGTGAAGTACCAGATAGATAATTTATTTTAGCATGTTAAAATTGCCACTTCGTAGGTGTGAGCAAAAATGCGCTGTTTTGGGGGTGTCCTTTCAAATGCAAATGAGCTGATGAAATGCAAACACTGATCACAATGATGGTGGCTTGTTGAAATTGAAACTCAATTGTGCTGTTAATTACTTTCTGTCTCTCTAAACTAAATGACAGTGCCGAGGTTGGATAGTGCAGATTAAGGGGCGGTATTATGGTAATAAGATCCCCTTTTGACATCACAAGGGAAGCCAAATTTAATGACCTATTTTTTCACATGCTTGCAGAGAATGGTTTATCAAAACTAAGTTACTAGGTTGTTCTTTTTCACATTTTTTAGGTTGATAGAAGCACCAGGGACCCAGTTATAGCATTTAAAAATGGAAAAAGTCAGATGTGACCTTAAAAGCTACACTGTGTAGTTTTTAGAGTTAATTCTTAGCAAAAACTCATGTGTTCTTTCAAAAATAGTCGCTCATTCATGTGTAATTACATCCACCTACTATTCTCGTAAGTGTAGAATTTCCTATTTAAAATACATACAGACGAGTCGCTCGAATGGTTGAATCCATGTTGTGCCTCCATCTTTGAAATACATTCGCCCACGAGGGACATTCCTGAAATTCAAGCTTCGCCTTTCGTGCTTTCAGACTACACTCATGCTGGTTGCTTCTTAACTGAAGCTGAAGCCTCCCGAGGTTGCATGTGTAGGCTGTATACGTCATCAAGACAGTCTTATTTCAGAATATTAACAATTATAAAGCTGACAATTATTCTTAGTTAATCGTAAATTGATGTAATATGCTTATGACTTGCGAATGTAATGCTCAGTTAACTTGAATTAAACCAGGTTTGATGGTTTTGATGACGTATGCAGCCCGCATATGCGACCTGCGTAGGCAGAAAGCCTTCGGATTGAGAAACAGCCGCACATCGTGATGATCCCGCGATCTAATGCTTTGATTTGAGGCAGATTTGAAAGACCTATTCTCGACGACATTAAAACGAGTCACCAAGGAAGCGAAAAAGAGATTTAAAACGACAACGTGACATGAAAAACAACAAGACGAACCCCAATATTGGAGTTAGCTTTCCAAGATAATGAGGCTCAAGGGATGTCGAACTTGCCTGCTTTACATCTTCTCCAAAGGTAATTCAGCTTATTCTATACAGTCTATGGTGTAAACTCGAAGTTTTATAGTTCCTTAGCTAGCTATAGCATGGTTATGCATAACACTATGTCTTGTTAGTGTAAACGCTCATGTGGTTGAATGTGTTCAAACAGCCATACGCCGTCTCTCCGCCCATTTATGTACTGAGATCAATGTTTTACATCTTTTCTGACCTCTTTTCTGAACTCAAGGTGACAGCGCTATTTTAAGCATTTCATTAAAAAACTAAAGCGATCTGCACGTTTTTCATTAGTTTCATTTTACAAGCGTTTTTAAAGTTGCGCTATCTTATGTCAGCAATTGTGTTGAAATATCAGAAAAAACTCTTATATATACACAGACAAAACATTGTGTAGCATGTTTACTTACAACACAAGCAGTGGACTCTGACATAATATTAGTTTGCGTCCATTTAAACCCGTCATTACTTCCGCTCATGTTTAAATGACAGGAGAGGGACTCGTTCACAGACCATCCCCTCAGTAATCTGGAGAGAAGCGGTCAAAAGTGGACAAAAGAGACAGATTTAAATACCAGGTGTAAACGTGATGTGTCTCTCTCCTCCACTTGTGATCCGATTGACGAAAACGCATCTAAAAACCTATACTGCTCATTGTTAGTTCATGTTAGCTAATTAATTTACTAATGTTAACAAATACAACCTTATTGTAAGGCGTTATCATTTATCCCATTATCCTTATTCCATGTTTCATCACCAAATCAAAGGCATGTCACAATGAAACATGGCTGATATACATACTGATATATGATATATACATTTAAATGACAGAATTAGCCAATAAGGCAGATCAAATTAAAATTAATTACTGTATAGCGTTGGCAACTATTTTATGGTTAAGTTGGATTAAGATGAGAAAAGCCACTGTACAATATAATAGGTTCCAAACAAACTGGCACAAGGGACCTAAATTACAAATCCTGGAACGCATTGTAGCATTAGCAGGTGTCTAAAAATATGCTGGAGGTTTGGAAAGAAGCTCGGCGTGACTCAGCATAAGTTTGTCTGACAGCCAGTCACCCCAGCGAATCTCTGTTTTCTTCTCGTTTCTCTAGAAAATTCAGAATTTGGTGGAGGATTCATCCTAACACAGTACCAGCTCTATCAGGTGATGCCAAATTTCACTTTTGGAATGAAACCTCATCTATAAATATATAAAACAGTTACAGTAGTTCCGGTGATCTAATTAAATAGTTTATTAGCGTCCAAAATGCTGATATTTGTTATAATAGCACTGTGATGTTTCACTGTTTGTATTGTATGACTACGCTTCAAGACAGCAGTATGTCATTTTGCCTGGAGCGAGATTGCAGGTGTTTCATCTCGATGGACCACTGAAGGGGTTTCTCTTACCAGCTGACATAAAGTGAGTTTAAGTTAGTTCAAGTGCGATGACATGCTAAGCTAAATGCTTTGACTTTTGAAACTATTTTCATTGGTAGAAGAGCTAATTGGCCAAAGTAACTTGAAGGAATATTCCATTTTCTTAAAAGAAAAATCCAGATAATTTACTCACCACCATGTCATCCAAAATGTTGATGTCTTTCTTTGTTCAGTCGAGAAGAAATTATGTTTTTTGAGGAAAACATTGCAGGATTTTTCTCGTTTTGATGGACTTTGATGGAGCCCAGCATTTAATACTTAACTCAACACTTAACAGTTTTTTCAAATGACTATAAAAGATCCCAAACGAGGCATAAGGGTCTTATCTAGCGAAACGATTGTCATTTTTGACAAGAAAAATAAAAAATATCCACTTTTAAACCACAACTTCTCGTCTAGATCCAGTCGTGATGCGCCAGCGTGACCCCGCGCAATACGTCATGACGTCAAAAGGTCACAGAAGACGAACGCGAAACTCCGCCCCAGTGTTTACAAGTGTGTTGAAATAGGACCGTTCCTACGTTGTTGTATGTCAACTGATACTAATTAATGTCTTTGTGTCAGTTTATTGTTTACAATGGTCCGCAAATTTGCGTTTTATATATGTAACACGTGACCTCCCTACATCACTACGCATTTACATTAGGTTGCGCTGGACCGGACCTAGACGAAAAGTTGTGGTTTAAAAGAGCATATTTTTTATTTTTCTTGTTAAAAATGACAATTGTTTCGCTAGATAAGACCCTAGTGCCTTGTTTGGGATCGTTTATAGACCTTTGAAACTCCGTTGAAAAAAACTGTTAAGTGTTGAGTTAAGTATTAAATGTTGGGCTCTATTAAAGTCCATTAAAATGAGAAAAATCCTGCAATGTTTTCCTCAAAAAACATAATTTCTTCTCGACTGAACAAAGAAAGACATTAACATTTTGGGTGACGTGGTGGTGAGTGGATTGTCTGGATTTTTCTTTTAGGAGAATGGAATATTCCTTTAATATCAACTTATTGTTTAGAAGTGTTTAATAAATGAAAGGAATCAGGAATGCATGAGTGACAATGGTTGAACTCTCTGGCTTAATTTAAAGAGATCCTTCCAGCTTATCAATAAGCCCATGTCAGTCAGGCAAACGCTTACCCCAGTGGGATGTGATATGAGCCTGAAGCTCATGTGTTTACAACCAAGATATTTAATAATGATAATAAATGACAAACCACAGGCTGCATGTGCACAAAGACTTCAACTGAGATAAAAGCGCCTATTCCTTTTATAAATAATGATTACTGTTTACTTTGTGGTGCACACACCAATTACAAAAAAAATCACAAGGCCTTTCTTTGCATAACTGAATGTTTCTTAAAAATAACAAACGTAAAACAAAACAGGCTCACGCACATACAGCATAAAGCCCTCGTTCGGGCATTATTATGTTACAGTGTTACACAGCGTTTTTTGCAAGATGGTATTTTGTTCTTCCGTCATACTTGCAGTCAGGTGTAACAGTGACAACAGAAACGTTTTGTTCTGGCTGCACATGCACACGGGACAGCTGGGTCTCAAGACAAGCCTCATGTAATGAGACATATTCCTCATGAAGGCAGCTGTAGGTGTTTTGCTGATGTTGGCAAAATTCATCAAACATAACAGGTTCTGGCCCCCTTTAACAGCATGTAGGATATTGAGCAGGATTCAAACCCACAATGCTTTAACTTCCACAACAAACTGTGTGTCAAACACTTTATATGAAACCTTTCATTTATGTATCATCAATGACAAACATCATGAAACAGATCAGTAGTTCATGTGTATATCAATGAATGTGAAAATGCAATAATTATACATATAAATATAATATATATTTCTGAAAATTTCTAGTTATGCATTTGCAGTATAAGTGGTCTGACTTCTGATAAGAAATGTCCAGAAACATTATGCAAAATATAGTATTTTTTATTAAAGGGGCCATGGCACAAGCCTTTTTTTAGATTTCAAATAAATCTTTGGTGTCCCCAGAGCACATATGTGAAGTTTTAGCTCAAAATACCATATAAATAATTTATTATAGCATGTTAAAATTGCCACTTTGTAGGTGTGAGCAAAAATGTACTGTTTTGGGTGTGCCCTTTAAAATGCAAATGAGCTGCTGAAATTCAAACATTGATGTGTTGGTTTGTTGCAATTAAAACTCAATTGTTATTTTCTCTGCACTAAATGGCAGTGCTGTGATTGGATAATGCAGATTAAGGGGTGGTATTATTATAACAAGAGCTCCTTATGACATCATAAGGAGAGCCAAATTTCAACAACCTATTTTTTCATGTGCTTGTAGAGAATGGTTTACTAAGGCTGCGTCCGAAAACTCTAAATTGCTGCCTTCTGAGGCAGCTTTCCAAGGCAGCAAGGCATCAAGGCATGTCCGAATTCAATGTTTGGTTTACTTCCTGTCTCCTGAGATACCTATGCGTGGACGTACATTAAGAATGTGATTGGTTGAGTCCGGTCGAGTTCGAAAAAATAAAATGGCGGCCAAGGACGCGACTGGACCACCAATTTAGTGTAAATAAAGGTATATTTTCACTTTTTACACCTTTTAATTGCATTTCTAGCGAGAAATTAGTATTGTAGTTTTCAAATATGTGATTAGTTATCACAAAGGCGCTCTCTGTTTAAATTTCAAACACGCTGCCTTAGAAGTGCATCCGAAAGTCTTTCTCTGAGCTACCTTCATGCCTCCGAAGTCATTTCCTCATGAGGCAGCGAGGCAACGAGTCACTGCCTTGAGTTTTCGGACGCAGCATAAAACTAAGTTACTGGGTTGATCTTTTTCACATTTTCTAGGTTGATAGAAGCACTGGGGACCCAATCATAGCACTTAAACATGGAAAAAGTCAGATTTTCATGCCATGGCCCCTTTAAACATTTTAAGAATATGCTGCTAAAGACATATGATATTATAAAGTTTAGACGGATAGTAATTAAAAGGTGCACATAAGTAAATTGCTAAAATGTAATGTTTAAATGAATAAAAAAACACATTACATTACCTTTCTCAGCAGGCAGCAGATCCTCTCAATGTTTCGAAGTCTTTCACGCTGTTGAGAGAAAAAGATGTTTTATCTCACATAGCATTTATAACTTCTGTATCAAGGGCAAAACTCTTACTGTTTAAAAGCCACAGAAAAGTAGAATCTTCAGAATTTAACTTGATTTATGAGTATATGTGTACAGTGTTAAAGCGGTTATGGCTTTGACGTACATGTATTCTTGTTTTCTTCAGCTCTTGACAGCACACTAAAAATGTTTTATAAAGGATGATTCACAGTGATAAAATAAAAATTTTTGGTTCCCAAAAAAATCTTTCAAAGGCTTCTAAAAAAAAATGTCTTTCTCACCTTTTCCTGTCAAAAAAAAAAAAAAAAAAATCTGTCCAAAAATGGTCACTGGGAATGTACCAGGGTTCCCACACCTTAGTTAACTTCAAATTCAAGGACCTTTCAAGGACTTTTTCAGGTCCAATACCCTCAAATTTAAGGACTATATGTAGGGACACATTTCAAGTGAGAGCAAGGTTACATCATGTTACCTTAAAGATACATTGTTACAGTTCCCATTTGAGGGAACTTGCGCTGTGTCACTGCAGTGACAATTTGGGGACGCCTTCAGGGGTAAGTGCGTCTGAATGTATATATCAAAATCAACCAATGGTGAGGCTTAACAACAAAGGGTGATGCGGGAGCCAGGAAGTATGGCAAGGGAGACGCAGTGTCTTGTTCCATTCTCAAAGAACAACAGTTACATATACGTAACCCGAGACGTTTTCATTTGTCAAACACAACTATATGCAAAAAAGCATTTTGGTATGAATCAACATTTGCATACAGAATACACAAGCATTAAAGTGAACAGTTTAGCACATGTGCTTAAAAACTCTAGAATTTATAATATTATCCTTCAATGACCTGTATCTATGTATGTATATTTTTAAAAACTTCCCAGGGCCTTGAATTTTTCCCTAGATTCACAAACTTTCAAGGATTTCAAGAACCCTGATGTACATTTTCAAAAAGTACACCTTTGCACCTAAAGGGTGGGTTGCACCAACAAGGATTAGGCCTAAATCTGGTTTAAATCAAAGCTTATTTAATAATTCTGTTGCACCAAACTTTAAACCTGTTTAAAAATAAACAGGTTTAAATTTAAACTGTCATTTTGATCCAGGTTTAAATCTTACAGTAAATCTAGATTATCTTTAATCCTGTTGCTCCATTACTTTAAACTCCGTTTTAAATTTCAGTGAGGGATTAACTTTAAACTTGCATATGAGGAGGTTTAAATATGTTTTTTACAATTAAATGTCTGGCTAAATGATTAGAAACACATACCGCGAGCATGGTGGCGCTATTCAAAGATGCGTTTATTATAACATCTCAACAAAGTGAGTTTGGCGGCTCAAAAAGATTATTAGCAGCACCGGTGACAGCTACCGATGCTCGTATGTGCTTCTCCTCTGTCACGCGTGCTCCAGTCAGACGAAGGACAGTGAATGAACGGACACACGGTGGCGCTTCATGACAAATGCGTCGACACATCTTGTTCATTATAGCACAATATCTGAGCTTTGCGATATTTCCTGTCACAATATTTCCTGGTCTGTTAATTGTTTTAAAAGATTGTCAAATGTTTTTATTTGAATCAGGCCTTTAGATTAGCCTACCGGTGTATGTAGGTGATTTATAATACAAGAATTACATTACCTTTGCTTGCATAAACTGTTTATTTCCTTTTTGAATGACAACGTCAACATTGTTGCTGTTTAATTACACCGGAAAATTCAACATGGCGGACAAAATAAATCGCAGATGAAGGATTTAATACAGTTTAGAGGTTTAATCTAGGGTTTGTTCATCTGTGTTTAAAAATTAAAATTAAAATTAAGCTGGGATCAACAAACCCTAGATTGGCTCTGAACTCTGCTTAATTTGATCCTTGTTGGTGCAACCCACCCAAAGAGTTCATATTAGTACCTCAGAGGTACATATTGGTACCAAAGAGTGCATTTTAGTACCTCAAAAGGTCATATTGGTACCAAATGTATAGATAACTGTACCTGAATGCTATATTAGGACCTTTCCAAAGGTTATTTGGCACCATTCTTGGACCATTTTTTCTGATAGTGTAGAAGCTTTTCCACCTCTAGTAACCATTTATGCAACAAAAATGATCTGTGGATGTTTTAAGGAACCATATAGCCCAACATAGACCATTTTAGGAACGTTTATTTCAAAGATGATCTCTTCCAGAACCACAGAGGATTATACAATGGCATTTAGAAAAGCTACAGGCAAGCAGCAGTCAGATTTCTGAATTGCATGTAAAATTGCATTTGATGGCTACATCACAACATTCTGTACACCTTTGTTGAGAGGTGTTTTCTACATTAATCACATTTGTTTGCCCGAGATTCAAATCTGCTCATATTCTACCAATTTAGCATTTTTTTCCCCTTTAAGGACCAGTGAGTTTTTTTTTCTGAAAATGCTACCTTTTTCCTTTACAGTTTATGCACAATGAATTTGTATCATTGTGATGCACAACTGTAACCAGTACACAATGGGATGCAGGTTTGATTGTACGTTAAAGCACAAATAAATCTTCCATGAGTGATCAAAACATAAAAGGCTGCACTTTGTTTGTAAGAGCCCAGTTCTTATGCCCTATGGCAGGAGGTGTGCCAAGATGCCATTTTCTGCATTAATAAAGTCTAAATACATATTTGATTGTCAGTTTTAAAAATTTCCACTGAAGACAAAAGTTCATTCAAATGCATTATTTAAACCAGTAGCCTGAACTTGTAAATAATGTACTGTACTGTATCCATTAATTCACGATGGCCAATGCAACATACCTCAGCACTAAAATTCTTTTAGCATTAAGGGAATATTCACCTTTTTTAAAAACATAAAAAAATCCCGGTAAAATTGCAGTTTTAATGCAGCTTTAAATGGCTTTAAACAATCCCAACCAAGGCATATATGTCTTATCTAGCAAACAGATTGTCAATTTCGCAAAAAAAGTACTTAACTTCTAGTCTTGCACTAGCCGTGTGACGCACCAACGCGACCTTATGTATTACGTAATCACGTCGGAAGGTCACGGATTACATATGTGAAACGCACCCTTGCAGACAATTTTAACCAAAAACTGACACAAAGACATTAATTAGTATCATTCCATATAAAACAACTATGGAACGGTCCTCTTTCTCCACACTTGTAAACAATGTAGTGTCGCATACGTCGTCCGTGACGTTTTGACGTAGTTATGTAATACGTAAGTCAAAATTGGTACATCACACGGCTAGTGCAAGACCAGAAGTTATGGTACTTTTGTGTACTTTTTTTCTCAAACATGACAATCATTTTGCTAGATAAGACCCTTATGCCACGGTTGGGATCATTTAGAGCCAGTTGAAGCTGCGTTAAAACTGCAATTTTAAACTGCACTGAAACCATTGAGGTTCACTAAAGTCCAAAAATATCATGGATCACCACTATGTGAAGGGAGGTTTGGCAGCCGGTTTGTTGTTAACACTGTATACATTATAGTACACATTTTACATAGCAACGTTAGCTCAGTATAGTTTTTTATATGCTTTAGCTATGAAATATGGTAATCTACTTGTTGCTTATTTGGCTTATTATCAAAAATAAACTACTCTAAAAGGACTTTGTTATTATTGATTCTTAGCGGAATATACCAGAAGTTACGCGTGTTCCACGAAAGCCGTTTGTTTATGTTGTTACTGCTGAAACCGTCTATAGACAAAAACTTCTATGTTGTGTTAACGCTTTTTTCCGAAGTTACTTACAGTATTTTCATCTACTGTAAACTGTTTTTGTATCAGTATGATACAAACATACTTATACATTTACATAATTTGTGAGGGTAAATGCTACATTTGTGCTGTTTCCATGAAAAATACTTAAAAATGCAGTTACTGCTTCGAGGTTTAATTTGAGTTGACACGTGCAACTATTTTCCAAAATGTTATCTTTCACTTTGACTGTCAACCTTTGACTCGACTACTCCAACACACAGCTGTGTTTCAGAGATTAGACCAAACATCCATGAACACAACTCACACTATTTTTGGACCGCAATTTTAGTTCATCCAAATTTTCTCAAGACCAACATTTTTTTTGCACCACCCTCTTTCCACAGCAGCATGCAAATATATTTCACTGGCAGCCACAGAGACTAGAGATAACCACAGACATATCAGCACTTTTAATTAGCAGGCAATTAGCCTCGGCTCCCTTTGAAATATTCGTCAGCACAAATTCTGCTTGACAAGTGCTGGCATACAGTGTAAACAATATAATGGTAAATATAGGACAGCGAGAATGTGTTGATATGGACCATGGGATCTAACAGAGAGAAACCTGCACAAAACAACAGTTAGACACAATAGACACATATGCAAACACAGCAGAACTGAGTCTATCATCCCCGTATCACAAATAATACTCAGCATACCTAAAAACAATGACATAAAACAGCACCAGGTGTCATGCGGACAGCAGGAAACCCTATGCTAAATGCAAATTATAAAATGAAAATAACCATTATATCAATAATGAATAGAAGAGCAAAATAAACCAACGTGATCTCATGAGAATACGTGTGTATTTTTACGTTTCAGTGTGGTTGTACAATACGTACATTTACTTATACGTTTAAAACACACTGAAACGTACAATATCGACGCTTTGACAGGACTAATACGTAAATTATTTACGTATTTACAGCTTCACAAACGTACAAATTTGTACGTAAGTTATTCCTATTCATAAATTTTAAAATCGCGGGCATTGGCGTTTCTTACTCATAACAATGACATGTTTTCAGTCATATTTTCTGACTTATTTAAGACAGTTTACCCATATGAAATGATTATGATATTCAGAGAATTTCACAATATTTAACATTTTAAAACGTTAAAATGAATAGCATTTCTGTATTTATATTTAGTTTGTTTGCCATGACACACAAAAACGCGATTTCTCCTGCTGTCTTACTACTAAGCAATAATTACAACAAAATACAACATAAATTCACAAAAGATTTTACTTTTATTTATTTGCTGTAATCGACATCTTTAAATTTCATACGATTGCGAGGAACAGATCCAAATTCAGCCCTTTATCCAGCGATCTTTATCCGCGTTCTCATCAGCAACCGTAACGTCAGATCACGCGTTCGTTAATGTGAATTCAAATATCCCGCCTTAAGAAACTTTACGACACATTGCTTTACGGCAGTGATATCAAAAGCTCATTGGCTCTTTGAGTGCCACGTGACATATTTGCGTCATTTCCATTTCCGTTGGTGTATGTTTGAAATTAAAAAAGCGCGCCGTGACAGAGGGAAGCCGGATCAATGCTGATCAAACTCTTGGATTAATAACTTTAATACTTCTCTTTACTTTACTTCATATACTCCAGAGAGGACCTTGGCTGCAGCACATCGTCATTTTAACTACTTTTGGTACTGATTTTAATATTCGCAATAAATAAGTTGTTGTGATTACACCTAATTGTCTGTCTCTTGATTTTTTTAAACAGTAACGTTAAATTATTTTAATAAACTGTTTTGCGTATGACTGTAGCACCTTAAAATATCTTTTGAATGCTATATTGTTACTAATATGTTCCTAAACATATCTGTCCGTTACGTTGCATAACATAAAAAGAATACATTACGTATTTAAACATTTTCTATAAAAAGATTTTGGGTTTAGGGTAAGGTTTGGGTTTAGGGTTAAGGTGGTAACATATCGCTAAAATGGTTAAAAGGAAATTATACAGCAATCTTTATGGAATGAAAGATACATTGTACGTTTTAGCATCTATTTAAACGTACAAAAAATACGTTTTTGTTTTTTAAAGTTACGTGTAAATACTACGTATTAAAGGAATAGTCTACTCATTTTCAATATTAAAATATGTTATTACCTTAACTAAGAACTGTTGATACATCCCTCTATCATCTGTGTGCGTGCACGTAAGCGCTGGAGCGCGCTGCGACGCTTCGATAGCATTTAGCTTAGCCCCATTCATTCAATGGTACCAATCAGAGATAAAGTTAGAAGTGACCAAACACATCAACGTTTTTCCTATTTAAGACGAGTAGTTATACGAGCAAGTTTGGTGGTACAAAATAAAACGTAGCGCTTTTCTAAGCGGATTTAAA
Organism: Misgurnus anguillicaudatus; assembly: GCF_027580225.2. Classification (NCBI taxonomy): domain Eukaryota; kingdom Metazoa; phylum Chordata; class Actinopteri; order Cypriniformes; family Cobitidae; genus Misgurnus; species Misgurnus anguillicaudatus. The sequence goes on along the minus strand of NC_073354.2, from coordinate 27,918,476 downwards.
AGAGGAACTATATTTTATGGCGTAATAGCATTTTTGGGAGTACTTCGACTCGGCGCAGTAACACCCTCCCTCTCCCATTATGAGAGTGAGAAGGGGAGCGGACTTTTCAGGCGAGTCGAAGTACTCCCGGGGGTGCTGTTGCGCCATGAAGTGTGGTTCCTCTTTTGAGTCCGCTTGGAGAGGCGCTGCGTTTTGTTTCGTGCCGCCAAACTTGCTCGTATGGCTACTCGTCTTAAATAGGAAAAACGTTGATGTGTTTGGTCACTTCTAGCTTTATCTCTAAATGGAAAAATTGAATGAATGGCGCTAAGCTAAATGCTATCGAAGCGTTGCAGCGCGCTCCGGCGCTTGCGTGCACGCGCACGGATGATGGAGGGATGTGTCAACAATTCTTAGTTAAGGTAATAACATATTTTAATATTGAAAATGAGTAGACTATTCCTTTAACAGTGAGACCAGGCTGAATAAACATACTTACACTCTATAATATGGACAAACCAAAGTGTTTACATTCATGTAGAAAATGTCCATATTTGATCCAATCTTTTTATGTATAGTGTAGCAATTTTTATAAGGAAGGAGAAAAGCTTTTCATATCCAAGCACAAAAATAAATATTTTAAAACCTGCAGTGCCAAAATATAATAATACTAGTAATAGTTTTGTCTGCTGAAGCACATTCATTTTCCTCTGCTATGTGATTCAGTCAGGTTAATGTTTAAATGCCAGAGCAAAATGATTTTCTTTGCTACTTGGCACTTGTGAGGTAACTGAGAAGAACTGGAAAGTAACTGATACTAACTAAACCCACTGGGACCATCCATGTCCAATTCAAAGTGAACCCTGAAGAAGCCACAAGAAGCCACCAATACTGAGGCAGTAATAGTATAGTGCCTAATATTGGTTCCATATTGATTTTAAACGCGTTATCTGAGCAGGAAACTCTGAAAACCTTAGCTCTATAAAGGTAATAGTTTTTGACATACTGTACAGTACTGAATAAATATACTATGTACATGAAGAATGCTTTGGCTAAAAGTGTTTACCACAGTAAATGTAATATTATTTAATTATATAATGTTAAATGAGTTACTGAGTCAATAGGTGTGCTGGCATGGTTTTGTAGTGTGCATGCTGGCAAACATCTGGATGAGATCATAAAACATGCAACATTGCCCATAATGAGAATGCTAACTGTTTTTCATTGAAATCAGCCACATGCGTGTAATTGTCTGTTTAGCGCATTAAAAGCTTATGCGAATCAAGCAGGGCAACAACAAGATTTTATGAAATGAACTCAAACAGTAATCTTGACATTAAAGAAGCCTCGCTTCTGCACAGAAAACTTAGGTATTATTCAAGTAGCTTTATTATTCAAGAAGAATAACATCACACATATTTTTATTGCTGCAGAATGTGCCTTCAAAGATTTATTCAAGCAACAGCAACCAGGCAAGGGCAAGCAAATGTGACAGCGCAGTAAATACTAAGAATTAAACAAACTATTTTGTTGACTGCAGGTAGGCTGTAAACTTTGTAGTTGTAATCATTATTTAAACATCAATTTAGTAGTCTGGATTAAATCAAGAACTCAAATGCAAAACCCTTTAAGTGCATCTGATATGTTTTTTTATCAGACCCTTAATGGATTTTGCCAACAAACCGGTATTTCTGAAGGTCCTGAGGACAGGATTAAGCAGATTTAAAACAAACGTATTTGATGAACGTACAGTATAATACATGCCGATAGCATTTGGTTAATATCATTATCGAATTTTTGGCAGAGGTGGCGTTTGGCTGCTTTTGCATCTGAGCTCCACAAATTTTACTTATGCTTCGGATTCATAACTAAAAGATTTAGGGCCCTATTTTAACGATCTGAAACGCAAGTCCGAAGCGCAAAGCGCAAGTGACTTTGTGGGCGGATCTTGGGCGCTGTTGCTATTTTCCCGGCGGGAGAAATAAGTCTTGCGCCGGGCGCAAATCAATAAGGGGTTGGTCTGAAGTAGGTTCATTATTCATAGGTGTGGTTTGGGCGTAACGTCAAATAAACCAATCAGAACGCTATCCAACATTCCCTTTAAACGCAAGGGCGCAAGTTCCATGGCGGGTTGCTATTATTATGACGGATTTGACAGGCGCACGCCAGGAGCGGTTCACAGCCGAGGAGACCGACGTTCTTGTAAGAGCAGTCAAAGACAGAGAAGTTGTTTTGTATGGGGATGGGAGAAACCCGCCCAAATCAGCGTCGGTTAAACAGGCGTGAGAGGACATAGCCGCAATTGTCTCATCAGCTGCGCCAAGCACTACAATGATGTCAGGAAACGGGGGGATCCCAAGCTTGCCAGCATTAATCGGGCACGCCGGGCACACAGGAGGACATCGCTGCGTCCACCCTCACCGCTGAAAGGGTTTGGGGGCTTTGAAATCGGACACAAGAAACGCAAGCAAGGTTCAACCCCAAAGTACAAATCAAGTTCACCAACCACATACATAAAGGTTATGAAAACATTTTAATTATTATTTAGATAAAATAAACGTAATACAGCCACACAACAAACTTATGAAAATATTTTAATCATTATTTGCATGATAATTGTTTAACGCTGCCACATAAAATAAATAAAAACTATCACCACAATGCTCACCACAATGATTTCCCTTATCTTAATATTTTTTTATTGTAACAATTTATGATTTAATGATTTCCCTTATCTTATATTTTTTATTGTAACAATTTATGATTTGCAAAAATAACTGTTGCATCTGTGTAGATTAGATAAGCAATGCGCGTTGTGAACGCTATACATTATGGTCAAGCATGCGCCCTTAAAATAGCATAATGAACCACGCACAACGCGCCACTGACTTTAGACTAGTTTTTTTTGGTTAGTAGCGCAATTGTTTTTTGAAACTGCAAAATAGCATAAGAGATGGTTTGCGCCGGAGCACGCCTCCTTTTTTGCGCTGAACCGCCCAGGGAGCGCAAGTTCATTCCCTAGTTTGTCGACGTGCGTCTGTGGAGGGAAAAACCCGCTGTGCGCCAGTGCAAAATACGAAATGATACATGCGTCACTGACAAAGTCAATTGCGCTCGGTGCAAGATAGGGCCCTTAGAGTTTGTTGCTGTAAATTTTCAGTATTATTAACTCAAAGCAAACATGTACAAAAGTACAGCTAAGGAGAATAAGCATGCTATACTTTACAGTGAAATGTTCCTTAAAGCATCGTGTTAACAGCAAAAATAGCTTGGGATCGATTTCCATGAAACACATATACTGATAAAAAGGATCCTTTTAATATAATGTAAGTTGATTCGGATAGACTCCACCCAATTGCGTAAATACAATGTATCCCAAAACGCATAGATGTAGCGCGACGAGTATAGCAAAGTCTACACGCAATAGTTACAGTACTTTAATGGTTTAGTTCATTTGAAAAGATCGAATTTAGTGACCTTATTATTTTCACTTCTCAATCAACCTTCCCTGCTGAAAAAACAGCATCAAACTAGCATGGACCAGCATGGGAATTATGCTGGTGTATGCTGGTTTGATGCTGGTTTAGCTGGTGGTCACCAGCATACCAGCACCAAAACACAACATATGCTGGTCTTGCTGGTATGACCAGCATGGGATGCTGGTGCTAATGCTTGTTTGATGCTGGTTTAGCTGGTGCTAATGCTGGTTTGGTGCTGGTTTAGCTGGTGCTAATGCTGGTGCTGATGCTAGTTTAGCTGGTGTTCACTAGCAAACCAGCACCAAAACACAACATATGCTGGTCTTGCTGGTACGCTGTTTTTTTCAGCAGGGTTTCTTGATCCAAGTATGATCCACATATGTAACAGGTGACTTTTCGACGTGATTTCGTAATACGCAGTGGCTGCTGTGACTTCTTTTTTTGAGGGCGCACAATGTAAAGTTCGTTACAACATGTATGTAGCCCGTCATGCATTTGGTTTGTTATTTCAAAATGTGTGTATGCCGCGTTGAGTGATCCTATGTGCATCACGTGTTTTGTCAAAATAAGTGCCTGCTGCAGATGCGTCTAAAGGGTTTATGACAAAAGAGACGCTCGCGTTTGCATAATCCATGCGTAATCAGAGTTTACTGTTAAGGGAGTGTCTTTTGTGTATTTTGTGAACGTGAGCGTCTCTTTTATCATAAACGGTTTTGACGCGTGTGCAGCAGACACTTATTTTGACAAAACACGTGATGCACATGGTTCACATGACCCAACAAACACATATTTTGAAAACACGAACAACACACATGAAACTACGAACACATATTTTGAATTTGCGCCCCTCGGAAGAGCAATCAAGAGCCGCCACTGGTAATACGGAAGGTTGAGCTGGCGCGTCATACGGATAGTGCAACAAGATGAGAAGTTTCCTTTTTTTGAGAAAATAATGATTGTTTCGCTATAGATAAGACCCTTATGCCTTGGTTGGGATGGTTTAGAGCCCTTTAAATCTGCATTGAAATGGCAATTTTAAACTGCATTAAAACTGTAAACCATTGAGGTCCACTAAAGTCCACTATATGGAGAAATGGGTTTTTTTTTTGTCTAAAAGTGGGGTAATCTTTACGTTCAACCAATTTGATTTTAATAATTAGATGATTACAATTTAATACACATCTAAACTTTAAACATCTGCAAATACATTTCCCTATGCTTGAAGGCCATGAATGATCTCTAACCTTTGCTCTGCCCAGGGCAGAGATAGAGAAACTGATCAAACTGATTACAAAGACTTCAGCAGTGCTCTCTCGAGTCATCATCACGAGTAGCTCCACCACTGAGGATCACAGGATGAGGTCCCGATTTCCTCTGTGCCGTTGACTGACAGGAGCCACCAATTAACCAGGCAGGGTGTTAGATTGACTCGACTGGCTGGTGAGATCAACCCGGAGACCATCAATCTTTCAACACCCCCCATCTACCAAACCCTCTATAGTTTTGATAGGAGTGGGTGACATATAGCCTACATAACTTCACTTTGACAGCAATAAATTGCGGCTACAGAACTTCTGTGCTTGTGAAAGGATCCGTGACTCAGATATTTGTCTCTTTGTCACAGTGACTCTTTCAAAGTGAGAATTTTCTCTCTCTTTCTCTCTCTCTCTCTCTCTATATATATAAAGCCACAGATTTAGTAAAAACACGTTCCTGACCAAAAATATCCGTGCAGCTTGATTCGGTGTCTGTCAAAACATAACTTGGCGAGGTATCAAGCGAACACATGTAAATATTCTGCAACGCTGACGCCTAGAATAACAACTTATAGCTTTGGGGAAACAGTTGCTGTTGCGAAAAAGCTGGAAAAGTTGCCTCAGTTTGAATTAATTAGCCAGATTAAAGCTGCCAGAGCCTCCAACAGAGAAAACACAACACATTGACAGATGCTGTATGGATTATTCATGCAATCCTGCGGATGATGAAAAATGTTTTGGAATTTGGTGCGAGCATCACACCTGGTCCCTACTACAGATCAAAGCTCAGTCTCAAGATGGAAAACTTTACGAACAAACAATTTTAGCCTTGAAAAATCCTATTAACGTCCAGTATACTAGACATCAAGTTTTCATATATCTGCCATTTCTCATTTTCTAACAGTAAGATTTTGTGAAGACAAATGTACAAAGGCTTCAGGTACAAATATGGGATTATAAAAAAATGCCTTCTCTTCTAAATGAATCCCATATTTTTCGGTCTATAAGCCGCGTTTTTTTCATTACTTGGCTGGTGCTGCGTCTTATAGTCAGGTGCGACTTGTGAGTCAGTATGAATTAATTTTGACAATTATGAGGCAAGAGACATCATTACCGTCTACAGCCGCGAGAGTCCACCATATGCTGCTTCTGTAATTATGTAATTCAATGGATTCTGTAATGTGGAATGACGAGTATGCGAACTTCGCGCTAGTTGGCTTGTACGGTAAATTTAGACTATTCAACCTTCCGGGTAAGTTTTGTATGCTATGGTTTATCGTTTAAATAATTGATAATGTTACGTTAACGTACGGACATATATTCAGCCTTCTGTTCTGTTTGCTATTGTTTAGTTAAATAACTTGCCTTTCCAGATTAAATGTCTGTTCTTCGGCTTGGATTTTGTGAAATAATTTTCTAAATAAATGCGACGTATAGTCCACTGTGACATATATATGTTATTTCGTCTTAATGACGCATTTTTGAATGATGTGGCTTATACGGCGGAAAGTACGGTAGCAGAGATTTTTCTTAAACATAAAATTTGAACTTTAAATTAGGGGTGGGTTAATACCACTTTCTCCATACCAATCCGATTTCGATACTTGAATTCTGAGTATCAGCCGATACCAATCCTAGTTTTTCTGTGTTTCACCGCTACTCCAGTGCATTAACCACACCATTCAGTTTTTGTGACCCTAAATATCTTCATATTTGTTTTTTTGCATAAAGCTCTCGAATATATTAGAAAGACTTTGAATACAGTGTATACAGTAAAAATGTTTATGGTGCTTTTATAATAGTCTGACTTTTCTGTAGCATGACCGGGTTTGGGTTTTATCGGATTTGGATCGGCCCCATTAGTCTGATACCCGATCCAGCAAAAAAGGTCCTGATCGGCCCGGTATCCGATCCCAAGTATTGGATCGGCCCACCCCTACTTTAAATTGTTGCCAACACAAACACACGCATTTGAAAGTGCACAGAAGGGCGATGAATCAGATGACCATGACCTTATTTACATGACTTACCGCGTGAAGTGGATTGCCCTGATCGATCGGCACCTTGAAGTCGGCCTGAAGCTCATCAAAGGCTGTTATCTGAAAACCAAAGAAAAAAGGAGAACACGATCTCTATCATTAGGCTGGACACATCCATTTGCAGTGTGTGCAGTCTTAAAAAATATCAGTGTCTGCCGATTGCAGTTTCATTTTTCCCTTATGTTATTCCAGCATTTCACTGGCAAAGAGTGAAAGCAGTGTTGGATGATTTAGCTAAAAATCTAATTTTGTAGTCTTTTTATGACATGCGATGACAGTCAAGTCAGTTTAAGGCATTTGAAACAATACAACATTGCATAAAAGTGCTACAAAGCACATTTTCCTTGAATAGTGGTTAATTTAGTTTCAATTAGGGGCAGGATTCAAATGAAATTTATATGAGGTTTAGTTCAGGAACACTAATAAAACATTTGCACTAATGCTGTCGTATGGAAACTTAATGGACAAATAAAAAAGCATCATAAACATTAACAATGATGGTCTATTTTATATAAGCAGCACAATCATCCCATATATCATATATTGTGAAAATTTACTACATCGCCTATAACTAAACACTACAGTACTCCTTTGTATGCAGTAGTGCTTTGTGCCGAAAGTTATACAGTACAGAACCCCAAGTGATACAAAATTTCTTTGGCAACTGCATTACAGAAAAAAGCTTCTTGTAGTGCCTTATTTCTTTTGCACCTGCACAGGGCAAGTAAAGTCTAAATTAAAGTTAGATCACATTACACAAGCTTATTTCCCCTGCTACAGACCACACTGCTCTCACTTTCTTCACCGTTTCTCTCTTTCTTTCATAGTATATCAATGTTCATTCAGTTCTGTAGGCGACACAGGCAGCAGAAGTACTGTGGCAAGTGAAGTTGGGCGTTAAGACCTAAATCACATTTCCAGTCGATCCGAAAGGTGTTCAGTTGGGTTCAGGTCTGGGTTTTGTTCAGGCCTGTAAACTTTATCCACCGCAGACTAATTAAATATTTTTTGAAAGGAACCCACTTTGTGTATTTTATATATAGCAAGGAGAGTCTACAAGGTTATTTCTTAATAAATACTCTCTGTAAGCAGTTAAGTCTTAACCATTATATAAGTTGAGGTGTGACAGCTATGTTGATCGAAAAAAAGCAGTACATACCAAGTCAATTCTGGCCGTCTTGCAGTAATTGCATTTAAATTTGCTTCATGAATAGGAAATCGTTCAGCCATAGACACTACCCAAATGACAAATAACCCAACATTTTTCTAAACGTCGATGAAGCATGAAAACATCTTGAGACAGGTTCATTAAAATAAACCGCACGTAAATTTGAATCATTGGAGAAATGACTTCACATGCTATATGTTGTGTGTTTTCTACACTTCATGCGTACAAAGCAGACCAATCTTTCACACAAGACAGCAAAGTAGCATGTGCACGATGCAGCCATGTGGAAACATTGGTGTTATATATTCCCTCAGTGGCAAAGCCATTTGGGGTTTACTTTTAAAAAGTGCACTATCCAAAATGTTAAGCTATATAAAAATGCTGTTCTGCCCTATGTCGAATGCACACAACAGTTAAACTGGTGCTCAGTAAACTGCTTCAATGCTCAAGGTAGAGCTTTAAGAATATTAGCAATGACTTCATATTTCTCCATGTGTGTGAAGGTAACAATTGCTGAAATGACGTGTGTTGAAGAGGAAGTATTATATAAAATAAAAAAAATCTTTCACATGTGTTTTTGAATGTAAGAAGAAGAAAGCCAGCATTATGAAAACAATGGATATAGTTATTTTTTCCAGGGTAACAGCAGAGTTTTGCATGTGTGTTTAAAATGCTGGATTTCATTAAAAAGTCCCAACCAGGTCATAAGTTGCATGCGGTAAGTAAGACTTCTGTCTTTTGGAAATAGGTGCATATTATATAAATGACACGAACATGTAGTGAATCAAGTTAAACAGTGTTGTATAGTGTTGCATGACTCGTACTCGCTCCTCCCGCGGTAGTAACTCCTCCTTCTTCATTGTTTCGTACGTTATTGGAAAGATTTGGTAAAGCTAATCTTTCTTTTATAAATCTGATTAAACTGAAGACTCTTCGAAGATATCAATGATGTAATACTACTTTATAGGTACTTCAGATTAACATAAAAAATGCAGACACAGCGTGTGTTATGGGAGCTTTAAATAATTGGCTACACTTAGGTTACGTTTACATGGAAACGATCTGAAGAGAAAATGCAAAAATGACGTTGCATTACTTTTTATTCCACATTTATTCAAGCATTTTGGGGGTAAATCTTTGTGCATATGGTGACGCAAACATGTGTGAAATTCGATGTAGTATGCACTCCAGGCGGCCAGGTGGCAATGTGAAGCACTGACACACAACAACTGGTTGGTCTGGTTTGCCTCATCAACAATTTGCAATTTAGATGGGAACGCAACGGTAGAGCGTTTATAAGATTTCCAATCTGGAGGGTGGTTTCAATTTTTGAACAAAAGGCACATCCGATAAAATATTTTTACGTTTTCACCCTTGAGCATTCTAATGTAAACAGGGCCTTAGATTAAGCTTTTAAAGTACAATTTATAGTCGTGCGTAAGGTCTATGCCGTAGCCTCTGTGTAGCCTGATGTGCACCTCGACAAATTTTTAACAGCTCGTCAGTTCTACGCGGACTGGAAGCGCTGTGATTGGTCCACTAGAACCCCCCCGTCAAGTAAAAAACTGCATCATAGGTATTTCCAGTAAGAACAAAAATGGACCAAGTTGAGGAGTAATTTAACTCAAACTGCAGCATTAGTCCTGTTTATTTACTTCCATCACTGCTGGTCATCTCAAAACATACACAACAAGTTGCTGTTTTTCCTTCGTTTGTGGGTTAAACTTGCTGACGGTCGCACTGCTACTGTGGTAACGCGTGGATACTGCCTACCAGCGGTCTGCATGTGTGTTTGCACGTTGACGCGGACGACGATGCAAAAGAATAAATGAAAACCGACAAGTAACCTGCGTCGGGGCTACGACGTAGGACCTACGCACAACTATAACGAGCCCTTGGTGTGTCCACATACAAGGACATCACATTTTTTGTTGTTTGCACCATAATACTTAATTCTGTGTGGAACCGGTACACAAACGTGGACAACTACACTGCTTCATGTTTAAAGAAAAATATTTGGTTATTTTATTTATTGGTTCTTCCTAACCCCAAAATAGCTCAAAGAAATCTGGAAATAGAAAAATCAAAGCTCGGGTCTTAGGAGGTTAATGTTGCATGTTTAAACCTGTAGAGACTTACTATTCAAATTTATTATACTGCAGCAACTTTCATAACCCTTGTTTCATGGCAGCTTTACAAAGAATACTGCCTTACAAACCCCAGTGAGTGAGATAAAGTACACTGTTGTGAGAAAAACAAACTAGACAAGCAATTCTGGGACAAATATGAAATGAAACGGAAAAATATGTCTTTGTCTTGTTCCCTGAAATTTTCTTGGGACCCATTTACAACCTTTTGGAGGCCCCATGGGGTTCCCTGGATCCCATGCAGTATACCCCTGTATACTGAAAATAATGGTCTATTGCCTGTGCACATAGTATTTTATACCCAAAAATATAATATTGAAAAGATTTATGCTAGCTTAGCATTTACCCTTATTATACACTGTCACACACATCATACCTGTACATACAGTATATCCTAGCTGTCATATTAGTATACTTTAAAGGTACATATTGGTTCCAAATGTATATATATCTGTATCTAAATAGTACATATTAGAACCTTAACTGCCCCAGTGATGCTGGGGATCATTTTTTTCTGACAGTGTATATCATCAGTTACAGTAAACTGTGCTATACGGCACTAAATATGTTAAAGAATGTCCTTGATGTACTTTCATTACTCACAGCATGTTAAAATTCACATAGTAAGTTTTACCGCATCAGCGTTAAGTTCGCCTTGGCATAATCAAGATACCCTTTAATATTAAACGGGGCTCTTTGGAGTGCTTTGGAGAGATTACTGAATTGAATGTCAATCAAAACAACCTCTGTACATATTTAAGATATAGTCTATATGTAACAGATGAATGCATCACTGAATTCATACTGGAGATAATCTTGAGTACTGTTTAAAACTCTGGAGCCTGGCATTAATCTTGTGGGCAGTGTGTCGGTTTCTCTGAAAGGGGGCTTGAACATCTGCTGTGGGAGTTTATGACTTTCAATGTTACTTAAAGGAACCGTATGTAAGAAATGTATATCAGTTAATCATAAAATGGCCCTAATATGTCACTAGACATTAAGAAATAATTTTCATTTCAAATACTTATATCACTGACAACAGTGGTCAGGCCAGGAAATTGTCATTTAAAAAGTGGAGTTGCAGCCCTCAACTGATGTTTATGTTGTCATGTTGTGTATTGGCCACCAGTTGTGTGATTGCAGTACCAGTTTTGGCCACAAGTTTTGTGATTGCAATACCAGTTTTGGCCACAATCCTACATACTGTTCCTTTAATGGGAATCATTTCCGAATAATACACATGGGTAAATAATACTGTATGTAAATGATGCATCTTTTAAAGGATATAAGGGATTTTAAAAACAGACACTTGAAAAAGAACAAAAGATACATTCTACTGATCCCTATCTTACATTTTGTTCACTGTACAGTAAGTAATGCTTTACCTACATGTCGGTAATATGTCATTTTAGAGTACTATTTGAGAATTAGTAGACGGGTTGGGCTAGGGTTAGTAAAATAAGTTGGCATGTACTTGCAGAGTTACTTATAGTCAGTTGGGGTAAAATCACAATAAAGTGTTAGCAGATATAGTATTAAAGGCGGGACACACATGACGCGTTTCTGGCAGTGATAGGTGCCTTTTTAAATTGTTTTCTATAGGCAGTAGGGCTGTGATGATTAATTAGGTAAATGTGCGTTTTCTCAATGAATGAATTTTAATGAATTACGATAAAATGCCACCACATCCAAAAGCCAGAGGGCGCTCTCGTGCAGAAACGCCATTTGTGCCACAGAAAAAGTACCATTACAAACGCTATTCCAGGAAATGTCTATATAAATATTCCTATCGCTGATTTCGGGTTGTTTCAGGTATTTTCATGATAATAAAGAATACTTTGAATGATTATGTTTGACAAGTGTTGCTTTTTTAAATGCACGTTATAAAGATTTTAGATTAAAAAGGACTTCCTTCTGATCACAGAGCCGTAGTACACGCATAAGCTGTGCACGAAACACAGAATCGGAGCCTTGCGATACAGAATCAATTATGTTTAGACAGGTATTTTTAATGGGGAACGCGATGCATCATCACAGCCCTAAACCATTTTGTGAGCTGCAAAGCTTTTTCCATTGGCCAATTGAACGAGGAGAGAAGCCTTCCGTTTTAGTGGCAGAAGTTTATACTGCCCTATAAAAGGCTAAGTGCAGTAACTACGCAAACACTGAAACTGAGAAAAATGCCCTTAAAGTTTTTTACACCAGCCAGTCAAACATGTTACTTTCAATTTTGGCACACACATTTATCTGAAATGGGACAAAATTGAACTAGGAGACTTTGTCACAAGATACAACAGATCTCACAAAGCCCATTTCAACCCTTAACTCAATTTTGACCAAATGCGTAGTTACTGCACTTTGGCTTTGTAGGGCAGTATAGTTGCTTGGAATAACTGGAGACTGCACCCACTCACAGTCTCCTGCGTGCACCTCTCACCCTCGATCAAGGTCAGCCATGCGTCCTCTTTTTAAAGTTTCTGCTATTATGACAGTTACAGGGTTCCCACAGTAGTTAACTAGTTAACTTCAAATTCAAGGACCTTTCAAGGATTTTCCAGGTCCGATACCCTCAAATTCAAGGACTAAACGTGGGGACACATTTCAAGTGAGAGCAAGAGTACATTGTGTTACCTTCAAAGATATATTGTTACAGTTCCCTTTTGAGGGAACTCGCGCTGCGTCACTGCGGTGATACTTTGGGGAAGCCTCCAAGGGTAAGTGCGTCTGAATGTGTATATCAAATTCAACCAATGGTGAGGCTTAACGACAAAGACAGGGTGACGCGGGAGCCAGGAAGTATATCGCTATCTGAAATATTGCCAAAGACGCCGCTACAAGGATGCAGGAAGTATGGCAAGTGAGACGCAGCGCCTCGTTCCCTTCTCAGGGAACAACAGTTACATACGTAACCAGAGACGTTTTCACACAACTATGCAAAAAAGCATTTTAATATGAATCAACATTCGCATACAGAAGATATAAGCATTTAAAGCGAACAGTTTAGCACGTGTGCTTAAAAAGTGTAGAATTTTTATGATATTATCTTACACTACACAGGGAATAATATGGATTTTTTTGCACTTTGCACTTTCAATGACCTGTTTCTATGCATGTATATTTTCAAAAACTTCCCAGGGCCTTGATCTCCCCCCCCCCCCCGATTCACAAACTTTCAAGGATTTTAAGGACCCGTGGGAACCCTGCAGTTAACAGCAAACCAAAAACCCCATTCAAACAGCAAATTTCTGTTAAATTGGCAGAGAGGCTTCTGTGTGAACACAAACACGTAAAGAGGAACTAGTAACATTGTCGTAACATTCTCGGAAAGCATTCTGTATCAACAAGACGCAGAAAGAATGCTGTAAGGGAATTGATCTTTCCAGTATGTGTGAGAATGCAGGCACAGATTCCGGAAAATCATTGGCAGGGTGAATAAACCAAAAATCAAATGATCCCGAACAAATTCCGAACGCATTTTCCGTGTATTTTCCGTAATCTGTGTGAAACGTTTCAAGAGCCCTCATGCTTTAATAATTGACTGACAGGACAGCTGACTCGGTGGTTGCCTAGTAACATAAAAAATGCAGCGCACTGCTCTTTTCTGAAGTCAGTTAAATAAAGGCAGTGTTGGTCCACCTTACTGGTTAAAAACGCGTTCTGTGTGATCGGCCCCTTAGGCAGTCTACTAATAATCTAATGACCTATACTGCAGGTGCAACATCTCTTATAGTCAGCAAAATGTCTAAGGAGACCATTGAAATAAAGTGCTACCAAAATCATTACTTTTGCCAATACTCTGTGGATAATGGAAGTTACACAGTATAAAAGTAAAGTGATTTTAAACCTATTTAAACCAATAAAATAATCAAACTCTGTATCTGTAAACGAGTGCCCATGGGCAAAGTTTCCCAAATTCATTTACAGGAACCTGTCAGGCAACTGCCATTGAGATAAATGGGAATGATATTGGAGCTCTCTCAAGTTATTATTGACCTTCTTGAAAAAAAAAACGGCTGCTCGCGCCGGGCTCTCTAAGACAAGTGTCATTTCTCATCTATTTCAGTGAAGTGGTCAGAAAGGGACAATGTAAGTGCAAGCTGAAAATAAAAAACGTTTAAGATATTGTAAAACGCACCATATCAACTAAAGATGATAGATCACTAACTTACCAAAACTGAATAATCACAAATGTAGGTGCTTTTATGAGAAAGTTGTTCCTTTTGATACCTCTGAATGACATCATCTACAGCAAAAGACTTACGTTATGGCTTTAAGGGGCATTAGGAAAGTTTTCTCCTTATGCATATTTTATGCCAAATATATACACAAATCACAATTAAATCATGAGCTACCTGCTGAATCTAAAATCAAAACCTAAAATGTAAAGCATTCAATTTAGTGATGTGAAAGGGGATCAACATGTCAAGATTTTCCCATAGCGAGCGTATCAAATTAAGTCTATTAAATATTCAAAAGCGAAATCCGCTGAGGAGAACATTCCTGCCAATCCCACACAATAACAAACAAACAAATATAACTTTTTATAGAATACCTGCAGGATACATTAAGCTCTCACACGAGTAAAACATGTTACTAAAACCAATGGGTCAAATGTAATGTGCTAATAATTACCCCTTATTTAACTCTTGGGGCAACATTGTTGCTATGCAAAAAGCAAGCTCAGGGCAAAAGACGGTGCTGACCCAAATCTGTAGCAGACTTGTGGTGCTGTGAATGTGAGCTAGTGCTTTAATGCAGTTATCCTCAAGGGAAAAAACAATGTAACACCTTCACATACTGTACTGTATAAAAAGGACACAGCATCAAAACAGATCAGGCTCTTACTACTGCATACAATACTGACTGTGTGGCCGGACGCAGCACAATTCTTTAGGTTTTAACACAGACATGGGTGTTCTGAATTGTAATTTACATGAATGGGAATGCACAAGGTGTTTTACCATATGGAAGCATTGGGAATACCCACACGAAGACTTTTCTGGATAGATACAAGCTTAGCCTAAGGATACTGTATGCGCCAATGCTGTCACCCAAGTCTTTCTTACTGAATCTTGCATTTCTTTTACACCTAAATGATTGGTAATGACTTCGGTGGTTTAAAATAAGCCAGATACATTTATAATGTCAAAGAACCTTTGATGACGTAATTGATGGATTGACAGTCATGCCTGATGCAGCAAAAAAAAAAAAAAAAAAAAAAAAAAAAAACTATAAATGATGTTTAGGATGCATGCAATACATTTTCACAAGAACATCAAAGATTCAAACACTTACATGCCAGATCGCGAAGAAGATCAGAGAAACGCAGAGGACAAGGGAAAGCATGTAGCAAAAGGCAGCGAAAGTGAACATAATTGAGAAAACCAGACTGTGTGTATCTCCAGACGAGAACGCGGTGGATGCAATAAACGGAGCCAGTTAGGGGGCATGCGACGCGGAGTGCATCATCGTCTTCATCAAAATATTTGCAACAATGTGTTGCAAACCTGCGCTCCAGTTTACTGCGATCGGTTTCCCATGTTCTCAGATAAGTCCAGTGGTGTGTCGGAGTCGCAGTGTTGCAAAGTCTCTGTGAAACAAAGGCATATTAATGATGCATTAACATTATCCCGTCAATGATGGTCCAGTAAAGATCAGGATTGGGTGACTGATGCTGAGTGATGAGGTGTTTAGCCTACAGATGCAGCTCTGAACTCTGGGTTACTCGGTAGCCTACTGGCAACCAGTTCACCTCCCCATATCGAGGCGCAGGGAAATATGCGTGCTAACAGGTGGATTTAAAGAGCTCTCTCTCTCTCTCTCTCTCTCTCTCTCTCTCTCTCTCTCTCAGATGTAGCGATTTATAACAACTTTTGGTCAGTCAGTGGATCTCTATGGTAATGTTTTGTAGGCTACTTGCGCACATTATCTCGCAGATAAAAACCAAACATTAAATCCTACTTGAATACGGCAAATTTTTTTATAATGGAAGCGATTACAATTTTTATTTTTTGGACCAGAGTTCGCGTTAGAAATAAACATAATTTAATAGGCCTTTTAAAAGATGTTCTCATCTCTCATCAAAATATTATGAAAGCAGGCGTGACAAGGCTTATATTTAAGTAAAATACCTTGCAGAATAATCTATTAGGATAATCTATTTTCTTGCGCCATCTTGCGTTTCCACGAAGTAAATTCGGTCAAATTGAGTTTTATTTTGTTTTGAAAGGCGTAGGCCCATTTATAACAACAGATTAAGCATTATCACATAAGTAAATAATTAATTGTTTACTTTAGTGAATAAAATACTAAATGCTAAATCATGAGCATTTGTACACACTTGTACAGTTGGTATTCAGTTGTATAACTTACAGTGTGTCGTTTCCCCGGCGACGGATTGTTACACAATTGTTGAAGACCATCAGGATATCGCCGACTGCTTCTTTCTGAATAGACCCAAGGTAAGGTAAATTCGTATACTTATATTAAAAACCGTAGTTAAAAAATTTGATAGCCTAAAAATAGTAGGGTTTATAAAGAACTTCAAATGACTTGAATTCCTGTCAGCCACATGAAAAAAATAACTGTCAAACAATAACTTTCTCTCAAAGCTCATGCAAACAATGCTAGAAATACATACAGTAGCCTGTACATGTACACTGTTTGACGTTTTTGACGTTGTCTAAATCATGGTTATTTTGTGGTTACCATGGTTTTACTATAGTAACCACGTTTTTTGGGTTTAACTGTAGTAAAACCATGGTTAATTTTCGTAATTGTTGCGCCTACATAGTTCATATTTGTACCTCATAGATATTGGTGCCAAAGAGTGCATTTTAGTAGCTCGAACGTACATATCCCTTCTGAAAAATCCAGCAAAGACCAGCATAAGCTGGTAGCTGGTTTAATTAAGGTGGCATAAGTTGGTCCTCCCAGCCTGTCAAAGCTGGTCAAGCTGGTGGGTCAGGCGGTCTTCCAGCTTAGTCCAGCTAGACCAGCTTAAAAAGTGACCAAAACACAGCTAGACCAGCTTGCTACACCAGCAATACCAGCTAAAATCCAACTGGGAGACCAGCTAAAACCAACTTATGCTGGATGGTAGCCTACAAAATCTCTACTAATGGTACATAGGCCTATTAGGATGTTTTTAAAAGGTACTACCCCGGTGACAGGATGGGACCATTTTTTACCATTTTTTCTGATAGTATACTGAAGATAAATTAGCAAGAAGCAACCATGTTAGCAAACTGTCCATTTTCAGTAACATCAAATTTTTGACTTTTGAAATGAAAATATGTGATTTTTCACAACAATATTATTGTTATAGATGTTATGTATTTTTTTTATCAAAAAGTTTTATATAAAACATGTTAAATATCCCTTAAACCAGGGGTACCCAAACTCGGTCCTGTAGGGTCTGTATCCTTCAGAGTTTAGCTTCAATCCTACGCAAACACACCTAAAGCAGCTATTTAAGGTTTTACTAAGCAATAGCTAAACTTTGCAGGATACCGGCCCTCCAGGACTGAGTTTGGGTACCCTTGCCTGCCTTAAAGGGGACATATTATGAAAATCTGACTTTTTTCATGTTTAAGTGCTACAATTGGGTCCCCAGTGCTTCTATCAACCTAGAAAATATGAAAAAGAACAACCCAGTAATTAGTTTTGGTAAACCATTCTCTGCAAGCATGTGAAAAAATAGGTCATTGAAATATGGCTCCCCTTGTGACGTCAGAAGGGGTTAATACCGCCCCTTAATCTGCACTATCCAACCACGGCACTGCCATTTAGTGCAGAGATCAGCTCATTTGCATTTTAACGGACACACCCCAAAACTGCACACCTACAAAGTGGCAATTTTAACATGCTATAATAAATTATCTATATGGTATTTTGAGCTAGAACTTCACATACATACTCTGGGGGCACCAAAGATAAAAAAGTCCTGTGAAATGTCCCCTTTAAACCAACAATAACCAGTATGTAAATAATTAAATCATAAAGTACCTTAAAGTAACTTTTAAAGCTTAGTTTGAGATACTGAATACCAGTAAAGGCCATTTACGGTTTCTTGCCTGTTGACACTTACAGTGAATTATCAATGTCTTACACAAACATGAAGAATCAGACTGACTTCAATCACTCATTCTGGAGTTTTGGGAAAGAGCAAGAGTTCAAACCTCACATTAAACACGTTGATCCCGTTCTGACCGAGTAAGTACTTCACAGAACAATGTATGTACTGCAATGTAATAAAAATGGATAAAAGTACAGTTGAGGATATATGACGGTTGTCTTTGCCCAATTTCTAATTTTTAAATGTAATTCATTAATTCAAAAAGATCTTAAAACATTGTCATATCTATATGTACCTTTTAACCCAATATATTTAAAAAAAATTCAAAAGTATGACCATGTTTTGTACAATTATGATTAGCTTCCATTTAGTTTACCATGGTAAAGTCCCTTGTGTCTGTGTGTGTGTTTTAGATGTGACCTTGACTGGAAATCCCATCTGCGCTGGATACCTGAACCTCGATATGGTGATGCCCCATTTCCACACATCAAAGACATAAAGTTTCCCAGTGAAAGGAAACTGATGAGGTCATTCCCACGTGAGTAATATAGCACATAAGTTAAACAAATTTGTAGTGTAAACGCTTTTACCATAACTTCATTACGGAAATCACTATGGATATAGTATTAAGTTAAATGCTGTTAGCTCTTTGGAACTTGTCTTTAGATTTTGAGCTAATTGACTCTATCCTTTATATTTATTGGCATGTCCATTTAGAAGCTAATATGATGTCTGGATCTGAGTGGAGCTTTTATCCAAACTTTGGACAGACCACGGTCTATCACACTGGAAAGAGATGCTTTATAGACAGTATGAATCATACAAAAAGAGAAAATTCCCTGGAATCATCTATAGGGAGAAAAAAGCAGGGTAAGAGCTATATCATCAATACTAATATTGTTATTTTGTGCTAGCTGTGGGCTAATGCACCATTTTATTGATAGGTAAAATAGTATTTAGTACTGTGTACATCAGTTGGCCCAATGTTAATTTACATGTATACTTGCATGAGTTGTGAGACATTGATGCTTTTTTATTTTTTTTCAGTCATAGATAAATCCCACACAGCAACAAGAGCCAGACCATTTCTAGTTCCTGAATATAGCCCTGGATTTCACAAATATGGATCAACACTACGCACACCTACTTTTGGGTAAGCCAATGGCTCATCACAGTGTATGACTCACACTGTTAGATGCAGTAATACAGACATAAAACAGATGGCGCTGTTGTCATTTGAATGCAGATACGTGAAAAAACATAGATTTAAACATCTGACAGAAGTTCACAGAACTGAAGAAGATACCTAAGACATAAGTTTAAGTTCATTGACTTCAAGCAATAAGTTATAAGAATCTATCATATATTGTCAATACTGTCATGACAATTGAACTGTAGTTAGGCACGATGCAAGGACAGGTTGCTGTTATATATGCCCACTTTTTAGGGGATCAACCAACTAATAGCTACTTATACAGCTCTTCATATAAGGCAGGGGTAGGCAAATATATTTTTGTTGAAAAAGACACATTACACTTTTTTAAGACTAATTTAAAAAATGCGGACATAAATAACCAAGCAAGCAAAATCTGAGACAGTAAAATGATGGCTAACTATAGACCCGGATATGAGTAACCCACTTCTACCCTAAATTACCTTGAATTTGGTTACATGCCGTTTTTGCCAAGTAATATCCCATCATGAAAGCAAAGTCAACAGGTGTTCAATGTGTTTGTTTCATTTATTTTTCATGTTTTAAACATGTATGCATGCGTCTACTCTTGGGCTATGGTTAGACATCTATTAGTCTTTCACTGACAGCCCAAATTTTGCCTTGTTTTAGCCAAAATTGCTGCTAGTAAGGAGCAATAAGACAAAACATCAAAATTTGAGCACAGACAGACCCAGAACATTTGTATAGCGCCCTCAAGTGGTCACAAAGAAAGTTCACAGATTATTTGACACTGACCGCAATTCTGTTTGTGAGATAAATAAGTAAGGGCCCTATTTTAACGATCTAAGCACATTGTCTAAAGCTCACAGCGCAACGTCTAAATGGGCGTGTCCGAATCCACTTTTGCAAATTTAACGACGGGAAGAATGGTTTGTGCGCCGAGCGCATGGTCGAAAAGGGATGGTCCTATTGTAATGGGAGTATTTTGGGCGTAACGTGCAGTAAACCAATGAGAGTCTCAGCTCTCATCCCCTTTAAAAGCCAGTTGCGCTGGCGCTAATTCTAATCCCTATTTAGATGACGGACTTTGTAAACCAAAAACTAAGCGGAGGAGGAAGATTTTAAGATTAATGTTAAATAATTGTGTTGTTTTTCACTTGTATTGAACTAGGGCTGAAACGATTCATCGAGTTACTCGATTTACTCGATTCAAAAAATTCCTCGAGGCAAAAATTCTGCCTCGATGCCTTGCTAAATTCCTATGACGCGCACTACACGCGGCGAGATCTGATTCACACGGACCGTTGTTCAATGTTCAGGAAGCACATCATAGCGCGTGGAACATTTTGAATTTAGTTGGCGCGATGGTGGAGCGAATATGTCCATAAACGGCAGAGAGAGAATGTCTAATGTTTGGGATCATTACATTCAGCATCTGAACCGAAAATATCCACTGCTGTTTCACCAAGCGTCGATGAAACAAGGTAACGTAGCTTCCGCTGATTTTAATCCCATACTGTATTTGTAGCGATGTCGTTATGCGGTTTGACTAGATATGATGTTTAGCTTTGATGTTTTTAAGTAGTAAACGTATTCACGTTTAATTGCAGGAGAGTATAACCCCTTCACACACACCCATGCACTTACAGGTGTGTGTACCAAAAAACGGCACCACAGTGCAATCATATATGGGCAACTTGTAATCTGACATATTTTGTTCAATAAAAATAATCTCTGTCTTATTGGAGTTTAGCATAAGGAAGATATTATCTCTCACGCGAGAGACCGATCGCGCGATGCATCAAATATGCTTAAACTTTTATGTAGCCATGCAACAATAATTTCAGCATGCATTCACTGTATACAGCGGGATGTGATGTTGTGATTTTTCGAACGGATTCTTAAACTAAAATGCACCGCAATGCAAGTGATGCAAACCAAATGCAGCGTTCTATTGAAAATTAATGTATGTATTTCTGCCGTACCAAAATGCAATGAAGCAACTGAACGTCTGACTGGGGTGTAACTCTTCCTCACGCACAGCATGCGTGCACTGGTGCACACATAAACACAGGTGCACGTGCGCGCGCACACACACACACAGGTTGTTACCATAGCAAATAGGCTCACCCCAGAAATGATATATTATATGTTAGTAGCCTAATGGTAAATGCTGCAAGTGTAGAAATGTACATAAACCAGATATTTACTTTGATGTCAGGGCTAGATTACAGCATGAAACCTGTTGTGCATATTAATAAATGAAAGTGTTTAATTGTTGGCACTGGCACTTATAAACACTAAATGGGTAAAAATTTAAATAAATTGGCTTTTTTGGAGCCAAATACATCTGTTTTTTTTTTTTTAATAAAAGCCAAATGCTTGAACATTTTACAGCCACGTCATTTTCGTTATGCATTATTTGTTTTGGTTGTTTAAAAACACACACAAATTTTTTATCCGATTACTCGATTAATCGATCGATTCAGTGCTAGATTAATCGATTACAAAAAGAATCGATAGCTGCAGCCCTATATTGAACTTATTTAATTGTACTTTAAATGTATGGCTATCGAATATCATCAAAAAATAATTTACAAGTATGTAAGATAAGGTTTGTACTCTAAAAATACTTTATTTGTAACAAACAGGAGATCAAGAATTTACAAACAGCTCTCTGCACATTTCAGCACTTGGACAGCGGTTTTTTAAGCAAGGAGTTTTTTTAAGCATTACTTAAAAATGTTTCTCGTCTCACCATATCCGCAGGTACAGAGTCATCATATACAATAAATCCGTGAGGTAGCATTAAAAAAAATACATTTAAAAACAGATGCATTTGTTTAAAGCAAAGCATTTATTTACTTACCAGGCTACAGGGGAAGTAGCTCTTTGCGCCTTCTAACATCTCATAATTTATGTCCAAGAGACTCAATAATAATCTTTGACATTTCAATCCTTTAATTTTTTTATATTTGAAAAGCGTTTTTGTGCTGCTGAGCATTCATATGTGATAAGCAAACCTGCGCTCTTTAAATAACAAAAAACATATTGCGTTGCATCGCTGCATTGCGCCGGGTGTAAGATAGAGCCCTAAATCTTTATTATGTACTGAGTAGTATTGTTTTTTCCAGGTTTTTTGATGCATATAAATCACTTATTCACCCACATCCCCCATCAAAAGATTTCAGGTAGGTACGACAAATACTCTCACAGGATATTATTTTCTGTTATTCTTTACTAAATGTGGCAATGAAATCTGATCATCGTTCGTATCTTTGTAAAACTGTACCCTGGAGTATGTTTTAAAACAGTATGCATACGTAACACTTTAAAGCTGCATACTTAAACATATACTATGCATTTTATTCTAATATTTACAATTTAACCATCACTGAAGGGTAAACATGTTTCAACATCAACAAAAAACTCATACAAAGGAAACAGAGGAAGTTTTCCTAACAGGTATTTCATAAGATATGCATACATCATATGCTTGCAGAGCATCATACAGCGAGAAAATTGAAGCTCAAGAAAAAGAAAATGACATTCTTGAGGTCAAGAGGCTAAGCAGCTGGAAACCTGGAAGGTTTTGATACCATTACTGTATTTATTACTTTTTGTCACACACATTGCTGTTTTATTTAAAGGGACACTTCACTTGTTTTGAAAATATGCCTATTTTCCAGCTCCCTAGAGAAAATAGTCCCCTGCTATTGAAAGTTAAGGGGACTATTTTCAGGCAGTGCGTAATATCATTGCACCTCCTGCAGCTGTGTTACAGCAGTAAAGTCCTTTATTATTACACCAGAATGAGAGTATAGTTCTTAGAAAATCACAACTTTTAATTTTCCGTCGGTCTTAGTACATAATGTAACTACAGAAGAGTCAAATTAGGAAAAATGTCAAAACTCTTTGGTTATTTTTTAGCATGATGCTAATGGTCTAATCAGATTCAATGGATTGTGCTAAGCTACGCTAAAAGTGGTACCGCCAGACCCGGAGATCAGCTGAATGGATTCCAAAACGGTAAAAATCAAATGTTTAACTCTAGGGTAAAATGAGCTGGAAAATGAGCACATTTTCAGAAAGGTGAAGTGTCCCTTTAAGAAACTTTGTGGATCCAGTAAGTAGAGTAGTAAGTAGGATCCATTATAGCAATACTGTTCCTTAGAATAATGTATTTTTTACAGCAAAGTTATGGCTTTGAAATGTTTTAAAGTAGGGCAACATTTTCTCATATGCTGTATGCCTTTTTTAAGTCCCTGACCTTTCTTTGCCTTGTTATTTGGTGGGGTACATTCATTAGATGTTTTCTATACTGTACGGACTCACCGTTCTCTTCCTCCCAGAGACAAAGGTAAAAAAGGTCTTTGAATCAGCCAAAATACCAATTACAGGTGTAAAAAAATGGGGAGCAGTTAGGTAAAGTCTAGTCATGTTTTTTTGTAATGTATAGACCCCTTCAAGGTTTGTAAACATTGAATGACTATCGGGTGCGCGCGCAGCATGGGGTCAAACTATTCATACCATCCAGGCTTTATAATTTAACCTAACAGGGCTGAAAAATGATGACTTACCTCAAATGAAGTGAGCACAACAAACACAAGCCTCTTTGATATTTGCATTGTTCCAGTATGCACGTTAATTGCTTGCAGCTGCAGATGTTGTATTTTTGTTTTTGAGATTCTGCATGAATCGCGAAAACTTAACGGAAGACCTGGTGCGATTTTCACAGCCCACGACGTAAGTAGGCATTTTTGACGATACCGAATAATACACAACTCAATCTGCTGTAATGGCTTTTCTGACCCCGACATGCGCAGTGGGAATCGCCTGTGACGTGAACCATGAAGGGGTCTATAAGGTAAAGCAGTTTCTTTTATTAGTCTTATCCGAATCTAATTTAATGTGTTTTTGAAATATATATAAGCATACATCAATATATGCTTGCATTTATAGTCTTAAACTAACCGTAAGTGTGTAGTCTAATAAAAGAAAGAACTTTAATGACAATTAAAGTCAACTTGCTTTAATGCAATGTAAAGAAATGCGTATCTTGCAGCAATTTTTTGCTTCTGTAACATTTTGTTTAGAGGACCATCTGGTGCGTTAACAAAGGTTAGGTTTTGCTGCATATTCATTGTTCATACAGTTCATCCAAAAGGCAGATGAATAATGTCCAAAACCTTATCGACATGTATACTTGTATATCTTTCTGTGAGCATGATTGGCATTCCTTAACTTGTACTGTAATGTTTTACTCTGATAAGATTACAAATTACCAGCCTACAGTGTCAAACAGACTTGTAGACCTTTTCATGGTAAAGTAAAGGTCATGACCTCATTTTAAAATAAGATCCAGATAGCTGCATACAGTACAGCACATGCCAAATCATAGTATTAGCTTAACTGCAGGATTAGCTGAATATTGATTTTTAGTTACAAAATAGAATGTGCACATAATGTAATAATAGATGATTAATCTTAAGTGTCCTACTTTACCTGTATTTACCATATTAATCATTAAACATTATATAGAACGATGAAAGTGATTAATGTTAGTACGGAGCTCCTAAAAGGACATGGAAATGGGAGGAAATAATTAATTTTAAAGGGGACATATCATGAAAATCTGACCTTTTCCGTATTTAAGTGCCATAATTGGGTTCTCAGTGCTTCTATCAACATAGAAAATGTGTAAAAGAACAACATAGTAACTTAGTTTTGGAAAACCACTCTTTGCAAGCATGTGAAAAAATAGGTCATTGGAAATTGGCTCCCCTTGTGATGTCAGAAGGGGATAATACCACTCCCTTAATCTACACTATCCAACCACAGCACTGCCATTTAGTGCAGAGACCAGCTCATTTGCATTTTAAAGGACACACCCCAAACGCATATTTTTGCTCACACCTACATAGTGGCAATTTTAACATGCTATAATAAATTATGTACATAAAAATTGAAAGTGAACACATGTATTAAATATGTTAATAAATCAAATATGGTAAATATGTATTATACTTTTGATTTATCCATATGAAACAAAAAGTAGATGTCTCAAGTTTGGCATCTTGAAACTTGCGCATTACAAATATATAACCATATCTGAATCAAACATGGCTGGCTAATTTCTAGTACTGTTGTCTTTGTGAAACACTTTAGACTTGCTGAGTCCTCATGAATGTAACCACCTCTTGTTATGATAGTTTTTTTTGTCTGTGATAAAGTAAAGTATTGTACACTTTTAGAAATAAAGGTACAAAAGCTGTCACTGGGGTGGTAACTTTTCAAAAGTACACCTATAAGGGTGCATATTAGTACATCAAGGCTACACATTGCTACCTCAAAGGTACATATCTGTGCCTAATTGTTATATATTAGAACCTTTACAAAAGGTACCATCCCAGTGACAGCTTTTTTACCTTTATATTTAACAGTGTATAGAGTGCAAGAGCATAGACACAGGTTTTACACATTCAGTCTTTAATAGTTGAATGATTTTGTAAGTTAAATCTGGCAATCTTATTTGGGAAAGTGTACCCAATTGTACCAATTTTGTGAATGCTTGGCACCACCTGTACTTTTTAATTCATTTTGTGCATTAATTTCATTGACATTTGGGTCTTAGGACATGGCTTTCCTCAGAGTAACACGTTTGATATTACAACATGTAAAGCCTCTGAGACAAGCTCCTTGTCTAAACACTAGAGATAATCTTTTGAATGCATTTATGTCAAACAGGATGACAAATCCCTGGCACAAAAGCGCAGCTATCTTGTGTCGCATAGCATTTAATTTGACAGCATCTTTTGACATAAATGCATTCAAATAAGACGTGACCAGCAGGTAGCTGTGTTTCTTTATTTAAATGCGATGAGAGCTATCTCATTTCTATTTCGGGGTAGTTAGCATAATTACAGGCTGTATACAGTATTCAGCATTTGATGGATCTTCATATACTAAACTAGGGATGATGTTATCTTTATAAAAGCAGATACAGTAATGTAAAGTCCCTTCTGATTAGCTATTGGCAAAGCAAATATATTACTATACTGTTTTTCTCTGGGTTTTGTACACTCTCAGAATAAAGGTACAAGAAAATTCACTGGGACGGAAGTACACTTTTGTACCTAAAAGGCATATTAGTACATAAAAGGTACACATTGGTACCTTCGAGGTACATACTGGTACCTTAAATGTACGTATCTGTACCAAAATGGTACATATTAGGACCTTTTGAAAAGGTACCGTCCCAGTGACAACTTTGTACCTTTTTCTGGGAGTGTTTATACAGCTTATCATAGAGGCGATATCACTATATTAATCAAACATTAAGCTTTTGAGCCCTTTAGAGGCTTGGAGGAACACATCTACCTGTCATGTTCATCTTCTGACTCATAGATTATATCTGTGTGCAGATAGTGTAACTGTGAATTGGTACATGGAAGATAACATTTCTATGAAAACAGAATTTAAGCACCACTAGAGGACACTGTTTATTTTCCATTTGCAATGGACCTTAACCTTATTTCAATAGACAAAGTTAAATATATTTTTAGTTATAGTTTACAATACAGCGTTCATATTTACTATTAGCTGATGGGGATAGTTCAACCCAAAATGAAAATTATGTAATTACTCACCTGTATGAGTTTCTTTGTTTTGCTGGACACAAAAGAAGAATATATTTTAAAGGAAAACACCACCATTTTTCAATATTTTACTATGTTCTTACCTCAACATAGACAAATGAATACATACCTATCTTTTATCAGTGCGTGCACTTCAATATTTGTACAGCGCGTACTAAGTGCTCTTCCTCCATACAATATAGTTCTCTAATCTTTTATCCTCTTAAAAAAATTGCCACTTTTATTTTGTGCCACCATACTTGCCTGTGTAACTACTCATATAACAGTCTTTAAATAGGTGGCTTCTAAATTCATCCCTGTTTGGATCCTAAGGAATGAATTAGGCTAGGCTAAATGCTAACACATTCACGACACACTGTATGAAGATTAAAGCAACACTATGTAGTTTTTTTACCTTTAAATAATGTCTCTAAAATTATTTCAGTGATAGAACAACTTTTAACTGGACAAATTGTACTGTTGCTGCAACCTGAGCAGCCTCCTAGCTGCTACAGCACACTCTGAAAGTGGTGGTGGAGGGTAGGAAACACAGCCCCGCCCCTCCCCCTGCCTGCAGAAGAGTGTCTGATACCAGGCACTGTTGCGCTTTTCAACCACATGGGGGAGCTGTAAGTCATTTTTACATGGAAACTACATAGTGTTGCTTTAAGTGTACGCAAAGAAAAAAGATAGGTATGTAATAATTGTAAAATTAATTAAAAATAGTAAAATATTGAAAATGGTGGTGTTTTCCTTTAAAACAAAAACAACCATGGATGCTACATGCAGACCATAGCATCTTTCTTTAATTCCTGTGCTTATAATTCAACATATTGAACATTAGATATTTCTTCTCCTCATACAGTATGGTCTCTGTTACAGGTTATTGTACACACACATGCCCAAACTATCATAATATCATCACCTACAGATATTTTTTAAGCTAATGAACATCTTGTTGATATGATTTCATTATTTATTATTCATTATTTTGTATATTGCTTATGCTGATCGATGCTGCAGATGATTGCTGTTTTTTACTTGCTGACTATTCATAAACCACGATTATTTTGGTCACTATTATCGTAATATGAAATTTTCAGACCATTATATCTTTATGCTATGCAAGTTTATCAAATGCACAACATTTATTTCTTTTATATGGTACTTTGACTCTCAAAAAGCTTTTTGGCTACATATATTAAAGCAGCTTCATTTAACATGGACTGGCTGTCACTCTGAGATCACATAATCTGCAAAATCCTGTGCGCTTTATCTTCGTAACCCCGTTTTATCGCTCACTTTCACCTGCAGATTAAATGAATCTGATTACTTGCTGACTATTGATAAACATCATAATTTTGGTCATACACGTGATATGAAATGTTCATACCGTTATAGCTATGCAAGTTTAACAAATGCACAACATTTATTTTTTAAATCCGGTACTTTGACTCTCAAAAAGTTTTTTTTTGCTACACCACGATTATGACATTTGGCTGACAGTTAATTGCCTAATAAATTGTGGCGATTATGACGATTAATTGTCTGTTTTATTGCTTTGACATTTAATTCTCATTTTTTTTGTTTGTTAATGAAATCATTTTTATACAATGTTGTGATTATTTACTGTAACTTAAATCTTTTGCAAGGTTTACCTGGCAGTTATGAATACACATAACACATATTTAAAAGTTATTATTTAATGAATATATCTTTCAAAAACTGAAAATTCTTCATAAGAAATAAACACACAAAATAGCTGAAAATAAAAATGCAATCAAAATAAACTGACCATACCAGAACAGGCCTTATATAGTAGCCAATCCTACTAAGGTCATATTAGTGCTGGACCACATGGCTGCAGTGGCTGTTATTGCAGCATTTCTTTAAATGCACTTTTTCCACTGTATTGAATGGCTTTGCAATGCATCACGTTACTATGGCTGTTTCTCAATTCCAAGAATGCAGAGAATGGACTTGCATCCTCGTGGAGATCGAACTTGCCAGGCGACCTCGGAGAACGAACTCAGAAGGTCGCGAGAACACAGAACGCACTTATGAGAATTGAGATGTGTGCGATCTTCCTGTTGGTCACCTGTCCTCCGCCATTGTTTTGCCGCAATGACTTATGGGGCGTGAAGCGATTTCAGCGCGCAAGTCTGCACTCTATGCATCCTCGATATCAAGAACACATCCGGGTATTTTCATGCGTCCTCTGTACTTGTGTTCTTGAGAATTGGAATGAACTTCGACTGTTAATGATGACGTAGAGCAAGGACACGAGAACGCAAGATCGCTGAGAACGCATATTGAGAAACAGCCACTGTCAGTTAAGGAGCACCATGTGATACGGTCTTGTTTATACAGGCGCTGCAGCTCCCCCTTGTGTTTTTTAGAGAGATATGCAATCATTGCGGTGATCTGAAATCATTGCGATGAGGTCAAATAATTGCGATGAGACGATTATTTAATCTTTGTAACAGCCCTATAGCTACACCCAAACATTATCAGTAATACTTATTCATGCACTGATACGGCAATAGTCCTACAGAAAATAGCAATACTTAAAAATTATGTTTAAAATAATTTACACTCGCATGAGCTGAGAACTCCAATCTGTAATATATTAAAGCAGTTTCATTTAACATGGACTGGCTGTCACGCTGAGATCACACAATCAGCAAAATCCTGTTTGCTTTATCTTCGTAACCCCGTCTTATCGCTCACTTTCACCCGCAGATTAAATAAATCATGGCTGACTGCAAAGTGCATTCCTACAATGGCATTGATAACTGAAAACATTTGCATGATGATTTAAATGCATATTAGCCCGCGAATGTGCTACTGTAAGCAAGTGGGTTATAATGCAAGACATTACTTATTTTTCAGCACACCGAGCTATCAAACATTTATGGTATACTTTTAAATTCTTAACTATACAACACAGAGCTTTTAGAAGATACCTTTTAGAAAACGAGATTAGTTTTTTATTCCAGTTTAAATCATAAATGGACTACAGGTCAAACCTAGCCGGAGGTGTAGTGTGTGTGGCTGGCCACCTTTCCAATTTGTCTTTTGTATGAGCCAATCTGTGTAGGACACAGTCTGCTAGATCAGCACTTTATCTTCAGCCCACAATACTCTGAGCTCAGCCTCCTCTTTCCTGTTGCTTTACTGCTCGTGTCGTACTGCTTCGCTGCATTTTCCTGGATTCATTTAGATGGCATGTACTTTTGTAATTTAACTTTAGTTTTTAGTGAAGTCAGCGGTCACATATATCAGCTCGATTATAGACCGGCTATGGACCATTTGTTAGTTAACGTACTGTCTTTATAGAGCATGCTGTGAGTTCACCTAAATGGAAATGCACTGATAATCAATACTATACTAGAGGAATACAATCTAGTGATTGCTTGCGAAGGAACGACTTTAGGTTGAGTATATTATACATGACCAAAGTATTTCGACACACTACCTACTAACAAATTTGGCTTTTCCAGTAATTTGTGAAGACTAGTCATATAGCCCATATGCCCATATACACTACACAGTCTCATTTAGGTTCGTGATATAGTCGCGTAAATTTTTTATTCTTTTATTTCGTGATATTATCAGGAATTTCCGTGTTTTTTGTGATCGTATAACGAATTTCTGTTTTCGTGTGATTATCACGTATTGGTTACTCAACTGCTTTTTCCTATTTTCAAACCATTGTCGCTTCGGTTTAGGGTTAGATTTGGTGTTTGCATTTGAATGTCACTTTGTGTATTGGTTTATACTATTTTTTCTGATTAATTTTTTTATATGTCACCTGGTGTTGGGGTTAGAGTTGGGTTTGGGTAAGGATGTAATTTTATGTAAATCTAACCCTAAACCGAATTGACAATGGTAAGAAAATAGGACAAAACAGTTAAGTAACCAATACGTGATAATCACCCGAAAACAGAAATTCGTTAGGCCTACACGAACACGAAAAAATGTGGAAATTCGTGATAATATCACGAAAAAAGAATAAAAAATTTACGACTATATAACGAACTTTTGTGAGACTGGGTTGCCAAACACCATACTATGACAATATAGACCAGGGTTGTCAAACTCAATTTCAGAACAAGCATTTTGTTTTGTCTGTCATTAGTTTATTTTTTTAAATTGATTTTGTTTATCCTACAGTATAATGGGCCCTATTTTAACAATACAGGTGAAGCAGCTCTTTACGCCTTCTAACGTCTCATAATTGGTCCTCATTTATGTCCAAGAGACTCAATAATCTTTTACATTTTAATTCTTTGTTGTGCTTCTGCATCCATGTATGTTATAGGCAAAGCCGTGTTGTCTTCCCGTTTATAGGTGCATATTACTAACGCGCTCTTTAAATAACAAAAACAATATTGCGCCATTGACTTTAGACCAGGTTTTAGTTGGTCTATTATAGTTGCGTCAAAATAGCGCCAACAATGCACCTGAACACACCTCGTTTTCAGACCAGAACGCCCATGGGCACAAAATTGGGCGCAAATGCATTTGCTATTTAAACAAAGTGGCACTAAACGTGAAAATTATCATTGCGCCGGGTTGAAACTAGCAAAAGATACTTGCGTCGTGCATTGTGCCGCGTGTATGATAGAGCCCATTGTGTTTCGGTGCAAAAATAAAACTAACATAATACACATGCAGGTCAGCGTATTAAGAAAATATTTTGACCGGCTGTTTGCCTTCTTATATAAACAAACAAGTGTTGGTGTATGAGTAAATGTCTTGGCTTAGTTGTGTTATAAGTGATAATGAGCACAGTGTGAATGTGGATGTAACAAGATTTGACTTCTCTTCAGGTCTCTGTCAAGGTATTACAGTAGCACATTTTGAATCACCATCACTTGTGCTACCCTGGGAGCCACAATGATGTCAGTGTACATTATAGTGGTTGCTTTCACCTTTGTCTTTTACTCACTTCACTTCCAGATCTCCCAAAAGGTGTAACATTAACAAGGCCACAAGGCCAACTGGTTGGGTGAGGTAATAATGATTGTATGGAAGATAAAGTGCTGTCACATTGAAGTAAAGAGGTACCTGCATATATCTGGGGTAACTTTAGGAAGAATGCTTAAAGAAAATGCCCTGAAGCTCTTTGCACCCTTTCCAAACCTCCGTTTATCTCTGCTAGACTGCAAAACCTTTTTTCTTTTAATACTTTGTGCTTTAAGCCATAGATCTGTCTAGAACAATGATTGCCTTATATTGTATATTCTACAGTAAAGGTGTACTTTTACTCAAGAATATATCTCTGGTTTTACAGACAAGGGATAGTTCACCCAAAATGAAAATTCTGTCATAATTTTCTCATCCTCATTTTGTTCTAAACCTGTATGAGTTTTTTATTTTGATAAACACAAAAAATATATTTTGATAAATGATAGTAAGCACACAGCTGATTGTAACCATTGACTTCCATAGTAGGAAAACAAATATTATGAAAGTATTGTGATAAATGATGAAGAAGATATTTTAATAAATGATGGTAAGCACACGGTTGACAGTGCCCATTGAATTCCATTGTATTTGTTTTTCCTACTATGAAAGTCAATGGTTACAATCAGCTGTGTGCTTACCATCATTTATCAAAATATCTTATTTTTTGTTCACCAGAAAAATAAATTCATACAGCATGAGAACAACATGAGAATGATAAAATGATGACAGAATTTTAATTTTTGGGTGAACTATCCCTTTGAGGGCAAGTCCTAGACTAAGAAACATTTTTTGAGCTGTCTCAGCTGAAGATAACTTGAACTGACATATCTTAAAATATGCCAGTGCCATTGATTTGTATATTAAGATACACACCAGTAACATATTTTTCTAAGGCATGTTTCTAAAAGATGCTTAAACAATTTTTATTTAACTTCTGGATTTAGCTAAGCCTTGTCTGTGAAACCAGGCCTGGAATGGATAGTTCACCCAAAAATAAAAATTAGGTCATCATTTACTCACTTTCATGTTGTTACAAACCCGCATAAATTTCTTTGTTCTGATGAACACAAAGGAGGATATTTTGAGAAATGTTTGTAACCAAACTGTTTATGGACCCCATTCACATAAAAGAATACTATGTTAAAAAATTCTCAAAATATTTCCCTTTGTGTTCATCAGAACAAAGACAGTTTCTTATTAATGCAATTATCTAAACAACCAATCACATGGCAGTTGCTTCAATGCATTTAGGGGTGTGGTCCTGGTCAAGACAATCTGCTGAACTCCAAACTGAATTTCAGAATGGGAAAAAAAGGTGATTTAAGCAATTTAAAGCCTGGCATGGTTGTTGGTGCCAGACAAGCCGGTCTGAGTATTTCATATTCTGCTCAGTTACTGGGGTTTTCACGCAGAACCATTTCTAGGGTTTACAAAGAATGGTGTGAAAAGGGAAAAACATCCAGTATGTGGCAGTTCTGTGGGCGAAAATGCCTTGTTGATGCTAGAGGTCAGAGGAGAATGGGCCCACTGATACAAGCTGATAGAAGAGCAACTTTGACTGAAATAACCACTCGTTACAACCGAGTTATGCAGCAAAGCATTTGTGAAGCCACAACACGCACAACCTTGAGGCGGATGGGCTACCACAGCAGAAGACCCCACCGGGTACCACTCATCTCCACTACAAATAGGGAAAAGAGGCTACAATTTGCACAAGCTCACCAAAATTGGATAGTTGAAGACTGGAAAAATGTTGCCTGGTCTGATGAGTCTTGATTTCTGTTGAGACATTCATATGGCAGAGTCAGAATTTGGCGTAAACAGAATGAGAACATGGATCCATCATGCCTTGTTACCACTGTGCAGGCTGCTGGTGGTGGTGTAATGGTGTGGGGGATGTTTTCTTGGCACACCCTTAGTGCCAATTGGGCATCATTTAAATGCCACGGCCTACCTGAGCATTGTTTCTGACCATCTCCATCCCTTTATGACCACCATGTACCCAACCTCTGATGGCTACTTCCAGCAGGATAATGCACCATGTCACAAAGCTCGAATAATTTCAAATTGGTTTCTTGAACATGACAATGAGTTCACTGTACTAAAATGGCCCCCACAGTCACCAGATCTCAACCCAATAGAACATCTTTGGGATGTGGTGGAACGGGAGCTTCGTGCCCTCGATGTGCATCCCACAAATCTCCATCAACTGCAAGATGTTCTCCCCCAGCAATATGGGCCAACATTTCTAAAGAATGCTTTTAGCACCTTGTTGAATCAACGCCACGTAGAATTAAGGCAGTTCTGATGGAGAAAGAGGGTCAAACACAGTATTAGTATGGTGTTCCTAATAATCCTTTAGGGGAGTGTATATTATCAAGAGTTGTCAAACATGTTGCTGTTTAAAGTGAAATTGCAGATGAGGCTCAATTTATGCTAGGATTTACATCAAAAGTGCCTGTTTCACCACAAAACAACAGCCAGAAAATAACAAGAGCCCCATGTTTCAATTATTCAAAGCCCCCAATTTTCTGAAGTCTGAATAAATGAGACATTTTACACACGGCTCGACAGAACAAACAGAAATGTCAAGAAAAGCTTGTGTCTCAAGTGGCTAGCATTGTTCCAAACAGTCTCACCTTCACCCTATTATCAGACAACAGCACCTTCAGGGATAAGTGACTTAAATCAAAACATCCCTGTAATGCAACGAAATTGAGGCTAATCTCAAAGAGGTCTGTTTGCTGCCTTGGAATAAAAAATAGCCTGTGGACGTATGGCAGCAGTGATAAAAGCAAATGAGAAATCAAAGAAAGAGAGTGGCAGCCCGGCTTTGGGTCCAGCATCCTTCGCCCTGTTGTTTTTGTTTTGTAACTGCATTTTTTGCAAATTGCCCTTTGCAGAAAAAATATTGCATTTATCATAATTGCATAAGTTCATGGAGATAGAAAGTGAATTACAGATCCTCCGTCTTGCTGAAGGGTTCTCCTCGCTTATTTGCTCGCGCACCTGCGCTCCTCTCTGGTAATGGCTTTTGAGAGAGGACAGCTGAGATATAGAGCGAGGTTTGTGAGCTGAATGATGCGACCCACCACAGATCCAGGGCCAGGGTGCAAATTACCAGTTTATAAGGTTAGCATTAGGTAAATAAGGAGCATTTTCTTACTGCATTATCTTCTGTTTGACAAAGCACATTGACCTTCCATTTGGTGTTACATGTAACCCTACTATAAGTGCCTCCTAATTTGCATACTTATGCAAAATCTTACACAATATTTGTGTGAGTAATCTATTCACACCGAAATTGCAAAAGTAACATGTATAAGTACCCAAATGATGCACTGCATCAACTGAAAAAAGATTGATTTCTTTACAGTACATATAGAGAGGGGTCTAAATATAGTATGTAAGCTATTCATCACATACATTACTGAACACTTTTCAGTTCACTTTTCAATTTCTGTGTAGTAAAACAAATTACATTTTCCATTTGGAATGACACTTTAGCTGTGTCTGAAATCGTGACAGTACTGTACATACTGAATTATATAAAGTACCAACTGCTTTATTATTAAAACAGTATGTACAGTATGTGTGGGTGCAGTATGATTTTATCTCAGACATACTGCTTCCCTTATCTTTTCATTGTTATGTAACCTGTATGTCCTTTGACGTAATCACAACCATGACCATCATTTATGTATGTGTTGTTAAACAAGTACAAGTAAATCAGGAGGAATTCATATTTTGTTACCTAAATCACTTAAAGGGGACATATGATGAAAATCAGACTTTTTTTGTTTAAGCAATAATTGGGTCCCCAGTGCTTTTATCAAATTAAAAATGTAAAAAAAGAACAACCCAGTAACTTAGTTTTGGTAAACCATTCTCTGCAAGCATGTTTAAAAATGAGTAATTGAAATGGCTTAATCTGCACACCCCAAAATGGCACATTTTGCTCACACCTACAAAGTGGCATTTCAAACATGATAAAATAAATGTTCTATATGGTATGTTGAGCTAAAAGTTCACATATACGTAATCTGGGGACACCAAAGATTTATTTGACATCTTAAAACATCTTGTGAAATGTCCTCTTTAAAGAGCGCCTGGTTCATAGATTTTCTGTATTTTTATAAAATTCACTTTTTTTAATGTGGCAGTGGCTCAGCTGATGTGGCCTCATGAGGGATAGTAAAGTGTCCATCGAATGCACACTTAAAAATCGGAAGTAGTAGGTTATCTGGGTTTTATCTGCCTACTGTTTATCAAATTTTATAAATTCGCACATACACATACACAAAAATGATGTTGAATAGCACTAAAAGTCATGCTATAGCATCACTTATGGTTCTGCGTGAGTGCTACTTAAAGTGGTCCCCCTATGATTACGAGCCAGTGCAAACCACTTTTAGTGCTATTTTGAACTTTTTTGTACTACTCGCATAGAGATTTTTGCATAGTAGTATGGAAGTAGGCGAATTTGGACGGAACGTATCCTTTTAAAATTCATGCACTAGACGGCTGAATGCATACTGTACTACTGTTGTATAGGGGAGAGCGGGGTCTAACCCTTTGTGGTTTTGGCTCAATCATTAAAAAATATTTGAGTTTGATTAATTATATTTTTACACAGTCAGCACACACATCTCTGCTACAAATGAACATTTGAAGTTTGTTTCTAGTACTTACTATTCTTGGACAATTACACCAAATGTGACAGAAGTGCAAACATTACAACTTACCCCATAGGTGGGGTTAATTGTAACAGGCAGGGGGTTAGTTGTAACACTTGGTAAAATTAAGTTTGCAGGCAAATATTTTAATACTATTTTGACTACATACTTGAAGTGGATATTGTTTATATATCTGATTTTAATAGACAGGTATTTACACTATTCATCCCTCATCTAACCATAGTTCAATAATAAATGGATACAAATAAATATGTGAGAAAAAGCAGCACAATTATGACAAAAACATTTTTTATATGTGACCCACACTCTAAAAACAAACGGTGCTGTATAAAGCACCAAAAGTGGTTCTTTGCTCGTAATCATAGAAGAACCGTTTTTGGTGCCATATAGCACCGGTAAAGCACCAGTGAAGCACCTGTGTAGAACCATATAGTGCTATGTAGAACCATATGTGGTGCTATATGGCCCCTATATGGTTCTACACAGGTGCTATACAGGTGCTTCATGGCACTAAAAATGGTTCTTCTATGATTATGAGCAAAGAACCACTTTTGGTGCTATATAGCACCGTTTGTTTTTAGAGTGCAGTCTGTAAAAAACATACTAAAGTCTCAAAATCAAATTCTGAGATGATGAAAATCAAAGTCTGATTTTCCCCATTCATTTTATTATGATTTTAATCTTTGACATGACCTTATAAGATATTAACAAAAATAAATTTTGACACAATTTTTTGATAAGACAGGCACATATTTTTATTTTGTAGGCAGCCAGCAATCATTCGTGTGAAGCCTATTTAAAACAACAGCAAGAATTACGCTAATGTTAGTGGTTTTCATCGTAAGTGCTGAGGGGTTAGTTGTAACACAGCGTTACAATTAACCCCGCTGGGTGAAAATATTTTCAAGCCCACCAAAAAATTTGCTAAGAGCTGCAGACATATTTCAAAATGATGCTATGTTTTAGTCAACAAGACACTGATTAAGATGACATGACATGGCTTACATGCCACCAAAACACTCTTTCATCAATAAATCTATGGAAAAACATTATACCTTTACATACATTTGCAGGAAACGGTCTTTTGGCAGCGTGAAAACAATACAAAAACCGTTGCTCAACCCTGTGCAGCAATGTAAACGGTCCGTGTTACAACTAACCCCCGTTAGTTTCCCCCCGCGCACCCCTACTCTTAAAATGAAGGTGCTATGAGGGATAGAAGTACCATTTTTGATTCCTTAAAGAATCATTCAGTCAAGGATTTCCTTCTTACCTTTTTTATGGTTTAAAGAATCGTTTTCCACTACAAAGAAGCTTTGAAACTTAAATTTTCTGTCATGTTAAATTGGTTCTTTATGGAGCAAATTTGGTCCTCTATGGCACTGTGTACAGCAAGTGTACAGTACATCACTTAGCACACACTTTTTCAGCATTCCATAATTGTTAATGTTATATTCAATGACTGTTACGTTTTATGTTGTCTTCTCTTTAGTCGGGACAGTGATATATGTAAGTAGAAATAGAAGGAGAAATCTCTTCTCATTTCCACTGGTGAATTGCTAATCCTTAGTTGACATGCTCTGTGGACGTCTGCTCAGCGCTGATGCATCTTCAGAGTGTCAGAAATCCTATTTCACACACTCTTACTATACTTTATTATGTATGACATCCCCGAGAGATAAAAATGGATGGTGTGGAGCCATTTAGCCGTTCTGTCTCTTCCGTGAAGCATTGCTGAGAAAAAACTGAAGAAAATGTCAATATTGTTGAGAATAGCTTGGGGGAAAATTGGTGTTGCATTACACAGAGGCACAAATTCTGCGTTTTAACTACCTAGACCCTGTTGACGAGCGCATTCAGGTAATCCACCATATTTTATATGTGGCCCTGGACCACCAAAAACAGTCATAGAGTAAGTCGCACGGGTGGGGGATTCTCACGAAATCCTTAGAAGGTGTCCAGATTTTGTAAAAAGCCCTTGAAGCTATTTTTTTGCACATATAAGATTAAGGTCTCAACTTACTATAACTATTATTTTTAGAGGATTTAAAACATATTTCCTATAGAATTATTAAAAAATTTTTAGATTATCATTATAAAAAATATCATTACCGCAACATGATATTACATTAAATATATGCATTTACAAACTCATGTTTCGGTAATGAGAACTAAAAAGTTGTTTAGGTACTATGACAAACAAAATTTTAACTTTTAGCTGGAGAGAAAAAATAAGAACTGCTTATCTGGTAGCCATCTTGAGTGTCACAGTCAATTATCTTCCTTTCAACAAATTTTTTTGAAAATGTTAGTTCCTTGAGGGCTTAAACAATGATTAA
Source organism: Misgurnus anguillicaudatus (assembly GCF_027580225.2). Classification (NCBI taxonomy): domain Eukaryota; kingdom Metazoa; phylum Chordata; class Actinopteri; order Cypriniformes; family Cobitidae; genus Misgurnus; species Misgurnus anguillicaudatus. The sequence continues at coordinate 27,879,510 of NC_073354.2, read as the reverse complement.
AAATTGTTGCGGAGGATGAGAAAATTGGTCTTGGACACATTTATATTCCTTATTAATGTCTCTACATTTACCAATGATCACCAAATACCTATATACTGTAAATGTTTATAGTATAACATGCACTGAAGCTTTTTATTTTTTCAGATTTTTTAATTATAAATATTTCCATGTCAAAGAACCCAAATCCAGTCATGGACACATTGCGGTAATGATAATTTTCCCCTTAAATGTTGAAACAACAACAAAAATGGTTTGTATGATGTCATTTGAAATCATGTGCAAAATAGTACGTGAAGTGATGTTTTTAAGTGTATGCTTCTTATTTTGACTTTGCATTTACTTTTTTATCAAAATGTTTTATGACCTCATAGAGAATCACTCGGGTGTATTTCAATAGCCAACAATACATTGTATGGGTCAAAATGATAGATTTTATTATGCCACAAATCATTATAATATTAAGTAAATATCATGTTTCATGAAGATATTTTGTAATTTTTTTTACTCTATATAATATATAAAATTGTATTTATTATTAGTAATATGTGTTGCTAAGCACTTCATGTGGACAAGCGTTTTTTCTGCACTTCGGCAAACACACCGAAAAGTTGCCTCTGTTTTTTTAACCTCACTCGCGGTTTCTCAGCAAATGTTAATTTAGTTTTGATGAAACCAAGCTTTAGGGTATTCCACTGTGACTCAGTGCTGTTCTGGTAAATAAGGACATCCAAAGAGAAAATCAACACTCTTTGATCTATTCAGAGCCAAAGGAAGTGTGGGAGTTTGTGTCTGCTGCAGAACAGCGCAGGCATTGCGTTTACTTAAAACCATTGCCTTGATCCAATTTAATTCCCTAAACACTTTCTAGATCAAATTTCACATTTATATTAAAGATCTTTATTGTCAAAATAATTTCCCTTCCACACCATTTTCTGGACAACCAGGACACTCAAATAAACTGAATTAAAAAATCCAAAGCATTTACATTCTTCATGGATTCGTTACATTATAAGAATGCATTGGGCAAAAAAAGGGACTTACAGTGCTTTAATAGGTGTACTGTATGTGTGTCTCTGGGATCAAACCCACAACATTTTGCGCTACAGGAACACTAATCAGCTTATGAAATCTTACAAAAGCCTATTTATAATTGCTTTTGCACATCAAACTAGAAAAGAGGTAAAAAATATTGCAGATTAACAAACATTTATCTTACCCACTTTTAAAAACGGATGTAATTGGCAAACAACATTACTTGCAGTATCTAGGCTACAAATAAAGCACTTGGCTTAAATTTGCAGCTACAGTAAAAATGTCACCGCTGTAGATGTTGTATAAATTCTGACAGCCAATTCCAGTCACTAAATGTACTTTATCATTGGAAATGGTTTGTTACTCATGCATGTAATTGTTCACCTTCACACCCGTGTCCACCTGGATGGTTAAGGAGCAGCTCAGGCCTTCTCTGATACGTTTATTTACCATTATACTCATGCTGGCACAACCATCTGTCAGCTAACGCTGCAACAAGGAGCCATATTCAGAGATGCTCATTGGAATAGAAAAAGCTTTTACAATGCCTGTGAATAATGGCTGTCATTATCATTGGCTTTGTGAATTTATTTGGGTAGTAAAAGAAATCAATGCTCTGCTGATCAGTCAATGGAAAGATGTCATTTTGTGATATGTTTCTTACAGACTGTTAGAAAACAAACATGGGAAACTATATAACTAACCCAAGGGAAATTTCTTCTTCCATTTTGTTTGAATGGTGCGTATTTCATTATTGTTACAGCTCTGTTAGTTTGCCTATATGTTCCTCTTCTTTTCCAGTCATTTCCCTTTGGATTCAGTTTCCCATGAACCCTCACATTCCCTCACCTGATCATCGTCTTTCATTATCGCACCTGTCACTCATCAGTTCATCAGTATTTAAGTCTGCCCTTACGAAAATTAACCATGGTTTTGTTGTGGTAAAAATGTAGTAACCATGGTTTTTACTACAGTAACCATGGTGTAACTATGGTTTTTAAAAACTACATACATAACAATTATCTCGAAAAGATGCAATATTTTATTTGAGAACACGTAAAAAAAATAAAAATAAAACAAAACAAACTATTATTAATATGTCTGGTCCTACATATTTCTTAAAAAGCACATATTTCATTGCTAAAAAAACAAAGTTATTTTGTGTATTTGGTGTAATACACTGTGTTCGTGTGGTTTATGGTTAAAAAAGCATTATTTTACACATACCAAAAATTTTTTGGTGTCTCCAGATTTCATTCTCTTCTTGAAATGCACGGATTTGAAAAGCTCTGTGTCCCTGAATGGCCAGCTAATCTGTAAGTTGTGATTGGCCTGAATACCGGAAATCACCGGAAATGTGACGCTCCTTATTATGTTTGAAAGATTTGGTTGCTAACGGGAGTTAACTTTCAGGCTGTAAGTCCGAAGCGGGAGGAATTATGATAATGTTGGTCTTGTCTACGTCACCAATCCCAGGAAGTAAACTGTTGCCTACAATCTGTGTATTTGCTGTAGTCCAAGAAAAGAGATTTACTTTGGAGACGATAAACTCGGGTCAACGTTTACTTTGGGGCATGTACATTTTGGATATCGTTAACATACTAATACACACTTACACACCATAGGAAATTTCAAAACGTGAATCGGACAATAGGTGCTCTTTAAGACTTAAGCCCAGGATAGACTGCACGATTATTGGCTGTCCCAGACCAAATATTGCCATCGTGAAACTATCGTCGCGATTCCTGTGATCGTGGCTCTCCATCGGTGGTCCTATGTCGTACAGTGAGAGAGGTTCAAAGACGGCCGTTTTCCCGGTCTTGCGTCAAAAGATAGCCTACGATAGTTTTCTGACAGTGTCAGAAATTCGCATTGATCACCGCACAGTTTGTTTGCTGCTACGACCTGCGCGCCGGTATTTGTTTACCACGAGCGCATGCGGGTGACGTTGCACAACGTGTGACGCTGCCCCGAAGCTTCCGTGTCATCATCGTACAGTCTACATGCCTCTCGTACCCGAGTTTAAACGATACATGTCGCACAGTGTGATAAGGTAATGATCTTATAAGAGGACAAAAATCATGCAGTGTATTCCGGGCTTTAAGGACATGCAAGTTTAAAATATTGTCGCTGCCCGAGGAAACTCACGTATGTCCAAAACGGTTACTTTTCAGGAAGTGAAAAAAACACACCATATTTCAAAAGCAGTTGAATGTAGCGTTGTCATACTTGGTACGGCATCTTTACATGTAACCATATTCTTGCCAGTGTAATGATATAATACACATTTTACCAAAATTGAGTTTAAATAAACATACGTGCATATTTTACAGTAATGGTGGTCGATACGCGTTCTTCCGATCATTAATTAGAATGGCCTAGTCGTGTTTCATATTGACAGATGAATACGCTCAGTTTATAAAATAGCATACGTCTTAGTTTATTAAATGCGCTTCGTTTATTTAATATTAATTATACAATTATTAAATGTCTCTTGCAAACTATGAAGGGACAGATACATAGACAGATACTTTGTTTGCACAGTCCTACCGTAATTTTGTCACTCCTAGACGTACATCTGGGGGGAACGTTTACCTCGATGAAGGAAAGTCATTGTCTCACCAGGCTATGTTTATTCGTTTATACAGTGCTCAGCTTTGATGAAACTTCACGAGACCGGCGAGATGCTTCCACAGGGCGGGAGATAAGCGGCGTAATTGACAGCTTTGACACCAAATGGATATACGTGAAAATCAGATGACATTATTTCACAACTTTTCATTGGCCATTTAGATATGTGAAGCATACTGTATACGGAAATGAACCTGGACATTCAATCCGTCAAAAAATCTCAAAATCGGCAAAATAGACAAACGTGGTTTTCATGTTTAAAAATATTATGGTAACAAAAATCTGCATTATAGGATCTGATTGAGCATTTAAGGAAGTTAAATTCTGTTGTAGATTTGCCCTTTTGCTTTAATAAGAGTCTTCTTTGGGTAATCGATGCGATTTTGTAAGAAAAATAATTTCAAACTTTATAAACTTATAACTAGCTTCCAGTAACAACGCCATCTTGGACTTACATGTATGTGATTCATGAGATTTTTAGCGTAGTGAGCATTTGTTTACATGGGTACGTTGCGCAGTGAACCGCGTGAATCCAAGATGGCATCATTACGTTAATAAAGTTTGAAAGAGCAAGGACATTTACTAAAATAACTCCAAATGTGTTCATCTGAAAGATGATGGACATATGTATCTCGGGTGGCTTGAGGGTGAGTAAATCATGGGGTAATTTTGATATTTGGCTGGAGTATTACTTTAAATCTAAGGGCATCCTTGCACATGCTGTTTTGTGTATTTACATACTCGGCATATAACTATCAATCACAATTTATCCAGTAAGCCATAATCTAACTTTGCTGTTAATAGCTGTATATTTTGAATCGCACCTGCAGTGTTTGTGTGCTGTCATTTCTAGGAATCCCTTATGAATAATGCAATGCGGTCTCCCTCATAATTTGTGAAACATTTGCATACTGTAGTCCCCAAAGACGACCGGGTGATCTCCGACGAAGATGCTGTGCCACAACTAATACATTTCTTAATAGCCATAATTATGACAGACAGTTATATCAATGCATTTCTATTAGAAAGCCACAGTCGTTCTTGGATTTCCCCAGATACCAAAGTGGATATCAGCGTGTCACGTTGCAGCAGAGTTTTTTGTGGATTTATTTACAGCCTTCTAAGGTTTTTTTTCCTGATCAATTATTTAACGTGGCTTCCTCCAGATCCACACCTCCTGCTTAGCTGAATTGGGGATTTTTTCCACCTGCGAATCCTGCAGTGCATTTTTTGGTACTTTTAGGAAGTGAACTATCCCCAGTTTATGAAATGTTTCCACTAGAAAGCGTCCAACAGCATGTATACATGCATTACAGGAGAATTCTGTGTTATTTTGTAAAGGTGATGTAAATTTTCATGGCATTTTAGAAAACATAATTTCTGTCACATCTCAAATTATGTGTCATGTTTAATAGCATTCTGCAGTTAAAATGTTTTGTTCTATTTCAAACATTATTGAAATGCAGATAACATAATTTGTCCCAGAATTTGTCCTAGGATTGTTTGATTTTTCTGGAATTTGTGCGTGCATTCACAGACATCCCGTAAAGATCCCATGAAGTAATGTGACATTGTAAAAAATCTAAATAATATTTTCTGCAGCGTCATAACTTGCTTATTATCTGCAATTATTACTCTTTTGAAAAAACACGCTTGTGTATTTATTTTTTGATAGGATCATAGCGCATTTACCCTGGATATTGAGGAGCTTCCTGATCTCTGCTTCATTTCAGTTTGCAGATATTTTTTCACCGTTAATGTTGATCTGGATTTAAAACTCCCAGTAAAAAACTTTGCGTCATTGCAACGACGCATGCGTCATCATTACGACACACCCATAAAAGCCATAGTTCACCCTAAAATTAAAATTGAATGAAAACATCATAAAAGTTGTCCATGTGACTTCAGTGGGTCAGTTAGAATTTGTTGAAGCATTGAAAATACATTTTGGTCCAAAAATAACAAAAATTACGACTTTATTCAACATTGTCTTCTCTTCCAGGTCTGCAAATCCGCATGCATAACACTGCAGTGAGGCTGTTGACATACGACGCTGCTGACGTACGACGCTGCTGACGTACGACGCTGCTTACGTGTTATCTTGTGTGCCCGAGCTAAGTTTACAGTCTGAGGGATTAGGACAACCGCGACATGCACACTTACGCACCATTTTAAAAAATATAGCAATACCAAAATACAAACAATGTAGAATAGCTTGAATACAGCTTGCGTCTTCCTCAGACTGTAAACGTCGTAATTTTTTAAATTTTTGGACCAAAATGTTTTTTTCGATCCAAATTCTAACTGATCCACTGATGTCAAATGAACTACTTTGATGATGTTTCTATTGCATTTTTGGACATGGACAGTATACCGTACATACATTTTCAATGGAGGGTCCGAAAGCTCTCGGACTAAATCTAAAACATCTTAAACTGTGTTTCCAGAGATTAACGGAGGTCTTACGAGTTTGGAACGACATGAGGTTGAGTCATTAATGACATAATTTTCATTTTTGGATTAACTAAACTTTTAAGGCACTGCACCTGTGGCCGCGGTGACTTCTTTTTTGGGGGCGCACGATCCCAAGTTTGTCACAACATGTATTTAGCCCGTCGTGTGTGTGGCTCATCATTTCAAAATGTGTGTTCGGCGCGTCATGTAAAGCTATGTGCATCACGTGTCTTGTCAAAATAAATGCCTGCTGCAGACGCGTCTAAAGGGTTTATGATAAAAGAGACGCTTATGCCAGATACTCGCATAATCTCATGCTTAATCAGAGTTTAGTATTAAATTAGTGTCTTGCAAGTACTTTGTAAACATAAGAGTCTTTTTTTTATCATAAACCCTTTCGACGCATGTGCAGCAGGCACGTATTTTGAAATAGCGTGTGTTACACATGGTTCACATGATGCAACAAACACATATTTTGACATGACAAGCAACACACATAACACTCAGAACACATATTTTAAATTTGCGCCCCTCAAAAGAGAAGTCACCGGCGGCCACTACATTGCACCTCCCACCAATGTTACTAGGTCCCCATCCCTGAATCGATCCCAGGACCAATCCCGGGACATGTTTGCATTCACACAGAAGGCACTCTATCATTTCTATTTGCAATTTTCTGGGATCAGCGCTCTGTGTGAAAGAGGTTATAGCGTCTAGTTGCAGAAACACTCTTTAATAGTCCTTTCTAGATCACCTTTAAAAAAACTCATGTATGGTGATATACGACAGACAAAGCTGGAAATTCAAGATTCAACTATGAGAACATACAGCATGGCCACCAGCAGACGACTTATAGCCTGCTGAATGCGGGACAATTCAGCAGAGATTTTAAAAACTGCAGTCATTGAAGTTGTGATCGAGAGCACAGCTGACAGTGATGTATGAGCAGGCAGAACAGAAATACACGGAGCTTATAAAGCCTGTGAATGAATGGAGCAATATTTCAATATGTAATAGTGGCCTGTCACAGCCTCTTACTATGTCGCACATGCATCTGTCTCACTGTTTCTCCTAAAGTCTCTCATCTGAGCATGTATGAAAGCAATATTAGACTTGATTTCCTATCAGCATTAAAAATGTAGCACTATATTTTCCTGTCAATAGGCAGTAGTGCATAAAGTGCTATTTAATGGCTTAATTGAAAGCAGTGATGAATTAGTTAGTCATTCTGATGCTGTCTGGGTCATTCGTGTTCCTGCAGCATTGCATTAGCAACACAATGGTCATGGGTTCGAATACACAAGTAACATACATGTTAAATGCAACGTAAGACGCTTTGGATAAAAGCATCTAAAAAATGCGTAAATGTTAATGCGCCTGAGATGAGTATTGTGTGTATCTATAATTGCCTGTGTAAAAGCATTGCATTAGCAGTGCCAAAGGTCATGAATTCGAACCCAGGGAACACATTGTAAGTCACTTTGGATAAAAGCATCTACCAATTGCGTAAATTAAAATAAGACAAAAAGTACTGTAAAATGACTAAATGGGCTATGGAGAAATTACTGACATGACATATTTTTATCATTTATTTGTGCTTTTTAATGTATACCACAAGACACACTTCACATACCGCACAATTAAAATAAATTAGTTAAGGGGATTGTTTTCTCTGAACTGTTGCAATTCTTTCAATGAGGGGTGTTATGCTTTATTAAATGCACAAATCTCATCTAGGGCTTTTCTCTGCAATGCGGGATTCCCCTGATGGATGGGCTTTCCCTGTTCTTGCAGTAGTAACACACAATGTGAGGTTTGCTCTCGTCTCTATCTGCTTGACTTCATCATTTTGCTCGTGTCTTTTTATCAGCTTAGGGCCTTTAAGAATACATGACCCAGAAGGTTTGGTTAAGCCAGGTCAGCAATTCCAGCTACATGCTTGAAGAAGTCTTCTCTTTAACCATTTTCCATCTGTTATGTTTTAAAGGGCTAGTTCACCCCAAAAAGAAAATTATGTCATCAATTACTTACCCTCATGTTTCTTTATTCTGTTGAACACAAACTAAAGGATGGTAACCACACAATTGATGTTACCCATTGACTTCCATAATGTTTAAGTCAATGTGTACTGCCAAATGTGTGCTTACCATCCTTTATCAAAATCTCTTTTGTATTTAAAATGGGTTTAGAACAACATGAGGGTGAGGAAATAATGACAGAATTTTTATTTGGGGGGGGGGTATCCCTTTAACCTTCAGATAACTCCAGATACAGTGCGCTCTAAAAAATAAAGGTTCCAAAAATGTTTTTCTTTTGCAGGCTGTGTGGTTCTGTAAAGAATTTTTAACATTAACAGAATCTTTAGTTGCACAAAAGTTATTTTTAGTGGATAAAGGGTCAAAGATAATAAAGTAGTGGTTGTTTCAAGAACCTTTGACCTAAAATGTTTATTTCAACAACCAAAAATTTTCCTCATATGGCATTGCTGTGAAAAACCCTTTTAGAAACCATAGTTCAAATGAGCTGCATTGCAAACTTGTGTGGTTTGAACGACGAAATTTGAGCTCTTCACCTGTGGTTAGAAAGCATAGTTCCTTGTTATTATATGTAGACTTACATTGATCATGCTTTTGAAAACAAAAGCAAATAACATTCTAAATATACACATTTTATTTTACATCTTTAAAAGCAGAGTAGGCAGGTTTAAAAATAGTCTAAAACACTTTTTTCCAAATTGGTTTAAGCTGTCTTTACAGTATATACCAATAGATAAGTAAAATGTAAGTACTTTGAAAAAGAGAGTATAAAAATCGAGTGTCTGCAGACCACACGATATTTACTCGCGTTTGATTTCTACGTTTATTCCTTTTTTTGCCTTGTTTTCCTTCGCTGACTGCATATGCAGGTACTGTGAGTTCTGAATGCTCTTTCTCTGCCGTACTTTTGCTCTTCCTAGAGTGCCTCGTGCACGTTCAAATCAATCGGGTGTGTGCATGTGTGGGCAGATCCTGTAGCAACAGGGGTGGTAACCATGGTCGCGAGAGAGAGTGGTAGTCGTGTAAGCCAATCATTTGTTTAGTCCCGAATGGAAATAATTAGCTGTGTTTAAAACAGCCGTGAGAGGTTTACAGACACTCAAGTTTTATACTCTCTTTTTCAGAGTACTTACATTTTAATTATGTATTGGTATATAAAGACAGTTTATACAAATTTGTAAAAAAGTTTTTTAGATAATTCCTGCCTATCCTGCATTTAAGTTTGTAAACAGAATTAAAATGCTGTATTTGTAAACTGGACATGTGCGAAGGTCTACAAGCTTTCTACAAGCAGTCAATTATTCCGCTTATACCACGGTTTACCACAAACATTGTTCTGGTGCCTATTTTTAAGACATTTGACAAGTTAGGTGTGCGGTTATCGAAAAATAATGCATACCCGTAGAACATTTCTCAACCAATCAGATGACAGCATTCAACAGACTTGTTGAATAACTTGAAATAAAACAACTGAGAACTAAATCACGGTAATAAAATCAGTCTTTCGATGTTGTTCTTCAGGAAATGTACCCCAGACTGTTGCGCGGCTCTATTCAATGAGCCACGCATATAATTGGTTAGCGCAAGACAGCTCAATCGAGTGGTGCTGTTTCGCCCCTCTTTTTGCTTTTTCGTCCCTCTTTTGATGTGTTCAGCTTCCCATAGAAATGCGGCATTAGAGTTTGATTTTATTTTATAAAGCAATTATGCAAGATGCCTGATCACACACTCATTTGTTTGATTGCCTTGTCTCCGCCCACTGCTCCTGCACCAATGAGATTAACTGAGGTATCATTGCTTTATTATTGCAAGTAAAGGAAATATTATAAAAGCTTAGCATCAGAATTTGCTCTGGTGGAACACAAAAGTGACTGGTCAAAAGGGTATAAAGTTTTTTATTAAGTCTCTTTCCTTTCTGGCATTTGGCAATATATATACAGTAATATTCTTCTGTGGGTTTTATTTAGTTTGAGACCATTTCTGTCTCTAAAGTGGGTGTTGTGTCTTCAAAACTTTTGAGACAACCCATTTCTTTAAATGGGTTTTGTTACTCTTATCCTTGCTTATCCTTCCCTCAAATGATCCTAGTGCATGTTGCAATATGTGACCCTGTCTGTGAAATACCAGCTATATATATATTTTACATTGATTTAAATCGTTAACATGACCTTACTAAGTCAATATTAAAGATATGAAGGTTATATTTTCAAACAATGTTCTTTACATTATGTAGGATGATTTTATCATACAATAAATTACAAAATGACTTCAGACCGGGCCACATATTGTATCATGCATTTGTACCACAGGGCTGTTGAATGCTTTATTGGTTTAGAAATGTTCCATGGGTATGCATTATTTTTTGATTAATTCACACCTGTCTTAAATGACCACCAGAGAAATGTCTGTGTGGTAAGGGTAATAATTGACTCTGGTCCTTTGAATTATTTGAAAATAATGCACACCCAAGGTGGTAATCCATTACATTATTTTTTAATAATTCAACAGCTCGTCGTCAATTTCTCCTTACATAAAACATGGTTTAAGATGAACTGTTGAACGGTTAGCAAGATGTCACAATTTTGCAATGAATGTGACTAATGTGTCTGCGAGTAATGAAACACTAACATCATTTGATGTGACCTTGATGCGCAGCTGTCGTCGCAGACACTGCAGACCTGCTCCAGGCATCTGTCACACTCTGTTGCTGTATGTATGACATGAGTGAAAGATTGTTTTCTATTCATATAATCTTAGCCTTGGGGAACGTTCTAGAAGGTTGATCCACAACAGAATTTAAGAGAGATCTCACTGCCTGCAAATGCATGATTATACCAAAACCTTCAAAAATATTAATTTTCTTTTTTTACACCTAGTTTTTCAATAGCTAAGACGTATTTCATAGTATATATGTGCAAAATAGTATTTAAAGCTCATAATCATAAGGGAACAATTTTTAGCGCTATATAGCACATTAGTAAACCATAAGTGGTGCTAAAGCATGACTTATATACATCAAGCACCAAGTTTGGTTCCACATATATGGTTCTACAAAGGCTCTATCATGGTGTGGATTTTTTGTGTATATAAAATTTATATATTTTAGGAAACCTCCCCTTATTATGCAATGCTTGATATCAGGATTTTTTACAGATTTTTTTACACATTACTGTACACTGTGGGGTGGTCAACCCTGTATCACGAAATTATGTACCTATAGTCACGTAAATTTGCGAGTCTTTTCCGGGACACTGACACGTTTTTCCGAATTTTTGCGTGAACATGTCACGTATTTCTGTTTATGTTTCACAGTCACGTATTTGTTACTCAACTGTTTTGTCCTATTTTCAAACCTTTGACGCTTTGGTTTGGGGTTAGATTTGGTGTTTACTCGGTGAGTTTCACGTCTTTGTAAATGAAAGTTTAATGCATTTTAGGAAGGATTGTTCCAGTGCACCTATACACCCATTGTAGAGGTAGGAGGTGACACAAGAAACACCCGAAAACTCTCGGGCCAGCATCACACGTCCAAATTTCAGTCAAAACCGCTCTACCCCATCACAAACAATCCGAAAACAGGGCCCCAAGTGCAAAACACCGAACTTGTCCTTTAAGTATTGGTTACCTTTTTTCATGATTTATTTTTTATATTTTATGATTTTTAAACCATTGTCGCCTGGCATTAGGGTTAGAGTTGCATTTGGGTAAGGATGTCATTTTATGTAAATCTTACCATAAACCAAAGCGACAATGTTAAGATAGGACAAAACAGTTTAGTAACAAATACGTGACAGTGACACGTAAACAGAAATACGTGACATGTTCACGCAAAAAGGTGGAAAAATGTGTCAGTGTCACAGAAAAGACTCACAAATTTACGTGATTATAGGTACGTAATTTTGTGATACTGGGTTGGGGGTGGTACCCTATAAGGTTCTGTTTTGTACCTTTACAGGTATACTAAACATAATACAATGTTGTACCTTTTGGGGTACATTACTGTACCTTAAGGATCTATTGTGTATACCTTTAAAGGTGCGTTAACTATTTTGCACCCATTTTAACTGGTACAAAATTGTTCCTTAGGGTGCACAATAGGTCTTTAGGGTATAATATTATACATCAAAAGGTACAACATTTTAATATGTATTGTATACTCATAAAGGTACAAAAATGTTACCTTTGGTGCACCCCAGTGGCAGTGTAGCAATTAAATATGGTATTAGTTTCCTTGTACAAACAAAAGGTTAAACTTCACCATCTATATTTCTATAAATTTATTTTTAGGAAAGATTTATATGCAATAAATTCAATCACATCAATTAAAGGCAGGGTGCACAATTTCAAAAGCCAATGTTGACATTTGAAATCACCTAAACAAACACGCCCCTACCCCAATAGAATCTGGACCTTCTTTTGATAGACCCGCCCCACAAATACACAACCCAGGCAATGATGTCAATTAGTAGACACGCACTTTACTGCTGATAGGCTACAAGTGTTTTTTGGTACTCAGTCTGACTCCCTTTTCCAAAGCGTTACCCCAGTCAAACACATGCATATTGATTGCGATGTTAAATTCTGCTTAACATGTTTTATATCTCTGAGCGTGTCAGTGTTTTCAGTTTTGTGATTATGCATTCAGGTTACGTCTGAACTTCACTCCACAGTAGTTCACAATGTTTCTCCATTTTCACTCCCACCTCTCTAAAAGCACTCACAATAGAAAGAGAGTCAGTATTGATGTTGGGGTTTGATAAATTGCTTGGTAGGAATTTATTCCATTGTAGCAGAAAGAAGACAACACAAGATCTGCTGTTTCACAAAGCAAAAAACTGTGTGGTTAAAGGAATGTTCCTATAGGAGTCCCAGGTGTTTGCTTCAGAAAAGCCGCTTTGACTCTTCATTCTTGAATATTCAGTAATATTCTTTTGTTGTAAAGTGTCTTACACAATGGCACCTCTTGGCAGAGTTAATTCAGGTTATTGCTGGAGGCGTGGTTAAAATTACAAAGGAAAATAGTATTACCTTTTGTCCAAATAACTGCATGGTGGGATGTGTTTTTTCCACATGTGCTGCTTTATTCTTCAGTTGCCTTACAATTTGTCACTCAGTGCAGAAATGTGTTTCTTCTCTTGGAAGTATTTTGGATTAAATATAGGCAAGAAAGGCAAATCATTAAAAAGAACACACATTTTAAATAGGGCATTTAGCACCAAAAATGCTTTATGTTGACTAGTATTTATTTTGCATTGGCGTTATGAACTGAGACTTATGAACCGTATGCACATGGATTAGGCCTCATGAGAGGACAGATTAATAAGAAATTTTAATGACCTCTCTGCATTGAAGGGAACACAGGTAATGTCCTTAGTTACCATGTAATAAGAAATGATGAGCTCAGGTTCAGTTCCTATAGGAGAATTTTACACTAATGCTAATAAGTCAGCATTAGTACCATGACACTTTTCTGCATGACGGATTTATCAAGTACAACTTAAAATGTATAACATTAGATTTCTGCATTTACATTCTTGATTGGCTAACTAAATGTTCAATTAAGAGCAAATTTTATAATACATAATGGGGCGGTTTCCCGGACAGGGATTACATAGTGAAACAACCCATAGTGAAACAACCATATATGATATTATTTTGTTTTATATTATTTTTAAGAAATATTGTATGAATTATGTTTTATGCTTTATAGTTTCAAGAAATGGGTAATTGAAAAATGGAAATACTAATATTTATGTTTTTAATGCATTTTAAAAAATACAAAAAATATTTACTTACTATTTTCATAGTTAAGTAAGTGCAAATTTCGGATCCATTACGTTTTTCTTCCTAAAAAAATGTGTGTGTGTATATATATATATATATATATATATATATATATATATATATATATATATATATATATATATATATATATATATATATATATATATATATATATATATATATATTAGGGCTGGGCATAGATTAATCTAGATTAATCTCATACAAAATAAAAGTATTTTTTTGCATAACACATAAGTTTGTACTGTGTGTAATTATTATGTATATATAAATACACACACATTCATGTATGTATTTAAGAAACATTTACATTTGTATATATATTTATTTGTATTTTTATATATTCTATATTATATATAAATAAAAAAAGGATATATAAATAAAACATTTCTTAAATGTATATATATGTATGTGTGTGTGTGTTTAAATATACATAATATCTACACACAGCGCAAACTCACATATTATGCAAAAAATACTTTTATTTTGTATGAGATTAATCTAGATTAATCTATGCCCAGCCCTAATATATATATATATATATATATATATATATATATATATATATATATATATATATAATTTGTTCTTTGAAGAGCCGCACTTTCTCCATTTATTGGGTATTATTAAGTTGTGCCTTTTAATTCACAGAATTAATACATAGTTAGTTGTCTCCCAAAAACTTGTCCTTTTTTGGCACATCCATACTGTAACAGGACTCTATCATCAAGGGTTTAGCCAAATATATTGGTAATAAATTTAATTAAATATCAATATATTTCCACGCTGGAAGTGCTATTATGAATTATTAGCATATCATTTGATTTGTACCAAGTAGTTTAAATTGATTTAAAATTAAATCAATTTAAATCGATAAAAAGTTGCCTTGGATTGTACTGTATTGCCTCTATTCCCCTTCAGTGTAGTCTGATGAACAAATTGCACCCTGACAGCATTTTGGGGAAAAGTGAATGTGTGATACAAAGAGGACAAATGTTTTTGCTATTCTCAATAAAACTCCCGTATGAGCACAGGTAGACTGTCCTTGGGAATCAAGTAGCTGCAAGATAAATGACAACAGATAGCTGAGGGAATCCAGCATCGACTGAACCAAATAATAAAATCTATCTTCTGGTGACTCTAGAGCCAAAATGGGTCAGATGAGGGCAGTTTATCACGCTCATAAAGTTACAAAACCAGGCATATCTTTCAAAATTTAGAAAACAGCCAGCAGCAAAGCAACTTGAGGCTATGACAAATGTAGATATTCATTCAACGTCAATACACATTAATGTAATGAACAGAAATGCTGTAAATTAATGTGTGTGTGCACGCAAACGCATGCATGTGTTAATGCCTATATATTTTTATGTCTTAAAGGTTAGATATAAAGAAAGGTTATTCCTTTTCAGATTTTTTTATTTACAATTATACAATTTTAATTTATTGATGCCTGATCATAAAATCAATCAAATGTATGTTATCCCAACTATAAAGTGTACAGTATTGGAGAAAAAAAGAAAAAAATGTTCAATTTTTCCTTAAGTGCCCTCTTACTGCCTGGTTGCTGTAGATTCAATCTGAAATTGAGTTTGACACCTCTGATCTAGAACAAGATACTGCAATAATGCTATACATTTTCAAATAGTGCATGTCTTCATATCCCGTGGGAATCAGATCCCACAGAGGAACAGAATCTTGCACAACATTGGCAGTGATATACAGTTTGATGGCATTCAAGTAATTAAGAGACAGGTGTTATAGTTGAGCTTAGTGTAGTTGATCATCTTAAGTGTTTACAATTAAAAGCCTGGGTTACAAAAGTGGGCCACTTTTTCCCATAATACCTCACTCACGAGACCACTGCTTTTCATGCAGTCAAGAAGCATGCATTTGCTTATCTGGCAGTTCCCAAGCTGGTGACTGTGGTACAAAATAGCTTCTCTTTAACCAGTGGAACAAACTAGATTAGTTCTGCCGCAGCCTCTAGACTTTCCTCTCTGCAATATCTCCTCCAATACACCGCTTTCCTTCTGCAGAGAGAAGATATCTGAATAGTTTACATAATGCGTTTTACAGTTGGAGCCAATGGATGTTTGCATCTATAAATGACTGCTAAGTGCACAAGCAACCTACTGTTTAAATGCTCCTTGTGGAATAGATTCATTTTTGTCCCCGAGATGAAGTGCATGCAGTAGGAGGTATTAGATGCATTATTTCTTGCATACATTAATTATCTGACTTACAGGCATGATAGAGAGCTTAATGTGTGCAGGGATGATGGCCTGCTTATGGTGCCATGCATGCAATTACGCAAGACTAAATTGTCTCATAAAAGACGAACACGCGACTCTTCCCTTGATTTATCTTTTTGCTTAAGAATGCCGCAAATGCAATTAGGCAAGGTTTCTTTTTGAAAAAAAGGATACGGATGTTGATGTGCTTTGCATTTTTTTGCACAGTTAAAAATCGTAGCCTAATAGTAAAAAATGCACGGTTAACTATTAATAGATTTTTGTGGTTGTGTGTTTAATGCATGCACTTTACGAATATTGCTTTTGACGGGCAAATAAATTTAATGACAAGACACTGCACTGTGCTGTAATTGCATGCAGTACAAACCCTGTTGTCTCACCACTGCTTGGAGCAAATAACCTGTCATAACATTGGCCGACACTGGTGTAACTATATTTTTGTTTCCTAAATAATATTTGCTACTGAGCCAACAGTATTGTCTGCTCTGCTATGTTTTTACCATTCACTTTGTACCCCTAAAGCGGCAAGCTGGTGTTGTACTGTATTTTTAAATCTTAATGCCAGTGTTGATCTTTTTTTTTGTTTATATAAACGGTTTCATCTGACCCACGCATGTTGTGATTAGGCGCATGTAACCAAAGTTAACTTCCGATCTGTGCTTGTTTATCCATCTATCAACTAAACTCTGGAACAAATGCCTTGCGAAAAATAAAATGTATTAAAGTCAGTATTAAACATGTTACCCCTCGAACCCCACCCATAGAGGCACCCAACTTAACAAATCCCAATTTAACCTCTGTTTTTTTTTACAAACAGCTGTGTTAAAGGCTTGGCAAAGAAATACTTCTCAAATAAGTGCTTTTCAATACTTAACTAAAAATATTTAGACTAATAGGCTAAGAACCAATGTACGTATCAAGCCTGACAAGCAACCAAAGGAGCAGTTCTGTAGTCTTAATTTGAGACCAAAAAGTGGGTCATCATCATGTATTATTAATTCACTCAGGAGAGATGTGATTTCAAGAGCTGTTGATTTGAGGCCACTTCTCCACAAAAACATTTTAATCATTTATCACTTTTATCTGATTTGAACACCGAATTTTTACTTAGAGCAACATTAATGATTTAAAGAGGGTTAGGAAAGAATTCCAGAAGGGGCAAATTCCCAATGACTCATGCATCGGATTGTCCTCCAGAAGGTCTGTGGCGTAAGTGTGCCATAACCAGCTCTCAGCTGGTTTGCTTTTCCTCTCTCATCTCATCCAGTTTTGAGGATGCTTCGCATAGTCTGACAACATCATTTTAAGAACCCATTAGAAATTCATTGAGCAGAGAATTCTACTGATGCCTGTAGATAGTATATTTTTCCAGCATGGTCTCGTGGGGAAACATAAAATGGCAATTTTGTATAAATTTGTCTTATGTAAAGTGTAAAAACGTTTGATTATAAGAAAAAAAACAAGCATCAAGATTAGAAATGCAACAATATTGAATTTTTCTACCAATATCTGATTATCAAGATTGATATCTGCCGATACCGGTAGTTTGGTGGTTACATCAGCTTGCATTAACTAAATTCTGAAGATTAACATTTTTGAATGTTATTAATTCATATAATGACCATTAATATTGAACATTAAACTAGTAAAGTTTCTTTACATTTTTTATACAAATATATATATATATATATATTTACAAAGTTGCTATGAATTGCCATGAGATTGTTACAGATTATTTTACTCAGACATAAAGTATACATCAATACAGTACAGCTTTTTATTGTGCTTTTAAAATATGGTCACTTTCTATCACACAAAACAATGTTATACTGCCCTGAATGCACAAACACATACACACAAACAAACAAACAAACCTTTTTATGTAAATTTTGTTTCTAAAAACAAGTTACGTTAAGCCTTTTTTCTTGCAATATCTGAGCATTTTAAAAATTAATTAAACATTTGTTGAAACAGAGCAATGAGGGCTTAAAATTAATTGGTGGATAATTTATTTCCATAAGCCAAGCGAACAAAATGGATTCACTAAAATCAACTTTCCAAAACATTCCCAAAGACAGAGCGCATTTTATAATTATGCCTTTAGCTCGTTGTCCTGTAAAATTGCAGGCACAAAAATGTATTCAAAACGAAGCAACATAACATTTTGTCATGGTAGACTGCCCCTCATTAGAAAATCTAGCTTGTTAAGTTTGTGACTAAAGCAAAAATACCACAATACATTGTTTCTAAACCAATTTACACACAATTGACTTATCTCTATACCGCTGTTTTCACTGTCCTCAAAACGAGCTGATGTCTTTCTTGTTCTATGAAGTCCCTCCTTCAGAAATATGTATCGAGTTCAGATTGTGTAGTTTGGTTTGTGGGTTGTGATTCGATAGCAGCTTAGCTTGCCGTTAGCTTAGCTGGCGACCGACGTATTCCTGTGGGCGGAGTTTAGTCAAAAAACTGTTCTAATGACGTCATTAAAGCAGGAAGTAGAGGGCTGTAGTCCAAACCGGACGTTCGTTGCAGGCTTTGAAAAGCGAATTCTGTTAAAGAAAATATATATATCACCTGGCAGTGAACTTTGTCATTTTACAGGTATTATTTATGCTATTATAGCAACATTACACACTAACTAGGGTTTAATAAATGGGATCAGAAAGAACGTGACCTTCAATTTAGGAGGAAAGTGGGGAAGGGGGTCTTTAAATATTGGGGGGACCTAAAATGAAAAAGGTTGAGAACAATTGCCATAATATGTTTTGGAGATGTTTAGGAAACCTGCTAAGTTCACATACCTGTTTCTCTAAAAGTAGTTATTTTTTGTGAAATATGCAGTCTGTGTAGGAGTGTCTGTATGTGTGATCCCACCCATTGCCAATTTATCCAATAGTGTATTTTTACATAATTGCCCCTTGGCAGCCATGGAAGCAAGCCAATGATCTGATTCAGAGATTGCAGATTACACCCTTCCCATATCCCTCTAAAAAACTTTATGACACGAAGTACAATAAATACTGGAGGTGCGTTTGAGAGGTGAAGACAGCAATGTCCCATAAATGCAACTTTCGGAGGTGCAACCTCTAAAATGAGCTCCAGGTTGAGTCAATAAAATCCAAACAAGTTATGTATTTGCAATAAAAACATAAACGTATACAGCTTGATGCTTTACATTGTAAGTTGCACTCATATAGGTGTCTGGCAACGCAAGTGCGCATGAAAAAAAAACTCTCTTATATTTTACATTTGGACTGCTGTACCTAGTTAGGCCCAATCCCAATTCTTTTTTATACCCCTCCCCCTTGCCCTTACCCCTACGCCTACCCCTTCCCCTTGCCCCTTGAAACAGAGTGTCAAGGGGTAGGGCTGAAAATATTCCCCTAAGAAATGGGACACCACTACTAGACCGTTACACGTCATCATAAGTCGTTGCTAGCTCCTACGTCATAGATGCTCCGATGTAATAATACAATAAAATTTAATATTACAAGAAATTACTAAAAAAATATATGTTGTGGAACTATCACAAAGTCAATAACATTAGCAAACTTTTTTATAGCGATTTTTACAAATGTTTTTTCGGAGAACATGAAAACAAGATTAAAGGCAACATAAAACAAGTGATTATTTGTTATTAAATTACTTTTTAATGTCCAAAAATACTTTATGGGCCATATTGGAAATGTATCATACCCCTTCGTCTGAAGTGTGGTCCTGAAAAATCTTCGTTTGAAGGGCTATCTGGCCCTTACCCCTACCCCTTCCCCTTCAGCCAAAGGAGAATTGAGACACCCCTACCCCTTCATGTGAACGCGCGAAACAAAGGGGAAGGGGAAAGGGGAAGGGGTAAGGGGTAGAATTGGGATTGGGCCTAAATATCACAATATCAATATCACAAATAGCACCTTTAAGTTAGTAGTGTCACAACTTTATATCCCAACATTGCAAGATATACTGGCACACATTTATAGTAACCTTCATCCACAAGATGTCCCACAGTGTTAATCAAGTAAAAGTTAATAGATTGACATATTTTTAATGTACATGAGCAATATGAACACAACAAACCATTCCAGATGGCCCGGTCTTAATGAGAGCAAAGTCATTTTGTTGACAATAAGAACCAAAGATGTCCCAGTTCTGCAATAACCATAAAATAAAGCTGTCACATTAAACCCCTAAACACCAATAGTCGAAGAATAGTCACTCTACTTTAGTGCAATAGTCTTTGTATCGAATGCAGTATGTGCAATCTGCATCATACTGATCACATAAACAATTTATAACAGTCAAATTTAAGTAACATCCTGCCCTTAATGCAGAATCTCCAGTTTAATGTCTTACTTAACTGTAAAAATAAAAAAACTATGCATTACGTACTTTTTTATTCAAAATATTTATAGTGTTCATTTAATTCATATGTCATATTGAATGCTTTGACCATTAAACTTACAATTTTTCAAGCTAAGAAATAGCACAGTATGAAGAGAATTACATGGCATATGGATAACAATGTTTAATGCATCTAATTTTGTCCTTGACTTAGCAGCTCTGCAAGACTGCGAAGAGGCATTAACATATTCCTTGCGTTAATGAGAAAACAGCAGATGGTGATGCATTATTGCGCAACTCCACACTTTCACTAGGACTTTGTGAAGAAGGCGTATTTATCTAGAACTAAGGAAAAACCCTCTGCTTAAGAATAGTTCACATTTGGCAAGCATCATTAGTATTCATAAAGCTCGGTTTGCATTTCCAGGGAAGTTTGTGAGGTTTGTTGCCTCCCCGGCGAGACAAATGTGCTCAATATTTAGCTGCATTGGTCACTGTCATTATTTTTTTCTTCTCAGCATACACAAGTGGCTTTTTTCTTCCTGAGACTAAATCGGTGTAATATTCCAATTTTAAATATACCATTTCAACTTTTAACACCTATCTGTAACCCCATTCACACAGTACTTTGGTCCCAGATAATTCTGGTAAAATTGGCAGAGAGGCTTCTGTGTAGGGATGCTCCGATCAGGATTTTTGCAGCCGATACTGAGTACCGATTTGTTGTCTTCATGATTGGCCGATACCAATGCCCAAAACTGAAACAAAATTTTTTCTAGATAAACTAATACGACGGATGTTGCCTCTGTTATATTACTTGCAGTAATTAGGTATATTATTGTTTTAATAGACAATCAAATAAATAAGCACAACAAATATTCCTTCTATAAATAACAATTTAATATGCCTTTAAAAAGGTTTATGTCTGTTAAAAGTAATGAAAAAACACTTCACAGTCTTTACTGTATGAATTAAATATACATGGATTCGTATGAAGCATAACAGTTCTTTAGTCAAGATCAGAGAGTGATTTTATTGATAGATGAATTAGGTTACTGTAGCTTTAAGACGTAAGTGAGATCACTCTTATAATCTTATCATAAACAAAAATTCACACACATGGTTTCTCTCGAGAGAAATCACGGATAATTAGGGAACTTCGAAAACTACCAGGGCAGGACTTAAAGTACGCATGCACAGATTCCAGAAAATCATTGGCAATGTGAAAGAACCAAAAATCAAACGATCCCGGACATATCCTGGACGCATTTTCCATGTATTTTCTGTAATCTCTGCATGAAAAGAGCTTGTGTGATATTGGTTTAATTCTTGCATTGAATAAAGACTTACACACAGATGTTATCTGAACCTACAGGGATGAGGGTATTAGAGCAAAAGTAGCAATGTGTTTTACTAAGACAGGCAATCGTTTCACGTTAAGCCATACAGGGTAAAATAGATTGAAACAGACTGGACTTAATGTCTTAAAGAGGCAGGCTTATTGTTTTTTAACACTTAGAAAAACATCTAAAATACTGTTTGACTCATCAGACGAGTAAATCCACCCACATCACACTTTAAATTCTTTCAGACAGATCTCACTTAATTTGCATTTACAGTAGAGAACTGATCAAATATACCTGTGACATCATTACCGTATCTCAAGGCAGTTTGTGAATGATATAGTCATGAAATATTTAATTTAATTAGTACAAATGGTTGAGAAAAAACAACCTGCAATTGGGTTCTAACAACCCAGCATTGGGTCATTTTAACCCAGATTGTGTTATGTCTAATATTGACCAAGCACTGGGTTAAAAACCACCCAGGACTTTTTAAAATGTAATGTATTCACATTGAGACAAGAGACGAATGGAACTATGAACAGAAACCTCTGTTTGCCCGCAAATGCTTTTAAAGATTAAACCTCGGCACTCTATATCAACATGGTTGGTCAAGGCGAAAACAAATGGCCACTGTTGAGTCATTCAATAAAGCATTTATTCAATGAAGAAACTGTAAGTGGTCACTTTTATAAAGAGGCTTTTATGACAAAAAAAGCAAAAAGCTTGAGAATGGCTGACGTGAATTAATGAGAATGTTTGTTGTTTTTTTTACGATAAGTGTGGTTGTACCACACGTACAGTGCATTTACATTTACATAATATTGAGGTGTTGACATGAATTGTGTTGTAAATAGAGGTGTAAAACATAAATTATTTACGTATTAACAGCTTTACCAACCGTGAACTGATTTGTACGTTCCTATTCAAAAATATTAAAATTCCCATTGCCATTGACTTTCTTACTCATATTAATGACATGTTTACGGTCATATTTATTAAAGGCAGTTTACCTAATGAAATGTTCATGACTTTCAAAGAATTACATAATATATTAAAGGTGCAGTGTGTAGATTTTAGAAGGATCTTTTGACAGAAATGGAAAATAATATACAAAACTATATGATCAGGGGTGTATAAAGATCTTTTTATAATGAACCGTTATGTGTTTATTGCCTTAGAATGAGATGTTTTTATCTACATATACAGAGGGTCCCCTTACATGGAAGCCGCCATTTTGTGCAGCGATGTTTCTACAGAAGCCCTTAACAGACAAACTTTTTTACTAAGTTGTCTCCAACGATAAAATGTTTGTTCGGTGGTGGCTACCGTAGCTTCTCTATGTGTTTCAAAAGCAATAGGTGAGCAGTGGACTGATCCATTGGTTGCAATTCACAACCTCACCACTAGATGCTAAAATTTACACACTGCACCTTTAAACAAGACTACACTTTAAAACCTTAAAACGAAAAACATTTCTGTAATCATTTAACCATTTTGTAACATTTAGTTTGTTTGCCATGACACACAAAAAGCGTTTTCCACTATGCAGTTTTCTCCAATGCAACAATAAATACACTAGAACACAACATAAATTCACAAAAGATGTCAATTTTATTCATTCGCTGCAATCCACATTTTAAAATTTCATACGATTGCGAGGAACAGATCCGAGAATCCAGAGCCATCTTGATCCCAGCTCTCAGCAGCGAATGTAAAAGTCAAATCTCGACTTAGTCATGAATTTAAATTCAAATATTGCGTCTTAAGAACCTTTACGACACATTGCTTTACAACAGTGTTATCAAATGCTCATTGGCTCTCGTGTTAAAATGCGTGCCTTGACAGAGTAAAGCCGGATTAATAACTCTGTCAATTAATTACTTATTTCTCTGTACTTCATATACTCCAGGACCACGGCTGCAGCATATTGTCATATACCATTTAAATGTTGCAAATACGTCAAGTTTCATCATCTATCCAAACGTACAAAAAAGTATGTTCCCTTTCAATACGGTTCACTTCGCATTGCGTCAGTTAGCTGACGCTATGGGGGGAAACTCCTGTTTACTCCGTGACTGAAGCCTATTGGTTAACGTCTGTACAAAGTACAGACCAATGACGTTTGAACCCGCGCGCGGGAAGTACACGTCCTTATATAAGCGCGGTTCAAGCGTCAGGAGCTCATTAATTTCTCCTTCAGCGCGAACCTCTCGCTGCTCCGAAGAAGAAGAAGCCTTACCTCGCCGTCGACAAAAGCCCTGCAGCGGAGCCCAGGCCTAGCGTCTTCCCTGCCCTTTCCGGCAGAGAACCGAAGACAGCAGAATCCAGGTCTAGCGTCTTCCCCTGCCGCTTTCCGGCCGAGAACTGAAGATAGCCTTCGCTTGCCGTGGTACGAGCCCTGTGCAGCGGACACATGCCTGACGAGGTCTCCCCTGCGGCCGCCCGGTAAGATCAATATTTTTAATATAAAGCTGTAAGCTAAAAGAGCAGGCGCTGTTGTAATAGCGTCCAGCACAGCGGCTTGAGTGAGCCTCCCTGCTATGAATTTCCCCGAGCGCGTCACCGGTCTGGCACCTCCCACGCCGGGACTGCGCTTATATGCTTCGGTTGTCTTATCCATGTTTCGTGCTCCCCCTGCTGTTCCTCTCTCCCCGGGATGAACACACGGCGAGCCATGAGACTAGATGGATGCATAGACCTGCACACACGGACTAACCCCCCCTGTGTTCTGTCACATCGCAACCGTTCATGCTTACAGAGTCCCTTCGCTCCTCTCACATTCAGTGGCGAGATCTCTGACACATATGAATCCCCCGAGTGCATCGGGTGATACCGTTTATATGACGCATGGCTGTTCTGTCTGTGTTGCTGCTCCCCTCTGCCGTTCCTCTCTTGTTGAGATGAACAAGCGGGGGAACCGTAAAACTAGAAAGATGCATACGACAAGCAAACACGGGCGGATCTGCCCCTGTTTCATGTCATAGCACAGCCACTCGTGCTCCACGCTCGCGGTGTCCCTCGCTCCTTTCCCCGCAGTGGTGAGGTCTCTTAACGGCGTAGTTAGCACGCAGTCTTACGGCTCGCTGCCTCTAAATGCAGCTGTCTAGTGTTCAACGATTACAGAGCTTCATGCCCCTCCCCTCCTGGAGCGGCGCGATCTCATTCGTCTGCTCGATAGGGCGGATTCGCCGCTATTGGAGCATCAAGAACACTCATTATAAGAGCTAACCGGCTCACTATTCGTCTATACAGAGCTTCATGCCCCTCCCCCCTGGAGCGGCGCGATCTCATTTGTCTGCTCGATAAGGCGGACACGCCTCTATCTGAGCGCTAAAACACTTATTATAGAGCTTAACCGGCCTGAGTCTATCTCACTTCGGAAAGCTCACTACTAGTCTGCCCGGTCATTTCTCTCTGGTTTAGACGGAATCAGAGGCAGAACGAATTTGTTTAACATACTGAGGCCCGAATACCTCCCTTTATTCAGTCCCGTCCTATATCAGTGCGCTGAATATTGGTACATTCTTATATACCCGGTTTTTCTGCCCTTTTTAATAAACGGCAAAACCGCGGGCCTCACGGCAGACTTCCTCTCTGCGATGGGTTCAGTCTGACATTAAACCACCTAGACATACTGCTCTGCTCCGTGAGCCGTTCGGGTCACTGTCACTACTGAGGCTCGTGCAGCTGAACGGCCGAGCTCTGGTCTTCGCAGCACAGCTGCGTCGACATAGAACTGTCTGAAGAGGGGTTAAGTCGCGCCTCGGCTGGACTGCCCTGACATGTTTTCTGTGTGCTGTTTATCCAAAACATACTGAGTAATACTGTTGGTTATGCGACCTCACTATAGTGGCGAACGGTATTGAATTCCTCTAAAAAGAGTAATTTCCGTGCTTACTATACTGTGTATTGACACTCCATGGTTGTACGGTGTCTCTAAACACTTTCTCGCCTTACTGACAAGCAATCAGTAATACGCACACACGGCCCGCTGTCCATAATTCTATCGACGCTTGCCGAAAAAAACCCCGGTTTGGCCATATACTGTGTATTGACACCCCACGGCTGTACGGTGTCTCTAACACTTTTCTGCCAAATTCGCTCGCAGCCCACCTCAGTTTCTCCGCTACAATGCTGACGGCGCAAACGAGCACGGTCTTACGGCTGTCATTCTCTCTTCCTAGAGAGACGCAGCCTCAGACCTTTGCATGGCTCCAAGCATTTGAATCGCGCCCTCTCCGGACGGCTACTCAAAGGCTTACAGCCAAGCGGTTTATGACGTTTTTCGGCCATACAGCTGATTTATATCAGCGGATCCGAAGACGCTCACACCTCTGCTCTGCTCCAATACTCGGAGATATTAAGGGTAATATCAACCTGAAGTGAGCTTGCTACCCCCCACTGCGCAAAGTGACGTCAGAATGACGTCTTTTTCATGGAATTTTTGGACGTCCGAATTCGGTACATAAAAGGGGTTGTTTTGTAACGGCAGGCGACGTCTTTTTTGCGACGTCTTCTGCACGTCTAAATGTTTACATCCGTAGGACCTCCGTGTAAAGAAAAAAGACATGAAAAAAGCGAAAAGAAATGATTGTCTCTGCACTTCACCTATCCATTGCAACACCGAACGCTTCAGTCATTTCCTGCCGGCCGCGGGTTTCGAACCACCGATCTCCGGATTACAAGCCAATCTCGCTAACCACTCAGCCACAAGGCCATATGTTAATTTTGTATATAAGGCACACTTATTGCATTCATAACAGGAACGCAACATTATGAGAACAGGTGAGAATATTTTCATGTTAAATTGTAGTATGATCATATATTGTAATATAACGAACTACGCATTTAATTACAGATTTTTAATTGTACATTTAGATGAATTTGTATAAAGAAAGCAGAAAACACAGTACTGTATAAAATAATATAGACTATTCGTAAGTATTAATCATGTTGGTACAATAATGCTGATATTTGTAAATAAAAAATTTTTTATAGGCCTAATCATGTAATACAGACATAGGCCTGTCATAGACGTCCAAATGACCTCCAAAGAATTACCCAGTTCAAACGTCAAAAGTTGCCCGTAAATATGACGTCCAAATGACGTCCAAAAAATTACCCAGTTTAAACGTCAAATGTTGCCCGTAAATATGACGTCCAAATGACGTCCAAAAAATTACCCAGTTTAAACGTCAAATGTTGCTCGTAAATATGACGTCCAAATGACGTCCAAAAAATTACCCAGTTTAAACGTCAAATGTTGCCCGTAAATATGACGTCCAAGTAGGGTCATGGTTGGACGTCCAAATAGTGGACCTAGTTTGGACGTCGAATAGATGTCCAGAATTGGTCATGGACCGACGGACCCAATATAGACACGATCTGCACGTCTATTCGACGTCCTGTGTTTAGTGGGCCGCCACAATAAGTTTCAAAACTCAAAGCGCGCGCACAGACAGACGCGCGGCATCTCGTTTAAGACGGGCTCACGTACCCCTCTAACGAGCCTCAGAAAACTGAATATCGTGGCATTCTGTTCATAAGTCCACTTCAGTTTGACTAAGCAAAGGTCCCGCCCCGAGCTGACGGCCGGGAAGCTCATGCTTAAGTTACACACAGCTGCATGAAGTGCTACCATTACGAGATCGCCAGCATCTGCTGTGGGTTGAACACGCTTTACGACGGCAATCAGCCTTCGGCGCGTGGAACGCCCGTTTGTCTCATATCAATCACCTTGTACTGTACATACGGTCCATTAAGGGGATGATTTTAGCACTGCAGCACTCTCGACCATGTTATTGTGATAATGCGGTCGGGCAAACTACGGTGGTTTCATTATTTACCGAACCAGACTGAGATCTCGCCCCCTGTACAAGCTGGCGAGTCATCGCCTTTATAAACTCATTGCATCGCTTTATAAGCTATGTTCAATCAGAGTGATACGCATCTCGTGCTTAACTACCAAGATGCAGACATATTAACCCGTTACGATGGGCGTGCAGAGATTGCATCCGTGGGACACGACCTACATTACGTGCCTTATAACACGTTGACACGAGCTGCTAGGACCCCTTTCGCGAGGCGTCCTTATGCAAAGTCTGATCTATTCTGTCTAGTGACAGCGAGAGTCTTCCCCCCGCGAATTGTAGGTGGAACAGCTTTCTCCTCACTACAGAGGCTCGTGCACGGCGGCTTTCTCCCCCTGCGTATATATATATGTGGCGGTGATAACAGCGAACCACGCTTTTATGACCGACCATCCACTTTATTCATAAGTCTGTCATTTCTCAGATGCGGACGGTGCCCGAGGCGCAGCGCTCTGGAACTGTCCAAGGTCCTGTATGACAGATACGTCTGACGTACATCAGACGATCAGCTGTTCATCGGCGTCACAGATCACTCACTAGCGCACCTGTCAATACAGGTTATTTATGGATCGTTGACGTTATCACCTCCCGTGACAATGAAGTCTACTCCATGTATGGATTAGATCCTCGGGCATGGTCTTAGAAGTTTCTCATTTGACATTTGTGACACGGCCGGCTGGTCCCCGCCGTCCACGTTGTCAGTTTACAGCTTCGACATCCCTGCTTCGCGCACTAGTGAGGTTTGTTGCATTAAAGGTGCGCCGCCTAAGCTCACCTGTATGCACGATATGGGTTTTAATTATATGCGTCCACCGTGCGCTTAGAGAAGCTCACATATGCACGCTATAACATCTCGGTATACACTAAAGATGCGCTCGGAAAAGCTCATCTGTATACACGGCTGTGACACATACATACATTGTTGTTCATCTGTGTACGTTCACGGTGCGTTGAGTGCCCACCGTACGTTCATCAATCATATCTGTACACATTCACGGCGCGTTCTGTGCATTGATTTATCTATACGCATTCACGGTGCACTGAAGGGTTCACCCGTGTGCGCACAACTTATTATCAGAACACATGACGGCGCGCTTGAGAATCTTGCCGGCCTGTGCATTATAACACTCTGATTCATCTATATGCATTCACGATGTATTCAAGTGTTCACCTGTGCCCGTGCAATTTATAGTCAATACACATTTACGGCGCGCTTGGACAGCTCACCGATCTGTGCACTATAATACTACCTATATGCATCCCGATGCGCTCGAGGGCGCACCTGGGTTCACACTATTGTGGTATCTGTATAATCCCACGCTACGAACCGTTCTGCCGCATATTATAGTCAGATCGGCCGTTCGTGAGCTTCGCAGATCACTCACTATGTATGTCTGTTGCTTACAGTGGTTATTTAGATGGATCGTTGAAACCATCGCACTGGCTCACGCCCCTCTATGAGCTATGTCCTATATAGAGCCCACTCTGTGAGAGTTTGGCTTTTTCATGGACTTGGTCTACAGGGGTATCTATTTAATATCTGCTACACGGCCGGCTGGTCTTCGCCGTCTACGTTGTCAGAGTGTACAGCTTAGACGTCCCTGCCCTACGAGCGCAGGTTCTCTCGGCTCAATCATGCACGCTCATGCGTTTTATGTGTACACCACGGTGCGCTCAGCGAGCTCACCAACGTGACTCTGAATTTACTTATCTCGCACACCCGCGGCGTGCTCGGTATCTCGCCGTCTTGTGCTATGTTATGTGCCCCCGGTGCGTTTAAAACCCCATGGTGTGCGCGTCAACATTTTATATGGTGCTTACACATTGCTTAAAGCTGTGAATATGCCGGGTATAGGGCCACACGCAGTGTCTCTCCGGTAAGGCACTTCTGTACGTTGTGTATGCACGGCGTGATGGGATTACGTTCCCCCATAGCGTCAGCTAACTGACGCAATGCGAAGTGAACCGTATTGAAAGGGAACGCTTAGGTTACTCACGTAACCCCGGTTCCCTGAAATAACGGGAACGAAGCATTGCGTCACTTGCCGTGCTACAAACGTCTACGCAGCGAGTGTATTCGGCTGCGCGCTTCAGTCGAATAATAATGAGCTCCTGACGCTTGAACCGCGCTTATATAAGGACGTGTACTTCCCGCGCGCGGGTTCAAACGTCATTGGTCTGTACTTTGTACAGACGTTAACCAATAGGCTTCAGTCACGGAGTAAACAGGAGTTTCCCCCCATAGCGTCAGCTAACTGACGCAATGCTTTGTTCCCGTTATTTCAGGGAACCGGGGTTACGTGAGTAACCTAAGCGTTTTGTGTTTTTTTTAAGTTACGTATTAATACCACGCATTAACAGTGAAACCAGGATGGCATGACAGTTATGTGATTTATTACTAAAAATTAATGTTCCATTATACTGTAAAAAATACTTTGCCGCATTAAAATTTTTTGTTAAATCAACTTACAAATCAACAATTTACAAGTCATGTCAACAGAGATTAGTTGTCACAACTTATAAAATATAGTTGAGAAAAGTCAACTTAATTTTATAAGTTATAACAACTCGTCTTTAGTCAAGATAAATAATAGTATGTTGAAATGACTTGTAAATCCGAGTTGATTCAGCAAAGAAATTTAAGGCAGCAAAGCATTTTTTACAGTGTAATTAAACATTTGCTGCACCGGTCTGCGTGTGACATTAATTGTGTTGTGTAGTCACAGGGGCTGTGTGATTTACAATCTTTAGCATGAGTTCTAATAAATGTAATTTTTCAAACTTAACTGGGAAAAAAATTTTTTTTCTTGAATTCAAAACAGAAAAAAACTATATCCAAGTTTGGTCATTAAAACTCCATTACCACAAGCTTTGGATAATGGTAGCTGTGGTACACCAACGGTATTAGACTTACTGTGCACATTTATACTCAACCGGCAGAGTAAGAAAAGCACAGCTAATGAGACAAAAGAACCCAAGGTGAGCGGGGAATAACCATGTATCATAACTGACCCTACCTAGCACTCATTCGCAAGCTATCAATTCACACTAAAACCAAATTGCTGTACTTCATAGTTCAATGGAGTGAATCAACCCTTTGTCAGAGGAAACCTCACGTGGCTTCAGTTGTAACGTCGCAGTCATCCTCTTCACACATGCTTTTATGAACATACTCGGGCTGACACGCCCAGCTGTATAACATGTCATCGTTCAAAAGCACCCTATTAAGGAGACATACCAGTCCCAAGTCAGTGGATCAATCAACCCCAAGGGATCGACCAGTGCACTCTGGTTGTCTGTGTGAATGGTGGACTGTAAAAACAGCATGGTGGAACGGAGGAGAAAAAGTGCAGTTTGATGGACAAAAGCCATAATCGAGCTTACGCTTTCTGTGAACGTGGACCTGCCTGTGGAAACTAGCAGGATTGGCCTGCTAGTGAATGCATTGTTTGAGAAATAAATTATACTCCTCATGAATCCATCTTATGTAATCTCATCGCTCCATAAATAGGGTTCTTTTCGATTTAAAGATATATTACTATGTACTGTATATAGCACAAATACAGCACCACTACATAGCACCATTTGACAAAGGTGCCGTATAGCACCTTAAAGTGCTATATCCTATGAGTTTAGGCTCATTTTTCAGCTCCCCTAGAGTCTGGCGCTACCACTTTTAGCATAGCTTAGCTTAATCCATTTAATCTGATTAGACCATTAGCATCGCACTCAAAAATGACCCCTGCTGCAGCCATAGTACGGCAGCAAAGTCCTTGATTATTATGCCGGAATGAGAGTATAGTTCCTTGTAACAAAATCAGTCTTAGTAGTACACTATGTAATTAAAGAAGTTTTAAAAAGGAAAAATATCTAAACTCTTTGGTTATTTTTGAGCGCTATGCTAATGGTCTAATCAGATTCAATAGATTATGCTAAGCTATGCTAAAAGTGGTACAGCCAGAGAGATCAGCTGAATGGATTCCAAAACGGTAAAAATCAAATGTTTAACTCTAGGGGAGCTGGAAAATGATCCTATTTTCAAAAAAAATTGGAGTGTCTTTTTAAGAGTGTGGTTAAAATGAAAATTTAAAAATAAAGTGTTAAAAATAAAGGTGCAACATGATGACACAGAAGAACCATTTTGGTTCCATAAAGAACCATTAAAAAGCTCCTATGGTCTGATTCGTGGTTTTACATTTCCTTTGGTGTGTAAGTGTGTATTAGAACGATATGCAAAAGGTTCACACCCCAAAGTAAACGATGACGCAAGTTATCATCTCCAACGTAAATCTTTTTTTTTGGACTACAACAAACACACGGATTGTAGGCAACAGTTTACTTTCTGGGATTGGTGCTGAAGAAAAGACTGACATGATCATAATTCCTCCAGCTTCAGACTCACAGCCTGTAAGTTAACTCCTGTTAGCAACCAAATCTTTCAAACATGGTAAGGAGCGTCACATTTCCGGCTGGCGTCAGAGGTATCCAGGCCAATCACAACGTACAGATTAGCTGACCAATCAGGGACACAGCGTTTTTTAAATCAATGAGTTTTGTACAAAATCAGTGCGTTTCAAGAAGACGGTACCGTATTTTCCGGACTATAAGTCACGTTTTTTTTTCATATTTTGGCTGGTGCTGCGTCTTATTCTCAAGAGCGCCTTGTAAGTCTGTATGAATTAATTTGGACGTTTATGGTTAATTTATCCTCGTCAGCCTTCCAGGTATGTTCTGTATGCTATTGTTTATTGTGTAAATAACTGATAATGTTACGATTACGTACGAACATCTATTTCGGCCTGCTGTTCTGTGTGCTATTGTTTAGTTGAATAATTTGCCTCTCCAGATGAAATGTGTGTTCTTCGGCACAGGTTTTTTGAAAGAATTTTCTAAATAAATGCCACGTATAGTCCACTGCAACTTATATATGTTATTCCGTCAGACTGACGCATTTTTGATTGGTGCGACTTATAGTTCGGAAAATATGGTATAATTGAAGCTACAAAAATTTACGGTACAGTAAGTGGAAAATAATGTGTTTTTTGAACCATAAACCACGCAAACCCATTGTATTATACCAAATACACAAAATAGAGTTGTTTTTTAGCAATGAAATATGTGCACTTTAACCTCTGCTTAACATTTCTGTTTCACAAAGGTTATTTTAGCTGGGAAAATGTTCTTTAGACTACAAAAGTAGAAAGGGGATATGCACATTTTTTCTGACATTAAATAATTCAGGGGCGGTTTCCCGGACAAGGTTTAAATTAATCCAGGACTAGGCCTTTATATTAGAAAATTTAAGTTGTTTTTACAAACAAGCCTTACAAAAAACAATACTGGTGTGCATCTTGAGACAAAACAATGGCACTAAAATATGTACAAATATAAGTACAATGTGTTTTTAAATTAAGGCAGCTCAAAGATGCATTTTAGTCTGGGACTAGGATAAGCCCTGTCCACGAAACCGTCCCTAAGTGTTTTATTACTGTGAGACAATTGTAAAATGTATTTTGTAAAATGTATAATTTATATGAAGATTTGTTTTGGTCTAATGTTTTATTTCCTGATTATTTATTACTAGACTTTTTCAATTCATACACATACACTGTACTGTATGGCATTCCTCCACCTAAAGTACATTTACCTTAAATGTGTTTTGAGGATGCCTAAGGACAGGTTGTATTCTTTATAGATACAGTACGAGCTACATTTATGGGCTTATTTTGTGAAGTTACTGAGCCGAAGCAGAGCTTGGAAACAGACGGACACACTCACATGGAAAATTGATAGTCCCGGTTGGAAATGTTCCCCTGTCCAAGATATCAGGCAAAATACAATTTTCTTACAAATGCATCACAACTTATTTACATATCGTACATCACAACTTGAGTGTTTGCTTTCTGTAGGCTAGGCAAGATCTTTTTTTAGATGTTTACATATTAATGTTTTTTAATTTTCAGATAAGTTGCTATTTTGTTTATGATACTTTAATTTTGTAATAAAAAACAAGTATGGTAGGGTTGTAACGGTATACTGGTATGACTGTTTACCGCGATATTAACATGCATGATTATCATACCGTGAACATTTGCTTATCCGTGGTTTTGGGGGAAATTTTAAATTGGATCTCATCTGTGCTCCTGCACATATGTACAGAGCTGACATTATTGTGTAAAATGTGTATATAATATATACAATGTTAACTAGATCGACTGCCAAACCTCCCTTGACATAGCGGTGTGCCATGATCGCCATCTCCACTCGTCTCAAGGAAATAAAAGCATTTGTTATTTTCGACATGTTATTTTCTATATACCGTGAAACCTGATATTTTCAATTATACAACAGTTCTTTCTGGTTCTCGGCTAAGAGCTATGCGATATTGTGCTGATAACGGCACTGTAAACGCTTCACCTTTTGTATTATTCCGCCACCTAGTGAATGGAGGTCCTAAGCAGGCTCATCTCTGAATGGAAAAACACAGACACGCTGTTTGAATCACTCTCCGTGTGTCTCATTAGTTTACTAGCTCATAAATCAATCTGTGAATCCCCAATCGGAAGTTATTATTCCGTCAAAGATCAGCGCTCTTGGATGTTACGTTAAAGTTAATGGGAGAAATGTCTTGTCACATCGTGTGGACGATTAACACTTGGAAAGAGGAATATAGACACTCGTTTTTTTTCTGGAGCTATATTTCTTATCAGAACGCGAAAACACCGTGGAACTGCAGGTAAGCACCGCAGCTTTTAAATGTGGACGTTGATCATTTACTTTATCGTGACGTGACTATTAAAACATGTTATGAGATATCGCCACTGGTATATTTATAAGCAGCATGCAAAAACATCTCTCTGACACTTATAAAAAACCGTTTTGTATAGTACTGACAAGAACAAAGTTTAATAATAATAATCGAGTGCTCGTATCGCGTTAAGAATAAATGAGAAAGCAATAGTAACGTTATACAAGTATAGTTTTATTCACTTTTACCTCGCGCCAAAACAATAACAACACAAAAAACACTAAATATGAATAAAAAAACAAGTAATAGTTTGATCATGACACCAAATACTGCTGATTTGATCTCATTTTCACGATCATAAACAAACAAGGCCAACATGAGAGCCGGGGAATCCCTGTCAGAGATGTAGCCCAGAGAGGGCGGTGGTCAGCGGGGCGAGTGAACACTGATGTCCGCTCATGCTTTGGTTCTCATTTGTACCGAATCTCACTGGGCAAACGTTCGGGCGGGCGCTATCTTTGCTAATCGACTGCAGATTTAAATATAATACATATACATTCTCGACTGAACTAATCTTAAAGCTACACTTTGTGACCAAGAAACGGTAATATAAAGTAACGGCTTTTCTGTCCATTGAGTTGTTATGAGCTTCGGAGCAGCCGAAGGTGTTACCTGTCATTCTGGCCGCCCTCGAATCCGTGGCGGAGGTGGTAGTTCTCAAACAAAGAGGCTTTTAAAATAACTCCGTTGTTGTTTTCTAGTTTTCGTTTTTCAAACGTGTGCCGTTGAACTGTTGTATAAAAGCAATATTGCTCTCGGAGTCGTGTGATATAGGTCTATATCGTCACGGCTGTGATTGCCTCTGGCCTAATCACACCCGTGATTATATAGAGCTACTGTATATCACACTCCTACTCGAGCAATATTGCTAAATATGATCATACGTAAAATATCATATCGTTACAAACCTAATGGTATACCATATACCATAAATTATGCCATAAACTGTATGTATAACGTGTAAAATATATAACACCTCTATATTTTCAACATGTGTAACATCCCTCTGCAAATATTGTGTAGCATGACTTTGCTCATAAAGGCAAAGTTTGGTTATTATGTCATTCAAGATTCTTGCTTTCCTCAAGGTTAGCATTCCTTGACACCAGGCAATTCTTCTAAAAAAAGTCTTCACTTGACAAGTGTGAAAAATTGTACAGAATTTTTTGATACACTCTACAGGGAGCCATTGGAAGTACGACCCAGATCACACTAAAAGGTCATTTTCATAGCTGTAATGGAAGCGACGCATACTGTTATTGAAAAGAGAACCATTTCAATTCTTAACAGCAATCTTCTTTTTCATGGTATTGATTTAACTACTAGTATGCAACAAGGTCAGTGCATTTGACCTCTAAATTGATCGGCTGATTTTATTGCACCCTTTCAATACCCGAAATGACCATCAACCTGCGTGAATACAATCCATCACGCTACGACGCAGCCTAGGAGAAACCATAAAACATTTAGTCATTCATAATTAAGTGTAATTTTCCACAGCAAGCATAACTCATAATGCATAAGCCCACATGCATAAGCCCACTGTTTTAAAGAATATAAACTGTGCTGTCATGTATATAAAGCTGTATGGGTTTAAAATTTAGATTTGCTGAATTTTAAACAGTAACCGACTCCCTTTCCAAGAAAAACAAATTCAGCTGCATCTCGCTGTGGATGGCTCATCATCATAATTCAGTGAGTTGAGCTTGCACATTTAGAGGTTACACTGAAGTGATGCACTGCAACACAAGGTGGAAATAAATTCTCGCTTTTACTGTAGTTCAAACACTTATTCTTGTTAACACGATTAGCCTATAGCTTCATGCACTTCCCTGCAATGAGTCATTTAAATTACAACTTCCATGCTGCTAAAATGCAAATCATCTCATTGCTGAGTAGCATGACTTAAAATTTCTCCCGATAAAATTATGGCATCTAAAAATGTAACCGCACTTCAAAACCGTTTTTGAAAAGACTAAATTGTGCCTGATAGGGTGTTGATGGGTTAGAAAAAGAAAATACTTAGTTTGCTTACTTCAATCTGTTGGGATAATTTCACCACAGCGGGCTTCAGCGATTAAATCAATTGTCATATTAAGAGTTTGTTAGGCTGTTTTCCCTGATCGGATACTGAGTTTTGTAAAATACCTCGTGTGGCTTCTTTTCCTCATGAGTGATTTAGAGTTCATCCGGCAAATCTATTGTCTCTCGTAATATAATCCTTTCTCTCCATTTGTTTTGTTTATTAATTATATGAACGATTTGGGAATGCACATGAGATCATGTGCACGTGGATTAAGATTAGCTTTTAATTATTCTCTCTATTATTTGTTTATTTTAATAACTTGTGACAGATTTGGAGTCTGCTGGCTCATCCCACAAAGGAATGTGTTAAAAAAAATTAAAACGTGAAAATATGCTGCTTTGCCAAATTCTTGTTTCATTCTAGACATTTTTGGTCTTATCCTTAAATAAACAAACATAGCTCTGAGTTTTTTTTTTACAATACACTCTAAAGAATGTTGGCTTGTTTCAACCCATAGTTAGGTCAAATATGGACAAATCTAACAGTTAACTGTATGTAACTGGAAACACTTTACCAGATTCAAAGATTTCTCAGATTGGTTGAATTACACAGGATTTGCAGGAGATGTGTATGTCGCGATCTCGAAGAAGAAGAAAACGGTCATGTTTACATCGATGACAATGCTTCATAAAGATAGAATAAACACTGCATTTTTAAAAGTATTCAAGGTTCACTGCATAAAGCATTTGAAAGACACCCAAGAGTTTAGCTTGAAGCAATTTGTGGAATCTAAAAGATATATTTCTTGTGTTTGCCATTGTTGTTAGAGAACTTTAGACACATTTGTGAATGAATGATTTCATGCACACTTGTCTGTTATTATGGAGACTTTCCACACCCCTGAAGATGGCACAGCACAAAGTGAAATGTGATCGGTTACTTTACATGTCATAAAGGTACAAAAAGATTCAAAAGCTGTCCCTGAGGCAAGACCCGTTCAAAAAGTACCCCTTAACGGGTGCATATTAGTACCTGAAATGTAAATACAGTATTGGTACCTCAAAGGTATATTTCTATACCTAAATTGTACATATTAGAACTTTTATAAATGGTACCGCCCCAGTGACAGCTTTTATAAAAAAAATTCTGACAGTGTACCTTAAATTAGTGATTATTGTAAATGCTAATATTGGATACGAGACGCTTTTAAAAGATGATGTAAGCGGGTCATCAAAAAAAGTTGGATATAGTCATCAAATCGGACTTGGGCATCAAGATCTGCAGTGTAAATCCATCCTTAGTTTAACAAAGTCAGCCGTTTTTAAAGAGCTTATTAGACATTAAGTACTGTCTAAGCCCTGTTTAAGATCCATCAAAGCCTAGTATGACATTGAACTCTGCAGCTTTGAAAAGCGGAGTGCAAGGATCTCTGACTGTTTAAGAGCAAGTTTATATTTTGGATGAGACATTAAGGCTATGAATGCGAATGTAGTTATTTGAGAATTCAAAAAGATGGGCCGTGTCTATGCTGTGTGCTGTATGGATGCTGAATACTTTGAATCAGTGGCGAGGATACATAAGGGTCAGGGTGGCACTGGCCCACTCAGATTGATGGTTGGCCCACCCATTCAGAAGAGACACAAAATAATATTGTGTAGAAGCTAAAGAAATCACACATAAATGATAATATTTTCTTTAATAATGATATACGCATCATTTAGACATAAATGTATAATACTTATAATAAGTTTATCATTTGCACGTATTTCTAAACCTTGCAAATATGTACATTCAAGCCATTTTAAACAATTTGAGCGAAGATGCCGTAACATGGCTGCAAAGTGCCCGAAAATTGGCCCCTGCTATCGAAAGTTAATAAGGGGACTATTTTTGGCTGTGTAATGTCATTGCACCTGCTTCAGCCATGTTACGGAGCAAAGTCCTTGATTATTACGCCAGAAGGAGAGTATAGTTCCTAGCCATATCTGCCTTGAAAATCACAACTTTTTATTTTCCATCGGTCTTAGTACACGGTGTAAGAGAGAGAGAGAGTTTTAAACAGACTTGTTAGGTTTTCCACTTCAGAAATGAGAGATACAAAACAGCCATGACCAAAGAGATTAACAAGAGGCAAGACATGTGAATTTGGAGTAGCAAACATTAGAATCAAGTTAACATTTGAAAAGTTTGTTCTTCTTCAGTATTTGTTTGATTTCAGCTGCAAAGCAATTCTATCTTCTTTCTGTTTTATTTTCTGCTCTCAGATGACTCAATTCAGATCTCTGTTTAAAAGGATAAAGATGCTATTTTCGGCTAGACTGTAGACATATTTTCGTGCCAAATAAAAACCCTGCACTGAAAGTGGGCCGGTTTGTTCTATCATTTTCAATGAAACAACAGCAAAACAACTCTGACATCTTATTTCTTTACCAACTATCAGCACAAGCACTTATCTGGCAGTAGCCTAAATTTGTTTATACTTACCAAAGCATTTTAAGCAAATAAATGTGAGAGAAGGGCCTTCAATGTGACAAAAAGGGGGTTTGAGGGCATGTGGTACTGTGTGTTAAAAACAGACCAATATTTATGCAGCTGCAAATGACCATTACACTTTTTGACATATCTTGCATTGTTTGTGTTACTTTTAAAAGTAATGCATTACAATATTAAGTTACTCCCCAAAAAAGTAACTAATTGCGTTACTTAGTTACTTTTCATGGAAAGTAATACTTACGTTATTTTTAAGTTACTTTTGCATTACTTTTTGTTATTTCGCTGAGGCTTGATCTCTTTCAGGCCTTGCAGGTTTTTTTATGACTGAGAAGTCGCAAAATTGTGGAGCTCTGGCCTGCCATCTCCGTTTCTGACTAAAACTGTTCCTGCTCAGGTTCGCACACATAGATTCTAATTCTACGTGACTATGTTCAGTTTAATTTAGTACATTATTATTTTTTAAATAGAATTAATTAATTTGAAAAGTAACTCGCATTACTTTTTAAAAAAGTAACTAAAATATTAATGTTTACATTTAAAAAGTAATGCGTTACTTTACTCCTTACTTTAGAAAGTGATATTATAACGTAATGCACGTTACTTGCATGCGTTACCCCAACACTGATAATAAACATTAAAGAGATGTTAATTTTTGTGGTGCTATTTCCATATTGTGCCATAAATTGAGCAGTTGCCAAAATAAAATAAAACGGATAAATAAGCATTTAATATTTCTGAACTCCAATCTATTCTGCAACTGTCTTCGTGTAGCTATTGTCCAAGTAAACAAAAATTTATAAAAAAATTATAGAATCAATGTGTTGTATAGCTTTAGATAAATGTGTCTGCCAAATGCGTAAATGCCCCTGTGAAATGGTTTACAATGACATTTCATTGTCACTTATAATACTAATAAACTTTGACACGCCCTTGCCCAGGTGACTCCCAATGAGATCCAGTTTATTCAACTGTTCACAGAGCATGAAATTAGTTTAATTTCCAACCATGATTTAGACCCTGCACCCAAAAAATCATCTAATCTCTTGTCGTGTTTCGTGGACTGGACGTACTCTCTTGTCCAGTGGCTATCTATCTATTTTTAGACTGTCAAAAATCTTCGCATACAGTAGCTCATTGGCCGGCCCCACATTTGAAGGTGCCATCAATATATCTGGCAGGTTACAAGCTACATTACCCTTACTAATCTGCTCCTACCCAACATACATCTTTGTCAGACAAGTGCCAAATCACACTTTGTATTACCCAAAGGTGTTTTTTTAAATGCTTAGTACAAAGCCTCCTTTTATTGGCCACAATACTGTAGCTTATGTTTTAGTGGTAAACTGACAAATTAAACCATGACCTCTAAATCCCAGACAGGGCCTTAGCGTAGTCCCAGACTAACTTAAATGTTAGTGTTGTCTTGATTGAAAACAACTTATATCTTAAAATATATCAGTGTGAGTGTTGTGTCACAAGATGGACACCAGCAGTGTTTATTTATAAATTGTGCTTTTAAAAATGACCTTAATATCCCAATTCAACCAAGGCCTAGTCCAGCTAATCCCTATCGGGGAAACCACCCCATTGTGTTTTTACATTTGCGGAACAATTGTACCTAAAATAATATTTGAATAGCTGTTTATTTTACAAGTATACTATTTATTCCAATTTACATTCGTATATATGTTTGAATATGTGTTTTGCTTCTGCTCCAGATATGCACAGTTTTTTTGCTATTCAAAAGCAGTTTCGCATTACTACAGGTAACAGTTTCAAATGTAAATTGAGTGTCAGTACATGCCTCTAAAGTCTGTGTCAGTAACGTTTTGATTCTTGAGGGGTACAATGATAGACTATATATAGACAAAGCCTTTTTTTATTACCAGCTCAATTAAAAGAATGAATAAGACTTTGAATTTTCACTTCAAGTGGATAAGTAGCATCTAACTGAACATTCAAATTCACAGAACACCATGGTCATATATAAAAGTGAGTGATGCATGTACATACTGGACATTTGTAAATGCTATTGCCCCAGTGACAGCTGTGTTACATATTTTGACAAGTTTTTTCTAACAGTGTCTCCAGTGTAGAGGTAATATTACATTACAATGACCTAATACAGTCAGGGTTCCCACGGGTCCTTAAAATCCTTGAATGTTTGTGAATCTGGGGGGGAAAATTCAAGGCCCTGAGAAGGTTTTGAAAATATACATGCATAGATAAAGGTCATTGAAAGTGCTTAAATCTATTTTATGCAAGAAGTTTTCTGAAAAATCCATATTATTCCCTGTTTATAAAACGGTTAGTTCCAATCCTTGATTCTGATTGGTCAATAGGTGTGCTTTATTCACGATAAAACACTGCTATGACCGCTTCACCAAACAGTTCTATTTAAGCCCTTAGCAACACCCTTAGCAACACATAAACATATAATGAGACAAAGTTTGAGAACAGTTTGTTGTTTTTATTTGAGCTTTTATGTTATTGTTCGCAGTCAGAAACTATTTTTTCTAGCAGAAGGAATGCTTTTATTGATTTAACTTCATGAAAGTTGCACTAAATTTTTTTTACTTTAATCTTGTGTAGTAACCGTTTTATAAAAGCAATAAGGTACTCGAGGCACGTGCTGTATCGTGAATAAGTAACGGCTGAAGGGCGTTGTTAGGCACGACACTATGTAACCTTATTGCTTACATAGTGTAGGATAATATCATAAAAACTCTAGACTTTTTAAGCACACATGCTAAATTGTTCGCTTTAAATGCTTATATCTTCTGAATATGCGAATGTTTGATTCATACTAAAATGCCAATTTTTTGCATAGTTGTGTTTGACACATGAAAACGTCTCAGGTTACGTATTGAACTGTTGTTTCGCTGCGTCTCCCTTGCCATACTTCCTGTGTCCCTGTAACACCGTCTTTAGCAATATTTCAGGTAGCGATATACTTCCTGGCTCCCGCGTCACCCTTTGTTTGTCGTTAAGCCTCACCATTGGTTGATTTTGATATACACATTCAGACGCACTTACCTCTGGAGGCGTCCCCAAAGTGTCACTGCAGTGACGCAGTGCAAGTTCCCTCGAAAGGGAACTGTAGCAATGTATCTTAAAAGTTAACACGTTGCTCTCACTTGAAATGTGTCCCCACATTTAATCATTGAATTTGAGGGTATTGGACCTGGAAAGTCCTTGAAAGGTCCTTGAATTTAAAGTTAACTAATGTGTGGGAACCCTGTACAGTGCAAAATTACAGATAAAAAAGTTCCAGGTATATGAGTATGACTTTATTATAGGGGTTTTGCCAGTTCTTAGATAACTCCAAGCAGCATACACATGGATAAATGTTAGTTTATTTTAAATATTTATTCCCTCTACAAAGAAAATCCAGAGCTAAAAAAGTTTAATTCTGTCTTACATTAAAGTGTCAATTTTTATATAATCTATTTAAGAGCAAAGTGTCCTTTGTTAGTTGTACTAAAGAATTTTTGATGAATAATCCATTTATTTTTTTTAAAGGGAACATATTATGCCCATTTTTACAAGATGTAATATAAGTCTCAGGTGTGCCCAGAATGTATCCGTGAAGTTTCAGCTCAAAATTCCCCACAGATCATTTATTATAGCATGTCTAAAATGCTACTTTTTGTAGTTCCTGTGAATACCAACCCAGAAATTCTTGTTGTAGTCATGAAATATTTGATTAATGTATTCATGTTATTGACACAAATTTTTCCTGTTTTTCTTCCCACTGAAGCACGAATGTCTTTTTCGTGTCACCCAGCATGGATTTCTATAAATATTTTTTTGTATCTGTGGCACGACTTTCTTTATTGTGTCATTTGTTTTCTCATTGTTTTTTCCCTTTTTTTTTACTTTCTGCGACTTACTAACCCAAACCCCAACTCCAGACGAAAATACTTTTAAAAGCAGATGCAAAACATGTAGAAACCAATGCATAAAATTACATCCTAACGCAAACCTGGAATCTAACCCCAAACCCAAGCAACAATGATTATAAAAAAGGGAAAAACAATGACAAAAAATATAAAATGACACGATAAAGAAAGTCGTGCCACAGACCCGAAAAACTATTTATAGAAACTGGTTCTGGGAAAAGACACGAAAAGACATTCGTGCTCCTGTGGCACGAAAAACGGTGT
This sequence comes from Misgurnus anguillicaudatus, assembly GCF_027580225.2. Lineage (NCBI taxonomy): Eukaryota > Metazoa > Chordata > Actinopteri > Cypriniformes > Cobitidae > Misgurnus > Misgurnus anguillicaudatus. The sequence continues at coordinate 27,836,253 of NC_073354.2, read as the reverse complement.
CAATAACACAAATGATTTAATTAAATATTAGTGTACAGTGAGATAGGGTAGCGAATACAGTCTGAGACAATAGTATCTCACTACTGAGATATGGTGGAAAGCTTACAACTTGTGAAAACCATAGTAATGAAGGACTGTGGGTGGGGCTTTATCAGCGTGACATCAAATTAACAAAAGAGAATCAAAATGGCTAATGAGACTTTTTTAATTTAATGGGGAGTGGGTGGATGTGCTTCATTGCATGGTGGTTGTGTTCACACACTACCAACACACATTTTTGTCTAAACACCTTGTAAAAGTGGATTTTGCATAATTGGTGCCCTTTAAGCAAGACATCGTTGTTATCTGCTTTCGTTGTTGGCTTTAGAATGATCTGTAGGAAATAAGATGCTCGAGTGCTTCATCGGTGCGTCAAAGAAATCTAAAAGTTCTCTGTAATGAAATGCATTCTTTATCTCAAGGGCGAAAGATCAATTTGATGGGGCCTAACATCCTTATCAGAAAGAGATTACATGGGAAGAGCTGTTATTGGAGCTGTTTCCTATCTACCACCTAATTAAAAATCACAAGGAAGGTTGAGCCATACAGTACTCTGAATACGGCTTATGCGTTGAATTAAAGTCCTGCACGGTCCAGCGGGGCATAAATCTATATGAAAGAGCGCCATGTCCATCTAATTCTTTGACTAATTAATAATTAGGTAAAACTAATAGTGATTTATGGAATGGTTCTGTTGATTTGTGTAACGTGGTATCTGCATTTAAATGAGAATTCATTAACATTTTTACATGCTTTAGTGATTTCTAGCCATCATATGTCAAGGGCTTTGCAAAGACTTTGTGAATGAAATGTGCACAGAGGCTTTTTCATAGTCGGCATGTATAAAGCAGTGGTTCTCAAACTGGGGTCCAGAGCCCCCAGGGGGGCCGCGAGATGGTGCCAGGGGGGCCCCAGTTTTATGACATTTTTATAAAATACATTAATTTATCATAATTTCTTTGAAATTAAATAAAAAAAAAAAATCCAGCACTACTTTGTATAATTTAATGTTTCGTTTTATTAAAATGTTAAGTTTTAGAACTGTTTTTTGTCATACATTTTCTTTGGGGGGCCGCGAAGGAATGCACCGTACACAAAGGGGGCCGCATGCTGAAAAAGTTTGAGAACCACTGGCACAAAGCACCGAGGAAACAAACATAGAAGTTGTTTAGGTAAAAGTGTCTGCCAACATACACTATTTGACGCATCAAACATCCACAGAAAATTAAATATTGAGACAATGCTTAGATTAAGAAAACATAAATAAATGTATTTAATACACAACAAGCATTGTAATAGGAAAACAGTAGGCTAACTGCACAAATATTTGAAAAATATTAAATGAAAATTCTGTCATCATTTACAATTTTTTTTGTTCTGATAAACACAAAGGAAGATATTTTGAGAAATGTTTGTAACCAAACCGTTCGTGGACCCCATTCACTTCCAATAGGAGAAAAAATACTATGGACGTAAATGGGGTCCACGAACGGTTTGGTTCCAAACTTTTCTCGAAATATCTACAACGAAATTTATACAGGTTTGTTACAATAAGGACAGAGCGCAAATTTGAAAACCACGCCCACCGGTGGGTAAACAATCCAACCGTCTCCATTGACATTGTATTGCGAGAGGCCGCCTCCTTGTCATTTCTGGCTTATAACAAAAAAAAAAAAAACAGAATAATGCCTAAAAGCTGCTGTGTGACAATATGTACAGCTAACAAGCCAAAGAACCCAGAAATACGTTTTTATAAGCTGTCGAGCTGTAAAACCCAGCATGTAAGGAGAAAAAAGTGGATCGGCGACTACGTTCCCACCCTGGTGGATGCAGTTCTACCAATAGTAGTACTATGAAAAGTTGCCTGTTTCCACTTTTGTGTCTTTAAACGCTCGTTTTTTGGGCTCGGCAGGTTATAAAAACTTATTTTTGGGTTCTTTGGCTTGTTAGCTGTACATATTGTCACACAGCAGCTTTAAGGCATTATTCTGTTTTTTGTTATAAGCTAGAAATGACAAGGAGGCGGCCTCTCGCAATACAAAGTCAATGGAGACGGATGGATTGTTTCCCCCCCGGTGGGCGTGGTTTTCAGGTTATGACGCGCTGCGCTCTGTCTCTATATGAGAGTGAGTAAATGATGACAGAATTTTAACTTTTGGGTGAACTATCCCTTTAATATTCCAGCTAGTCAATATCCCATATTTTTTAATTTAGTTAACTATGATGTCTGTTTTCACACTTAACCCCCTCTAGAAAGACACCCACAGATGTGCCCAGCTTGTATTGGCAGGTCAAAGCTAAGCAGACATACAGTAAAAAAGCAGGAGTGCCACTGAATTTTTTCTTTCAATGATAACAGAAAGAATTGCTGCATGTTGACTCATCCTTATCAATATGCATGACATCATTTTTGGCCTGATTTAGGTGCACTAAATCCTCTGATGACGTTAAAGCCCGTGCGCAGCCCTAGAGAAACTGGTCATGCTTTATTGCTGGAAGCTTCCTCGGTTTTCTTAATGGACTTTCTTGTCACATCAGTATTCTTTATAGACTAAAGTGCTTATTATAGTTGTGCGTAGGTCCTACGCCATAGCCATCGGTTTTCATTCATACTTCTGCATCATTGTCCGTGCCGACGTGCAATTACACATGCAGAGCGCTGGTAGGCAGTATCCATGCATGTGACGCACAGTAGCAGTGCAACAGTCGAAGAAGAAGCCGCTTGGCCAGTAAACCCACAAAACAAGAAGTTTGTTGTGTATGATTTGAGAAGACCACAGCTGTGTCCAAAACCATTCCCTCGTTCACTCATTCACTATTCCCTACATAGCAAATGACAATTGAGTCCATTATATGGGGAAGAAGCAATTGAAAATTAGTGAGCGATTTCGGACACTGATGTAACTACCATACGTCAGAGAGCTGTCGCAGAAATTGTACTGTAAAAGGGTAAAGTCTTCTTTCTACTGTTTGTCACATTTGTCATGTTTATTGTATTAGTTTATAATAGGGCTGTCAATAGATTAAAATATTTAATCGCGATTAATCGCATGATTTCATGAGTTAACTCGCGAATAATCGCAAATTAATCGCACATTTTTATCTGTTCTAAATTTACCTAAATGTAACACTTTTCAAGTTTTTAATGCTCTAATCAGCATGGATTTATATAATATATATGCTATATGCAAATGTATGTCTACAACAGCCTGTTTACATTTTCAACAGAACCATCAGCCATAATTTTATAAATGTTTTTGCCTTTAGAAGACCTTGTTCTTTCTCCATTTCTGTTTGCTGCTGCATCATTTGTGACCTGTGCTGGCAAATTGAGTTGGGATGAGCAAATTTTCAAAAATGTGTCATTTATATTTTAACATTCTCTATTAAAAAACTTCAAAACAATTGGAACAATTGTTGGAATCTGACAAAGCATGACAGAATGACAGAACTATACCTGTTAATGCAGAGCAAAAACAATATCAATATATGTTACATATATGTTTTTCTTTTATTGTTTAATTTTGACATTGAGACAGACCGCTTTAAGATCCTGTAGGCTAATGCAAGGGTTTAATATAATGTTACACAACAGATACTTTTTCCCAACAGTTAACCAAACATTCACTTTAGATATAACAGATTATAGGTCATACCTGTGTGAATTCTTGTGAAAACAGATATTTTTAAAACTGTAATTTTGTGTAGATGTCTATAAATATCGGGGTCACGCACTCGCGTGTTTGTGTGCATGCGCTTCAGACATCAGCGTCAGGAAGATCGCTTTTGAGTCTTGTCACTCTTAAAAACTCTTTACATCAATCAGGTCCCGAACTTTATTTCTCTTAATAATTATTTTAACATCAAGAAAGTCCTGCAGTCTATTTTCTATAATTTCTGAATGCTTTAAAAACGAAACTAAAAAGTGAAAGAAGACGCATCTTTGCTTTATATGGATTTGGGACGGTACACCTCACAGAAAACATGCAGATAAAGATTATTTTAGATGTTTAATGACCATTTAGAGCATTGGATTCGCTAGACGAGAGCTTAATGTTGTTATTTTTATGAAAAGCTCGACTCATCTAGACAGCGCGGGTCACATGCTGCATCTCAATTCATCCAGCTGTGGGTCAAACAGAAATTGCGTGTTGCGTTAATCGCGCGTTAATAAAATTTGTGCCGTTAAAATGAATTTGCGTTAACGCGTTATTAACGCGTTTATTTTGACAGCCCTAGTTTATAATAAAGAGAACAAAACAACTGCTTGTCATATTTATTTACTGTTGTTTATTTATTGTTTAATAAAAATGTGTATTATATTTTAAATAAAAGGTATCGCAATTATTTTTTATCTGTTTGTTTCTAAAAAGTAGAAAATAACTGACAAGAATTAAAAATTTTTTTTGGTGTTTACTGACAGTATTCTTTAGCTGATTCCAATTACGCGTTTGTCTCCCGTTGTATCATGGGAAATATGAGTGAGCGAGTGTACATTGAATGTACCCTCAAAATCAGAGTGCATTGTGGGTAAAAAGTAGTGAATGAATGTAGGGAATAAAGTTGTTTACTCAGGTTTCGGACACCACTACAAAATGGCAGACACCTGATGTAGTGCACTTTAAAGTGGATAGGGAGCGGTTTTGGACACAGCTCAGCTGTGATGGAGGTAAATGGACAGCGAATTTTGTTGCAGTTTATAACTCCTCAACTTGAATCTTTGTTTTTACCGCCAAAGCGGAAATGCGATTTTTTTTTACATGACGGACCCGCACAACGCGTACGACGGACCCGCTGTCACTTTTTTGCAGAGGTGCACATCAGACTACGCATAGCTACGGCGTAGATCCTACGTGAGACCATAAATTGGGCTTTATTTAACTTTTGTCCTATCTTATCAGTCTAAATATAAAACATTCTTGGCTGGTCTGGCTTGCTGGTTTTGGATAAGCTTTTGGGTTTTCACATTGGTATTTATTAGAGATATTTCAGTATCAGTTGATTAAAGCATTTTTTCACACTATCGGCAATCAGTAAAAGCTTTTTTGGTCAATACGTTACTTCCAGTGAACTCTGTTAAAGGATAATTCCGGTATTTAACACTTTGAGTCTCATTTCTGGTTTGTTTTGGATGAACTACAGTGATGGACACAGAAATTTTGACAATGGGTCGAGTCTTGACTTTTCGACTCATTTAGAAGCATCTCTTGGCTGCTTCAGAATGGAAGTCAGTGGCCATGCACAAACATGTCATTAAAACAACACTTAACGTTCTTTTTCAAAACTGTACTACTCACCGAGTGGTTCGTGGTGTTCGTTGATGATTAAAAACAAATATATTGGCGCAATATATGATTTCAATCCGTGTTATTTGCTATAGTGGAACTATTTTTTCAGATACCTCACAACCGCGTATATACTTCCGTTCTATATTTGAGTCTGAAGCATGAATGAACGTAGTCCAACAAACTGTAATAAAACGGTAGCATACTTTCAAAATCAAGTTTATTTTTAACACTTACACCATCCAATATGTTTTTTTCATCAGCAGAACAATAAAGATGATATTTTGCAGAAACCCCGGTGCTCCGCCATGCAAGTCAACAGATCCGCACACTTTAAGAGCTATAGCATATATATCCAATACAACAGTAATCCCCCATAACTCCGTGTGACATTATTGACGTCTTGTGAAGCAAATCGTCTCGGTTACGGATGTAACCCTCGTTCCCTGAAGGAGGGAACGGAGACGTCACGTCGTGACCGACGAATTGGGAGCTCGCTTAGAGAGACCAATCTGCTTCGAATACTACTAAAACGCCAATGAACTTGGCATTGAGATATTTGCATAATGCTGGCGCCGCCCCGCCAGGTGCGTATATAAGACACACGTGCAAATAGGGAAATCAGCTTCTGTTCGCTGAGAAAGCCGGAAGTTGACCGGAATAAACAGCAGGTGGCATCACCTGTGGCGACGGGGCGTGGCGTCACCGTTCCCTCCTTCAGGGAACGAGGGTTACATCCGTAACCGAGACGTTCCCTTTCAGTCGGTCACTACGACGTCACGTCGTTACCGACGAATTGGTAAACCCTACTAAAACGCCACTAGGGGCTGACCTCTTCCAGTGTCTGCTTAAAGCCCTCCGGTTCCACTTAAGGATAGGAGAATTAGGTTTCAAGGCAGAAGGCCGGGCACTAGATGTTCCTTTAACCCCACAGTAGTGCCAGCGACTGGGAAGCGCCCTATCTGAGCGGTATAGGGACGCTGCGGAAGCCACCGCCCCGTTAAGGGCTAATGGTGGACGAAAGTCAACCGTAGTTGAGGTATAAATGACAGCCGTGGCTGTGTAAGCAAAGCAGTGCTCTGCTAAGGGAAACGTGGGCTGGTAGGATTAACCCCACGGAATAATACTCACAAAGGAACCCGTTGGGACACAATGTGGGGCCCTGGCCAAACACGTAGGTTCGTAAGAATACAACTAGTGAAAGGCTGACAGCCAATGCTCCGCAACAAAGGCTGTCAAGGCAGTGGAGAGAGCAAATCAAACCATTACGCATTTTTGCTCTGTTAGCCTTCCATACTGAAACTCAATTTGGAGCCTCAGTCGGAGGCTGCAAGCCGACTTGCGAGTCTGCTCTCCGTGTCCTCCCTGGAGAGGACAGAACACGAGAGGATACAGGCTCGATACGAACATTGTAGAATCTAATGAACGTATTAGGTGTCGCCCAACCAGCAGCTCTACAGATGTCTGTTAGCGAGGAACCACGAGCTAATGCCCAAGATGAGGCAACACTCCGAGTGGAGTGCGCTCTCAAATTAAAGGGGCAAGGAATGCCCTGTAAATTGTAAGCCAGGGCGATAGTATCAACTATCCAATGAGACATCCTCTGCTTAGTGACAGCTTTCCCTTTCTGCTGGCCACCATAACAAACAAAGAGCTGGTCTGAGGTCCTGAAGCTTTGTGTGCGGTCCACGTAGAATCGCAGTGCGCGTACGGGGCACAACAAAGCCTCGGTTGGGTTTGCCTGCTCCAAAGGCAATGCTTGCAAGCTCACCACTTGATCTCTGAAGGGAGTAGTGGGAACTTTGGGCACGTAGCCTGGTCTGGGTCTCAAGGTCACGCTCGAGACAGAAGGACCAAACTGAAGGCACGAATCGTCAACAGAGAATGCATGTAAATCCCCTATTCTCTTCACCGAAGCCAATGCTAGTAGGGTCAAAGCCTTCATGGATAGAAGCTTCAGACTCGCAGACTGCAAAGGCTCGAACGGAGGACTCTGTAGCGCTTTCAGCACCATGGACAGGTCCCAGGGAGGAATAGAAGGAGGGCGCGAGGGGTTTAGCCTGCGAGCGCCTCTCAGGAATCTAACAACCAAATCATGCTGGCCCACTGATCTGCCGTTAATAAGTGAGTGATGCGCAGATATAGCGGCGATATCAACTTTAATAGTGGACGGTGACAGCCTACCATCTAACCTATGTTGAAGATATAAAAGCACAATGTTAATAGGGCATTCTCTGGGGTCCTCGCGTTGCGAAGAGCACCAGGTGACGAAAAGGTTCCATTTTAACGCGTAAGCCCGTCTCGTAGACGGAGCTCGTGCCGCGTCAATAGTGTTAGATACCGCTTGGGGTAAATCACTTAAACCTTGCGCGCGCTCAACGACCAAACGTGGAGATCCCACAGGTCGGGGCGCGGGTGCCATAATGTGCCCCCTCCCTGAGAAAGAAGGTCCTTCCTCAGGGGAATCCGCCAGGGAGGGGCTGTCGCGAGGAGCATTAGTTCCGGAAACCAATTCCTGGTCGTCCAATATGGGGCGATCATTAAAAGGCTCTCCTCGTCCTGCCTGACTTTGCACAGTATCTGTGCTATTAAACTCACTGGGGGGAACGCATATTGGCGCAGGCCCCGCAGCCAGCTGTGTGCCAGTGCATCCACACAGATTTTTCTCTCGGTTAGTGAATAAAACAGGCGACAATGGGTATTGTTCGGTGACGCAAATAGGTCTATCTGCGCTCGACCGAATTTCCTCCAAATCAGCTGGACCGTCTGGGGGTGGAGTCGCCATTCGCCGGGGCGCGCTGCTCGGGAAAGCGCGTCTGCTGCTGTATTGAGCGAGCCCGGTATGTAAATGGCACGAAGGGACCTCAGATGCTTCTGACTCCAAAGGAGGAGATGACGAGCGAGATGCGACAGGTGACGAGAGCGCAAACCGCCTTGACGGTTGATATACGCTACGGTCGCAGTGTTGTCTGAGCGCACTAGTACATCCTTCCCTCGCAGCTCCTGAGCGAAGCGTACGAGTCCCAGATATACTGCCCATAACTCGCGGCAATTGATATGCCAATGCAACTGGGGTGCTGTCCACACCCCCGAAGCCGTGAGCTCGTCGTACGTGGCTCCCCAGCCCGTGTCGGAGGCATCTGTATGCACAACAGCATGCCGGGAGACCTGTCTCATGGACACGCCGGCCCTGAGAAACGCGGGGTCTGACCACGGGGGGAATGTTAGGCGACACGCAGGTGTAATGGTTACACGATGGATGCCAGCGCGCCACGCTCTCCTCGGGACTCGATCGTGAAGCCAACGCTGAAGCGGTCTCATATGGAGCAGCCCGAGCGGTGTCACGGCCGCTGCTGCTGCCATACGCCCCAGGAGTCTCTGAAATTGTTTCAGAGGGACCGCATTCTTCCCTCGGAATGAACCGAGGCAAGTCAGAATTGATTGGACGCGCTCTTCTGTTAAACGCGCCGATAAATCGATCGAGTCCAGTTCCATACCGAGAAAAGAGATCCTCTGCGTGGGGCAAAGTTTGCTCTTTTCCCAGTTGACCCGAAGACCCAAACGGGCGAGATGTTGAAGTGTTAGATCTCTGTGTTCGCACAGCGTCCGCCGAGAATGCGCTATTATAAGCCAATCGTCGAGGTAAGCCAGAATGCGAACACCGCTCTCTCTGAGGGGCTTTAACGCCGCCTCTACCACTTTCGTGAACACACGGGGAGAGAGAGACAGCCCGAACGGTAGTACTTTGTATTGATATGCCCGCCCTTCGAACGCAAACCGGATAAACGGTCGGTGACGAGGGAGAATGGACACATGAAAGTACGCGTCTTTCAGGTCTATCGCTGCAAACCAATCTTGGGGGCGTATTGCACTGAAAATTTGTTTCGGTGTAATCATCCTGAAAGACCTCTTCTGAAGAGATTTGTTCAGGACACGCAAATCCAAAATCGGTCGTAACCCGCCGCCTTTCTTGGGTACTATGAAATACGGGCTGTAAAAACCCGATCTCATCTCGGTAAGAGGGATCGGCTCGATCGCGTCCTTCGCCAGCAGGACTTCGACCTCTGCACGCAGTACATGTGCAACGGACGCTTTCACCGCGGTGAAACGTATGCCCGCAAATTTGGGAGTGTGCCGATTGAATTGAATTTCGTAACCGAGGCGGATCGTGCGTAAAACCCAACGAGACGGACTGGGAAGCTGAAGCCAAGCCCCCAGGGACCGTACGAGAGGAATTAACGGCACTACCGGTGTACCCGCGGCGGGGCAGCGAGGCGGGACAGGCGGGACTGCCGGTGCGTCTGCCGTGACAGCATAAGCATCTACAGTATGTGTGTGTGTGACACTGACCTGAGCCCGCTGAGGTAAACGGTCGTCCGGTCTCCTCAGCTGAGGACGCAGACTCCGAAGGGGTTGCTGGTGGTCCGGTCTCCGAAGGGGAGAGCTCGAACTCCTCAGAACACCCACTGGCGACAGAGGAGAGGGAGGAAGAGCATCTGACTGCCCGCTCACATCTCTCTCGATCCTCTGGAGACCTGGAGAAGGAATAGGAATGCACTCTTTTTGTGGTTTTGTGGGTGCCGGCTGAGAAGCCGGCGGAACAGAAACAAAACGAAACAAAAGATTTTCCACCCGGCCCTCTACCGGTGGAAGGAGCGGTGCCGTCACCGTCTCCCGTAGAGTGATCCCATCCAACTCCAGGTCGCCCGTCTCAGGGCCGCTTCGATTTCCGTTTGCCACGGGAAGCGGGTGGTGCGGGCGGGGCGGGCTGCCGACGGCTGTTCCCTCTCCGTGGTCTAGAAGACGTTCTAGCGGGGGGGGCGGAGGCAGCCGCCGGAGGGCGCCCTCGGCGAGGAGCAGACGGGGCCGCCGGCGCTGGGGGGCGAGATGCAGGTCGCTTGCGCCGGGGCATGATCTGAGCGATCGCTTCCGTCTGCTTCTGGGCGGCGGAGAACTGCTGGGCAAACGACTCCACCGACTCGCCGAACAGGCCTGCCTGGGACACGGGCGCATCCAAGAACTTGTTCTTCTCTGCATCCGACATGTCGGCCAGACAGAGCCACAGATGGCGTTCCTGGACCACCATCGTGGACATCGCACGACCGATCGCCTGTGCCGTGACCTTCGTAGCACGGAGGGCCAGATCCGTAGCGGCCCGGAGCTCCGAAAGCACAGGCGAGTCGTGTCCTCCCTCGTGCAGATCTCTCAAGGCCTTGGCCTGGTGGACCTGCAGCAACGCCATAGCGTGCAGGGCTGAAGCCGCCTCTCCACATGCATGATAGGCAGCCCCCGTTAAACCGGAAGACTGTCTGCAAGCACGGGAGGGGAGGGCTGGGCGATCCTTCCAGGTGGAAGCGGTGGCCGGACACAATTGCATCACAACCGCACGCTCCACGGGGGGGATTCCCGTATAGCCCTTAGCGGCTCCATCGGTGAGGGAGGTGAGGGGGGAGGGCTGAAACGGCCGTAAACGGGTAGAATACGGCGACCTCCAGGTCCTGGTCAGCTCCTCGTGCACCTCGGGGAAGAAAGGTACCGGCGGAGAGGGTTGTGAAACCCGGGCAGCTCCAAAGAACCAATCATCCAGGCGGGACGGTTCGGGCTGTGGGGGGTGAACCCACTCCAACCCGACGGTCTCCGCCGCTCGAGAGAGCACGGCCACCATCTCTGGATCGAAATCCGGCGTCACGACCCGTCCGGAAGGGGGGAGGACATCCAGATCCTCAGAGGTAGAGGGCCCACCCTCGGATGCTGCGGTCTCCGTGGACCCGGAGGGAGGCACGACAGATCCAACAGACATCGTAGAACACGACTCTGAAGTTTCCATCGGCGCATCAACCGGCTGTGGATGAGGAGGCTGAGAGGCAGAGGACGAATCCCCTGCCCGGTTCAGCACAGTGATGCGGAGATCATCCTTCGAGAGCTTCACAGCCGCACCGTGGCGGCGATCAGAGCTCGTCGGACGTGGGTTGCGTTTTTCCCGGAGGAAAGACAACCGTCTCCGCAAATCCACAAGGGACATGTTCTCGCAGTGAGAACACTTACCCCCAGCGAACGCTGCCTCAGCGTGCTCGATGCCCAAGCACGAAAGACAACGCTCGTGACCGTCCTTCGGACCCATATACTTCCCGCATCCAAGATCGCACGGACGAAAAGCCATCCTGAAAAGGACGCTAATGTCCGGATATACGAGAGAGTGGCTGCCTTTAACAAGGCACAAAGCTCTCTCGTATCACTCTTTTAGGGAAATTCACTCAGATGCTCAGTTGATGATGCGCACAGGGAAGGCAACGCACACACTAAACTCAAACAAACAAAAAAGATGCAGAGCCTGTGGAATACTGCGAGGCGTCCGCTGTGGTACTGCCAGTCCAACCAACTTCCGCAATCGATCCCAACAGAGTGAAGTAGCTTCTCAGTAGCAGATACTGCCGGCTTTCGAAGCGATAGGGGGCTGGTTTCCCTATTTGCGCGTGTGTCTTATATACGCACCTGGCGGGGCGGCGCCAGCATTATGCAAATATCTCAATGCCAAGTTCATTGGCGTTTTAGTAGTATTCGAAGCAGATTGGTCTCTCTAAGCGAGCTCCCAATTCGTCGGTCACGACGTGACGTCGTAGTGACCGACTGAAAGGGAACAATCAGTTTTTGCAAGAAACTGAACGTTATTTACAACACTATTAGCGTAAATGCCAAAGCAGGAAGCGCGCTTTACGTTCAAGGCGATCTCTTCCACACTGGTGCTGTTTGGTGGCTGTTGGCTATGGATGTTGGTCTGTCTGCGCCACCTATAGAGCGGGAGCGTGAAGCGCACTTCCTGCTTGGCAAAAGCTCTGCATTAACGCTGTAAAATATTTATATATATATATTCGAATCTCAAAACTGAAAATCGAATGTCAACCCACGGAACTAATATTCGAATATTCTGGTCCAGCCCTACAAATATGGGAAAAAATTCTTCTGAGAGAAACCGAGCGAAAAAACTACAACCTCATGTAAACAAACAGGCCCTTTTCTGTTTCCCGGCGGCGGAGTGATATATCAGCGAGCAAACAGTCTTTCAAGAGAAGTCAATGGAATTTTACAAAATGCCAAATAAAACACGACAGAAACTGTATTTCGCTACACAACTTGTTTTTAATCATCATCAACGAACACCACGAACCACTCAGTGAGTAGCACAGTTTTGAAAATGAACGTTAAGTGTTGTTTTGATGACATGTTTGTGCATGGCCATTGACTTCCATTCTGGGGCAGTCGGGAGACGCTTCTGGATGAGTCGGGGGGTCGGGACGCGACCCATTGTCGGGATTTCGGTGTCCATCACTGTGGTTCATCCAAAACAAACCAGAAATGAGACTCAAAGTGTTAAATACCGGAATTATCCTTTAAGAATAAATAAAAACAAAGTCATAAACAACACATAGATTACCTAGGAAACCAAAACATTTGTTATTTTCAACGAGGTATTTGTTCAAGAGTTCAGTTTAGCAAATAGTCAGACCATTAAAAAAATGAAACCAGAAGTAAAGTTCCGACCAGATGCGTAATCGCGTCACCACACGATGAAACCATCTATAGGAAATGTAAAGAAACATCACTAGTTTAACATTTAATACAACATGATCTCACAAAGTTCTGTGGTATAGTCACAGATTATTTTGCTCATTTATTCGTGCGGACCGTGCCATTGTCACGGATCTCCACATTTTTCCGTGTCCGTACCACGGACTTTCTTTTCCGTGTCAGTTTCACGTATTGGTTTTCTCAATTGTTTTTCCTAATTTTAAACCATTTTCGGGTGGGTTTGGGGTTAGATTTGGGGTTTGGGTTAGGATGTCATTTTAACTATTGGTTTATACTTTTTTCCCGGATTTTTAACTCTTTCCCCGCCATTGACGAGTTATCTCGTCAATCTGCAATACCGCTATTCCGCAACTTATAAAACCCGGAAGTATTGCCCAAGAGCAAACAGCTGTATGTCCGTGTATGTTTTAAAGATCGCTCTGCATCTGATCTCTATCAAAACCCTTCACAAAAATGGAATTATCTCAGCTTTTTGCTCAAAATTTGGTGTTTTTGAAGAAACCTACCCATGTTTGAGAGGTGATAAAAACAGAACACATGAAGGTAGGATGAAACTGATTTTTTTGTTTGAAAGCAGAGGGTCTGTTCTTTTAAGTCATATATTGTTTATATATTTAAAAAGGAGCATTTTCTGGAAGCCATTAAACTTTTGTGAAAATCATGAAAAATGCTGGCGGCGAAAGAGTTAAAAAGTTCTCGCCTGACGTTAGGGTTAGAGTTGGGTTTGGGTTATGATGTCAGTTTATGTTACAGAAAGTCGTTCTAACCCCAAACCCACGCGAAAATGGTAAGAAAATAGGAAAAACAATTGAGTAACCAATACGTAAAACCAACCTGATCTCACGAATTTCCGTGGCATAGTCACAGAATTTTTTGCTCATTTTTCCGTGGCATTCTCACGGATCCCCGCATATTTCCGTGGCCCTGCCACGGACTTTCTTTTCTGTGGCATTCTCACGGATTGGTTACTCAACTGCTTTTTCCTATTTTCAAACCATTGTCGCTTCGGTTTAGGGTTAGATTTACATAAAATGACATCCTTACCCAAACCCAACTCTAACCCCAACGCCAGGCAACAATTGATTAAAGTTTAGAAAATATTAAAGAATACATCAGAAAAAAATTGTATAAACCAATACTTAAAGTGACATACTAACGCAAGCACCAAATCTAACCCTAAACCGAAGCGACAATGGTTTGAAAATAGGAAAAAGCAGTTGAGTAACCAATCCGTGAGAATGCCACGGAAAAGAAAGTCTGTGGCAGGGCCACGGAAATATGCGGAGATCCGCGAGAATGCCACGGACAATGCAGAGATCCATGACAATGACACGGATGAATGAGCAAAATATTCTGTGACTATAACACGGAAATTTGTGAGATCAGGTTGTGATCAGGAAATGTTATTTTCAGAATTTAGTTAATGCATGTTAATACAACCACCAAACTTTCGGCATCGGTATCGGCAGATATCACTCTCAATTATCTTAACTGAACTCAGTTTTATTTATAAAGCACTTTCAAAACCATAAAACACATGGAAAAGTTCAATAATACCATCAAGAAAACATATATCCAATCCTTCACACTTCCCCAACCTAGTCAAACACCAAAACTTGATAAAATAAATACTTCTTCAAGTCCTTTTTAAATACAGAATGTCCATGGTTGCAGAGGATTTTATAGAAAGTGGTAGCATGTTCCAAAGCCGCAACAGAAAAAGCACATGGCACGGTTAGGAGCAAAGTTTGAGAGGAGCGCCAAAGACAATGAGGCTGATAGGAAATTAACATGTCCTTTATGTACTCACTAAGTGGTCCCGTTTTCTGGTATTAGTTAAGATTCTTGCGGCAGCTATCGGTAATTATCAGTATCGGTGGAAAATTTTTGTAACAATGAATCTCTAGTATTTATGATATTCATGACTCAACCCCACTCAAAGGAACCAGAAGTTATAACTGATGAGCTAAAATAAGGCTAAAATGCTCATGGACCGACAATGAAAGAATAGGACAGAAACCTGCATTCAGTTACTGTAGGATCCATAAGTTTTAAGACGAAATAGCAAAGTAACTTTCCTGCAAGCACAAGAATAAAATCAAAGATAGGAACACAGAACCCATTAATGTCCTGTAATAAAAATAGGTCAGGCATCATATACACGTACTGTAGGAGAAAAAATGCTGAGTTGCAACCTTGCGGGCCTATATGTGGTCTGCTAAATTAAGGTTTATTGATTTTTTAAAATAAGAACACAGTAATCAAATAAAACCTATGAGGGTTCAAATACATTTCCTCCTGAAAGTACTTGTTTTGTGTTACCAAGCAATGAGTATGTTCTCACATACAGTACGCACACACAGCAGACACATGCTCTCTCAAGAGGCCTTGCAGCATCTGCTGTGTTGTATTACTTTCCGGTTTCTACATAGTGAGTCTTCTCCAACTGTCAGTTGAAAAGATCTGCCGTCTAACAAGTGCCTCTCAACTGAAGTGTATATGCACCATCTTAAGGAAGATGTAATTTAATGAAGGCCACATTGCTGACTGTCATTTCTGTTTTAAAGTACAGATAATTAAGCCTAACATTCAAGTTTACTTGCTAGGCCTGTGAGTTTATAGCAGCAAATGGCTCCCAAAAGAAATTTCGGTAACACTGTACTTGAAGGGGTGTTCATAAGACTGACATGAGACACCTCTATAATCATGACATGACATGTGTCATAAACATGATGGAGATTTTATGCACGTTTATGACAATTGTCATTAAAGGCGGAGTCCATGATGTTTGAAAGCCAATGTTGATATTTGAAATCACCTAAACAAACACGCCTCTACCCCAATAAAATCTGGACCTTCTGTGGATAGACCCGCCCCACACATACGCAACCCTGCAAGGATGTCGGTTAGTAGACACGCTCCTTACTGCTGATTGGCTATAAGTGTGTTTTCGTAGTCGGCCCGACTCCTTTTTCCAAAGTGTTTTTCGAGCATCGTGGACTCCGCCTTTAAGTGTCATTTGTTCAATTGATGCAGGGATGACATTGTTTGAGATGTCTTTGTTATGACAACTTGACATAAACCAATACATCATACGTTGTCATAAATCTGTAATAAACATGACATAGCAGAATAATTATCAAACTTTAGAAACTACCTAGCTTTATGGGTTAACATTACATTAAACTGTCATTTAAATGCCAGTAAGTGTTAATACTATGTCAAATAGTTTTAAATACCTTAAAAAATGCAACAGACATGTCAAAATATTATATTTACCTTAATGCAGTGGTTCTCAAACTGGGGTCCGGGGCCCCCAGGGGGGACGCGAGATGGTGCCAGGGGGGCCCCAGTTTTATGACATTTTATAAAATCCATTAATTTATCATGAATTCCGTAAAATGAAACCTAAAAAAAAACAAGACAGCACTACTTTGTATAATTTAATGTTTTGTGTAATTAAAATGTGAAGTTTTAGAACTGCTTTTTGTCATAAATTTTCTTTGGGGGGGGGGGGCGTGAAGGAATGCACCGTACACAAAAGGGGCCGCACGCTGAAAAAGTTTGAGAACCACTGACTTAAAGCAACATCAAAGAGTTTTTTTTACCTTAAAATAACGTTTCCAAAAAAGTTTCAGTTGTTCATCCACTTGAAACAGAGTGAACAGCACTTTCACATTCGCTTTGCAGCCCTCTATCGGCCAAATCCGCACTAAAGAAGTTTCCAACCGTCGGGTTGCAGTCCTGTAGTTCGAGTGAAAACTACAAAAACTTGCTTTACGGCAGACCTACAATCCAATCAGCCAGCTATGATGCAGTATTTATGACAGTGGGTAATGGAAAATTACGCTTCTAACCTGTAGGGGGAGCATAGAGCAAAAACTCTTTAATGTTGCTTTAATGTACTGTATGTGCACAATACATAAAAAGCTGACAACTAACAGAAATTGTTCTTACTCAGTTTCAGAAATGTTTTCAATTTAATTTAATGTAATTAACTTTGCAGCGATATGGACCCAACGCTGCATGGTTTCACCCATTATTGGACTGTTTTCATTTAATTTTAGGTGAATCGGTCTCCATATACAATAAAATATAATTTTATCCATTTTTATTATTATTATTGAATAATTGATTTTATTTGTTAAACACATGGAGTAAACTTAAAGAAAAAATTATGAACTAAATAATATTTATGATGTTGTTACTGTATAAAACTATTTGACAGAGTATCAACACTTTATGACATTTTAATGACAATTTATCAATTTGTATTTGTACCACTGTAGTTGAGGTCAAGAAAAATATTCATGACACTGTTATAAAATTATATGACAGAGTATTAACACTTAATGACATTTTAATGACAAATTATATTTGTACCACTGTAGTTGAGGTCAAGAAAAATATTCATGACGCTGTTATAAAATTATATGACAGAGTATTAACACCTAGTGACATTTTAATGACAAATTATATTTATTCTACTGCAGCTGAGGTCAAGAAAAACATTCATGACACCGCCACAAAACCATATGACAGAGTATCAACACTCAATGACATTTCAATGACAAATTATATTTGTACCACTGTAGTCGAGGTCAAGAAAAATATTCATGACGCTGTTATAAAACTTTATGACAGAGTATTAACACTTAATGACTAGAGCCCGACCGATATATTGGCCGATATTTGGCATTTTCCAAACTATCAGTATCGGCATTCATAATAGCCGATAAATGAATATTAAAAAATAAACAAACGACGAAACAGCCTTCAACCATGTCATGAGTGTTGCTGTTGTATAGTTTGTCCACCAGAGGGCACTCTACAACCTCCCTGTTGGCAACACTCGTGTATAACGCGTCACACATCCTGCAACCTGCTCATCCAGCCAGAGTCAGGCAGAGAGAACAACGGTTAAGTGAGTTAATGGTGAGTTAAGAAACCAGTTTCTTTTTTAAAATGCATTATCATATTATTTTAGTTAAAACTCATAAATAACTACAAATAACTAATGTTAGGGAAATCTCTTAATGTTTTGGTGCGCGTTTCTGAAATAAATAAAAAAATCGGCCGATATATCGGATTTTAAAACCAACAAACATTTGTATCCGTATCGGCCTTCAAAATCCTTTATCAGACGGGCTCTATAAATGACATTTTAATGACAAGTTATATTTGTACCACTGTAGTTGAGGTCAAGAAAAATATTCATGATGCTGTTATAAAACTATATGACAGAGTATTAACACTTAATGACATTTTAATGACAAATTCAATTTGTATTACTGGTAAAAAGTGGTCAGTTATGATGTACTGGTTAATGTCAAGTCATAACAAAGACATCTCAAACGATGTTATAATTGAACGAAAGACACTTAATGACAGTTGTCATAAACGTGCATAAAATGTTCATAGCACGTGTCATGTCATGATTATGAATTTGTCATGTCAGTCTTATGAACACCCCTTCAGGTAAAGTGTTACCGAAATATCCAAGGATACAAAAATATTAGTGTGATACTGTGATTTTGATTAGGGTCTTAAATGGCCACTATTGTGCTCTTTTATACAATCTTTAATACTTACAGTATATTACACTTATAAAACGATTAGCTCCAGTCCTTGATTCTAATTGGTCAATTGCCAATTTTCAATAAAACACAGCTGTGATTGCTGCACCCAGCAAATTTGTGTATCACTGAGCAGCACCCTTAGCATTTTTACTTCATGAAAGATGCATTGATACATATTTTTTGTTTTAATATTTGCATTGTGTGGTACATGGACCGCAAACAAGTTACTCAAGGCTAAGTTACGTTATGCCTAAGAATGCCCTTCAGCCACAACGTATTTCATTAAACATCACAACCTGTTATACCTTATTTTGGTGTCTTCTAAACTACTGACAACACAGATTGTGGAATAAATATATACAAATTTTTTCTCCATCACAGTTTTGCAAATACAGCCCACAAATACAGTGTTACACGGTAACACTCTCCAATTTTCACACAACTCTATCACCACCAGATTTTCCCCTCGAATTCAGAAGCAAATCTGTCACAGTGATGTTTAAAGATCTTCTGCTGTGGATTTTTCCAGATTGTTAAAGGCTGGAATACATGGCCTTAAGGCTCGATTTGACCTTCATCTAAAGTGATTGTTTCAGCAGTATTACAAAACCGGACCAGTCGGATGAGTCACCATCATACAGCAGAACCCACTTAATGGGGTTGGGCCAAATGCACCAACCTTTAACTGGAGGCGCTTGCTAGCGTTAGTTACTGGGCAATAAAATACAAAAGCCATGCCAATGAATTACATTCAGCCTTTGAGGCAGCGTGAAGAGGTAGGGGGAGCTGTGGGTGAAATCCCTTGGCTGAAGGTAGTATATTCTCGGAAATGCAATGTCAGCGTAGTGGCAAACACACTTTGACAAGTTAAATGATTAATGAGCTTTGAAAGACTGTTGTAGACGTTTAACAAGGCGTAATATTTTTGATGATGGTGCTTTGGGGTGGATTTACCAAACAGTATAAGTATAAGAAATTGCTATATAATAATATTGTAAAGCATATGGTACGTCAATGTGTATAATAATAATAATAATAATAATAAACTTTATTTTCTATAGCGCCTTTAAAGTAGCATCTCAAAGCGCTGCAAGTATTGTGCAGTGTAGTATTATTAGCAGTAGAAGTGGTAAATAAAACTGTTGTTTAAGAAGTTTTAATGTCCATCCATATTTATTTTTCAATCAATTTTATTAAGATACAAACAGAAAATACAGGAAATATGTAAAAAAAAATGTTCAGGAAAAATGTCTTCTTTAGGCATCATCAGTGTTTAGTGTGACCTCTCTTGGCACTAAACACATCTTGAGCGTTTTTAAGCAGAATTAAGTAAAAAGACTCAAGTGGAAGGGGAGTTTTCCCTAAAAACTTGACACATCAGTTTACATTTTTATACAGTTTTTAATACAATAACTTGACTTGGTTAGTCTTTTTAATCCACAATTTTCACTGTTATTGTCTGGAAACGGCACAGTTGTTGTCTGGATATTGTACATTTGGTTTAAAAATAATATTACCATTAAATTACGTATATATTACTGTAACATTACCCAGTTATTACTGATCTGTAAAGTGTTACAGATTTCACTTCGATGGCAATTAAAATGTTATTAGTCAGTAATTGAAATGCCTTTCCACACAAATTTGACTGTACATGCACAAATGTAAAAAAATCTAATCTATAAAGTCTCCAGTCACTCTTCACTGTTCTTTTTACTAAAGGCAAAAGCATATATCAAAATCCGATATCCGCCGTGTTTTTCTATCATCTTTTCTCCCTTTTTTCCCCAAAACACGCTAAACGCCAGTCCTCCTTCTCTGCAATAAATCCGCTCAACAAATCACAGCGCACCATTCCACGCATTGTAAACAACAATGCCGGTGTCATGAGCAATTCGGTCCCCCTGGCAATTCGGTCTCCCCTAGGACCCCGATTGGTACTTAGCACTAATGCCTGGTCAAAAATTTGTCATTGTGATATCTCGTCTGCGTTAATGGTCTAGCAAGCTAATTACGTTGTACAAAATAGAAGCATACAATTTTTTTAAATAAAAGTTAACAAAAAATAATATAATAAACTAATATTCATGTTGCAGACACGTCAGTACTTTTATGTCATCATCTGCTTTATAAAAACAATACTTTTATTTTTGTAAATTATTAACATGCCTTAGGGAATGTATTTTTTTAATAGTAAAAGTGTAGTAATCATGGCTTATAAATTATAATTTTAATGTGTGATTCAACTATGTAGTAATCATGTTTTGTATAAGAAATTACAGTAGAAAAGTGGAAAGGGTACAGTATATAATATCTAAATAATAAAATGACACAAGCAATGTAGATCTCCCCCCTATAGCCTCATTTATATACTACTATATGAAACATATCATTTAAAAGACATCAATTGTAATTTTAACACCATTCTAACTACATAAATCATAATGCGATTTTGTTTGATTTATAATAAGGCGCTAAGAAAACTACTCATGAGGAGTTTTTTCAGCCAATGGAATCACGCGGGGGTCCTAAGGGGGCAGAATTGCCAGGGGGGACCGAATTGCTCATGACACCAGCGCTTTGAATACACACAGAATCCTAGTTTTCCTCATCTACTTTGTACTTCATGATCAACAAACAAAAAAAAACAAAGTAATACTTTTGATAGCATTGATAAACCTGTGGTGTTTTTCTGTGGCGGGGAAGAAACGTAAGCCATCAAAATCTAATAATTTACGCGAGGGACACTCGGGCAAAGGAAAAATGCCGGCCTTTGCTTGTTCTGACTCGACAGCATCAAGCTTCTGTCATGCTAACACATTGACCTGAGGGGATCTTATGAAAAAATTTCCATTATTTTACTCAAAGCCAATGAAAATCGAGCAGGACAAAACATTTTACAGCTTATCGCTGTTGAAAAAGTTCAGCGACGACGTCCCAAAGATGACAGCAGCAATGACCGTGTTCTTAGGCCTAGTCCACACGGACACGGGTATAATTATAACTGGAGTTTTCTCTAAAAAAAATCCCGTCCACACATGCTCGGTTTAAATTAAATATCCATCCACACTATAAAGCAAAAGCACCCTATCAAGCGCTGTCAAGAGCATGCCACGCCAGCAGGCGGGGATATAACCCTAATCGTGTTCCGCAATATAGTGAGATAACTGAGCATTTATCTGTATACATGTTAGAAGCCCTGTTAGCACAGTTATTATTAGCAAGATACGTCCGCCATTGCACAGAACCATCAACAAAGCAGTCGCGGCGTACAATCTTGACGTCAAACACAGTGGATAACGGCGCACACTCTGACGTCGCAAGGCAAAAACCCTGGTTTTACTCTCTACACGACACCACTGTAACCGGGGTTTCTTAAAAAGCTCACCCTGGCCGGGGTTTTCAAATATGCTCGGTTTCATTGATACTGCGGTTTCGTGTGGACGAGCGGCCGAACTGCGTAAAAAAACTCACGGTTATAAAAATACCCGTGTCCGTGTGGACTTGGCCTCAATATGATTAGTGTTAGTTTAGTGTTTTGATTAATGCCATTAATGTTTATTGTTTTTATCAGTGTATACCACTAGTCGACTAAATAATTATAACATGGCAAAGATGAATGTACATTTATATTTTGAATAGATTTATATCATTTTGAAAACAAACTTGGATGTATTGCATTTTGTGGAAAAAATAATTTGTTTTTATAATAAATATTTGAAAATCAAATTATGGATTTATATACTGTATATATATATATATATATATATATATATATATATATATATATATATATATACAGTTGTGTTCAAAATTATTCAACCCCAACTGACAATTGTTTTGGCCGGTTTGACATTGATTTTGATCATTCAGTCATCCTGCTTACAATTACATCAAAGAGGCATGTGTAGGTCAGACAAATATAACATAACATTTATAATGAAATAACCACAAATGTCTTTTCTGTGCTCACATCATTATCAGTTTTATTCAACCCCCAAGTGACATTCAATCTTAGTACTTAATACAACATCCTTTTACAGTTAAAACAGCTTTTAAACGTGAAGCATAGCTTGACACAAGTGTCTTGCAGCGATCTACGGGTATCTTCGCCCATTCATCATGGGCAAAAGCCTCCAGTTCAGTCACATTCTTAGGCTTGCGCACTGCAACTGCTTTCTTTAAGTCCCACCAGAGGTTCTCAATCGGATTTAAGTCTGGTGACTGCGATGGCCACTTCAAAATGTTCCAGCCTTTTTTCTACAACCATGCTCTAGTGGATTTGGAGGTATGCTTGGGATCATTGTCCTGTTGAAAGGTCCAACGTCTCCCAAGCCTCAGGTTTGTGACGGACTGCAACACATTGTCATCCAATATCTCCTGGTACTGAAGAGAATTCATGGTACCTTGCACACGCTGAAGTTTCCCTGTACCTGCAGAAGCAAAACAGCCCCAAAGCATGATTGACCCCCCACCATGCTTTACAGTAGGCAAGGTGTTCTTTTCTTCATAGGCCTTGTTTTTCCTCCTCCAAACATAGCGTTGATCCATGGGCCCAAACAGTTCTAATTTTGTTTCATCAGTCCACAGAACACTATCCCAAAACTTCTGTGGTTTGTCCACATGACTTTTGGCATACTGCAGTCGACTCTTCTTATTCTTTGGAGACAGCAAGGGGGTGCGCCTGGGAGTTCTGGCATGGAGGCCTTCAGTATGCAGGGTGCGCCGTATTGTCTGAGCAGAAACTTCAGTACCCACATCTGACAAATCTTTTCTCAGTTCCTCAGCAGTCACACGGGGACTTTTTTCCACTCTACGCTTCAGATAGCGCACAGCAGTCGCAGTTAGCATCTTTTTTCTGCCACGACCAGGAAGCGTTTCAACAGTGCCCTTTGCCTTGAATTTGCGAATGATGCTTCCTATGGTGTCTCTTGGTATGTTTAACATTTTTGCAATCTTCTTATAGCCATTGCCCTTCCTGTGAAGAGTAATCACCTATTCTCTTGTCTTCCTGGACCATTCTTTTGACTTCACCATGTTTGTAACCACACCAGTAAATGTTTAGAAGTAGTTGAGTATCACAGTCATTTTAAAGCTCCCTAATTGGTGCTTATTAGGCTTTATTGCTGTTCCCTGATATCCACAGGTGTTTTCAATACCTGATTGAAAACACTTCAATGAACCTCTGTTCTTCAGAGTGGTAGTTCTTTAAGGGGTTGAATAATTGTGTCAATGAAGAATTCACAAAAGAAACATTTACTACTATATTACAAAACCATTTGATGTCATTTTAGTTGCATATGGTTCTTTAAGAAGTCATTGTAGGATTTCATTCTGAATACAATTACAAATGTACACTAAATTCCCTAAAACCCTAACAGCATTGGGGGGTTGAATAATTTTGAACACAACTGTATATATATATATATATATACACATAACATTATACTGTAACATTAATGTGTTAACCCCATAAGAACATGTTCATTACATCTTACAAGCTCTTACAAGCCCCTCTTGAATCATATTAAATAGTAGCACTCTGTTGAAGTGTGTCTGCAGTTTTGATGCAGTGGTAATCTTGCATACAGTTCAACACAAAGTAGCATTGACAGATAGGACGCCCATGCCGTCTTTTACGATTACAGTGGGTTACCGCCTCTCCTCTTCAATGAAGTCTTACTCAGGGAAATTAACATCAGATTTAAACAGCAGGTGGTGCTTCCTGTTTTTCTGAGTGAGAGCCAAAGCGATTCATGACTCGAGGTTGCACAGGCTCTGCTGGACACGCGGCACATTCTGCAGCAGAACCATATGAGGGCCATTCATAATACTGACAACAATAGCAAAGCACACTGTCACCTCTGTGAGAAGTCCCGTTTCTTTCAGAGATTCTTTATGATTTAATTTATCACATCACACGTCTAGAACAGCCGGGGACTAACTTCACACTCTGTGAGCTGCAGTGTACTCATCTCTTTGAGTTTTGGTAGTCTGATGTTCATCAAATGCATGTTTTTACAGAAAGACAAAAATGTAGACGTAAATGTGGTGGCAAGCTATGACAAATCTTACATGTCTGTTATAAAATTGATATTTTTAAAGGGGTCATATTATGAAAATCTGACTTTTTCCATGTTTAAGTGCTATAATTGGGTCTCGAGTGCTTCTATAAACCTGTAAAATGTGATAAAGAACAACCCAGTAACTTAGTTTCGATAAACCATCTCTGCAAGCATGTGAAGAATTAGGTAATTGAAATTTTGCTCCCCTTGTGATGTCAGTAGGGGATAATACAACTTCTTAACCTGCACTATGCAAGCACAGTACTGCCATTTAGTGCAGAGATCACCTCATTTGCATTTTAAAGGACACACCCAAAAAACGGCACATTTTTGCTGGCACATATAAAGTGGCAATATTAACATGCTATAATAAATTATATTTAATGTATTTTGAGCTAAAACTTTACATACGTACTCTGAGGACCTCAAAGATTTATTTGACATCTTAAAAAAGTCTTGAGAAATGTCTTCTTTGAGACATGAAATTCAGGCTAAAGTTTCATAACCTAATAATGAGACTAGAGGTTTGATTTCAATCATTGATTTCACATTGATTTTAATCTTTGACATGGTGTTACTCATCATTAAATGATGAGGTCTTACTATTATTAAAGATATCAGGTTAAAGTTTCACAGAATGTTCTTTACATTATGCAGGATGACTTTATGTAAAAACAGTAAATCACAAAAAATGACATAATTTTTAAGTCCCTGATTCTTATTACAATATGTGTCCTTATATTTTATTATTATATAATGATCCTAATTGTTGTAGTATAGTAATCTATAATGCTGGTATATGATGATTTTGTTAAAATATGCATACATTTAGATAAGACATATGTATTAAATAAGACAAACAGTTCACTAAAAATAATACAACCATGACATACACTTTAAAAATGGCTGGGTTATTTTTGACCCAAAATGAGTAAATATTGGACAAAACACATGCTGGGTTAAAAAATAAACCCATAGTGGCCAAAAAAATTATCCAATGTTGGGTTGTTGTTATGCAACCATGGGGTATAATAATAACCCAGCAGTTAGGTTAAAAAAACCCAGCATTGGGCCGATTTTAACCCAGCGGTGTTTTCTGTCTAATATTTAGCCTGGGAAAACCCAGACAACTTCCGGCAAATTAGATTTGCTCTGCAAGTAGTCTGGCAAAGAGGCCATTCAAGCCCATTTCTAATGCAGAGATATCGCGGCACCAATCAGAAACGTTTGGGCGGGCTTTACACGACGACGGCAGCGCAGTGACGGTGAAGCAGATTTTGTACATTACAAAGATGGATGCCGCCGTGGAACATTACTCGTTCGAATCCGCTATCGCGTCTGTTTTAAGCTTTTGTTTAACCTGCAAAAGTGTGATATAGCTCTGCATAAGTCACTTCTTCATCGCTGTGATTGGTTTTAGGTCTATCTACCTGGACACAGAGGCATTTGAGAGACGTCCGTTGGTGACGCCCCTTTGGAAATAATTTGTCTATGTAGCTTTGCCAGACCATAACTCAGGTACTACTAAGAATGGTCTGGTTTTAACCAGACTAATATTTACCCATTATGGGTCAAAAATAACCCAGCCATTCTTAGAATGTATAAATACTTTGAAATATATATATCTTCTTTTCTATATTTTCTTCAGAATAATTATATGAATCTTTCTATTGCAAAAAAGAGTATTGGATTTTTTTGATTGACAGTTAGATTTTCACTCTGCAGAACATGACACCTCCTCAGTATATCCAACAAGGCCCCAAGGGCTGATTTTAAATCCATTTAGCTATTTATAATTCATGGGATTACTTATTCTTATGAATTGGATGTATTGACAGCAGCCAAACATAGAAAACATGCAGGCTTCTCTATCTAATGAAAAGTAATTCATTAAGCTGGGTCATTTATTTTCTCTGCGATGCAAACATGAGCCTTGTATCTGCTTACAGTACAGGGTATATGCTTTAAGAGCCACACTCAGCTGGCCAACGGTAGGATGTTTGCAAGGCAAAGTAAAGCCATAAGCCAAACTCAAAGGAATAGTAATAAGATTATTTGCAGCCCTGTCTTGCTTTTCCTAACCCTTAGAGGAAAAACAGGCATCTAATAGACGTTATTTAATTTTTACTTCATGTCAAACTACCAGTAATAAATGACACATTTAAAAAGACTGAATAACCAATCTACTGTATGTAAACTGTATAAAATATGCAGCATTTTTGTTACTTTAAATTAAAAACAATTAAATTGTTAAACAATTTCAACTTGATTTTATAAGTTATGTCAACTTTTCACAAGTCAAAACTTAAAATAGTAGGTTGAATTGAGTTGCGAACCCAAATTGTTGTAACTTGCTGAATTTTTTTACAGTGAGACAACTTTACACTGTAAAAAATTTGCTGTAATTATGCATCTGGTTGCCAGTAACTTACTGTAGAAGATAAAGACTGAAAATGTTTCATGCTCATTTAACTTTGAACAAACTGTTGCCAGTAAATAACATAAATGTAAAATCTACAGTAAGTTACTATCAGCTAGTCAGACTCAGTATCTTTGTCCTTTAAACCAAGCATTAAATAACCCTATGCATTAACTACTGGGTACATTCACTAGTACGTCCATGGTAACTGCATGGAAACAGGACTGTAAAATAAAGTGTTGCTTTTTACACAATTATGACATAGGACCTAACACCTAAGATGTAGCATCATATACATGTCACTGTGAAACAAACGCAACCATTGACTATGATATGCATTAACTACTGGGTATGTTCACTAGTACACACTTATTGTGTATATACAATTTGTAAGTACAGAAGTTTTTGATATCAGTTATCATATATGTACACTATAAATACCTGGTATTAACCCTAACTTGCCTGTAAATACTAAATACTTACATTGTACATTTATTTGTAAGTACAGTAATGTTTCTCATTAGTTACAGTATACCTACACTATAAGTATGTATATGTTATTACCCAGTACTAATCTAGAGTTACATAATAACTACCAAGTATGTACTACTTGTAAGTAAAGTAATAATACCAGTTAATTACCATGTAGATACCTAAAAGTAAGTACCACACATTTGTCGGTAAGTACAACTTATTTACCATTTATGTACAAGGTAAGTACACGTACTGTAAAAATAAAGTGCTACCGAAATATTTTACAGCGTAGTATGTGTTTCTAAATAGAACTAGTATTGTATTGCGCACACCATGATCTGTGCTTGTTACCTGTGTATAAAACTTGTAGTAAAAGTGTAATCTTACAATTCTTGCCCCAGCATATCTGATTAGCATCACACGTGTGTTTTCATGTGTTTTTGTGGCACCCAACAGTATTTGAAATGCATATGAGCTATACATAAACCAAATACTGGCTTATATTTAGGAAATTTTAATCGCAGATCTCACTTCACTTGCAATGTGCAACACAATGTGTATATTTGCAGTGTGTATACACAACACAACATGCTTCCATTCAATGCGAAGTTGCAATAATTTAGGATTATTATGTAATATAACACTCTGAATTTAGGGTGCATTCCCATCTCCATTAGAAGTGCCCTGTGATGACTGTTTTTATTTGATAAAGCAAATCTTTGTATTTCTGCATTTTGTGTCTGTTTCAGGTTTTGATTTCTCTGCAGATCTGTTTTAAGCTGTGTGTGTGCGAGCGAGCGTGTTGCCTGTTACTCTTTCACAAGCCCACCACCTGGCAAATGCAACTTGCAGAAAGTGCAAATGAAGCTTTAACTGGAGTCCCATATCTACCGAGACTGCAAACAATCTTCCTCTCAAACATGCAACAGTCTGTCCCATTTTCGTATTCCAGCACCTTCTCCAACTTTAGCTATATTTCTCTCTTATCAGTTCTGTAGCTTGTACTTGTTTTTTTCATTGTCAGAGCTTAAATGTTCCCATTTTTCAGTGCTTGCAAGAGATGGGTGTGCTGAGAAACATCCCATTTAAAACATTCCTTGTGCTGATTTTACAGTAGGTCTGTTACTGGGTCATTCTCAAAAAATGATGACAAATATGTCCCTTGATATGTCAGTCCTATAAAAAGAAATAATTTATTAAAGAAATCAAATCTACCATTGTAAAATCAAAATGTTTTATCAATTTAAACAGCGTGACTGTTTAATATGTAAAATATCGATTTTAGTTTAATCAGTAGTGTGGAGTTTGAAATTGACACAATTAGAAAAAATAACTAAATTCACATTATCGACATTTTTAGTTTTTGTTTTTATGAGACTGATCCTTTTTATACGTGTAAGGTTAAAATTGGGTTAAATGTCTTGCTAAAAAAAGAAAAGCACTTGCAGCATTCAGTGGTGAAAATAAACTAGGGCACACCATAATAAAATGTAACAGTCTCCATCGCACCCCAGTTTTAGAGCTGTGTGCTGCTTTCTGCCATGTCACTTTTACATAGGAATGGAGGTGTGGTCTGCACCATTCATATAATCCATGTGCATACCCAAGGGGGCGGAGTTTAACTGGCTCGCGTCAGCAAGTCTGCCTCTGCATGCTTCAAGATGCTGTACATAAAACCCTTATGCAAGCAAAAGGCATCGTTTCTTCCACTGATGTGCCATGCATTCTAATAAAAAAAAATAATTTACATATAAATCACAAAAATCTAATTATGTTTTAGTTGATGTTTTAGTATTGACCCATTATTTGGAATGGCTCCTACTGTAGTTGGGTGCTTTTCTCTGCTTTAAGAATTTACACATACTGTAATATGATCAGTCACATGACATCTACGACTCTGAGCTGATTGGATGACAAAAAAGGATGTCCGCTGTCATTGAGATAAATGAGAAAGCTAATGTATAGTTTTCTCCAGGTGTTTTAGATCTCCTATTGTGTAGCATTAACTTCACATCATAGTCAGTTTATAGTACAGTAGCTTATAAAACAAATTATTCTTGTTAAAATTAACACTCTTAAGTTCCTTTTATGCTCAAAGGTCACATGTAGTTCTTTTTCTTCTCAGCAAGTCACCAAATTACAGTCGGAGATTGTAAACACACCATCATCCACAGAAGTAATGAAGTGGGCTGTAACCGAACGGTATTACAGGTCATCACTTCAGTCACACATGATCGGTGGTGTGGAAAATTATTTTATGAGGTGCTTCTGTAAAAAAATGCACAAAACACAAAGAATGCTGTCTCGCTGATTTGTGTTAGGTTATTAAAACTACACTATATGTGGTCTTGTAGATTTATGGATTCATTTCACTTCACAATTTAAAGAAAACATCAATAAAAAGACAAAAAATAACAATAGGGAGTTGTTATAAATGTATTCTCCACTTTTTAACTCAAGGGGGGGGGGTGTCCTGGACAGGACTTAGGTCTAGTCCCAAAAAAATGCATGTTTGAGCTGTCTTAACTGAGTCAAGTGCGTCCGACATGTTTTCTTCTAATTAAAGGCACATTCCACTTTTTTTGAAAATATGTTCATTTTCCAGCTCCCCTAGTGTTAAACATTTGATTCTTACCGTTTTGGAATCCATTCAGCTGATCTCCGGGTCTGGCGCTAGCACTTTTAGCATAGCTTAGCACAATCCATTAAATCTGATTAGACCATTAGCATCACGTTAAATATTTATCTTAAAACTCTTGATTAATTTTTAGCGCGATGCTAATGGTCTTATCAGATTCAATGAATTATGCTAAGCTATGCTAAAAGTGCGCCAGACCCGGAGATCAGCTGATTGTATTCCAAAACTTTAAAAATCAAATGTTTAACTCTAGGGGAGCTGTAAAATGATCATATTTTCAAAAAAGTGGAATGTACCTTTAACATTTTTTTATTAGACTCTTATTGAATTCTGCCAATAAAACGGAATTTCTGAATGTCTTGAGGACTGGATTAAGTGGATTTTATGGTGAATTTTTTGATAAAGGAATGATATGTGCAGAGAGCATTCGAATTATATCATTTTCATCTCATTTTTGATTGAGGTGGTGTTTAGAGGCTTTTGCATCTGAACTTAAGTGCATCAGTGGGCTGGCACAGTGGCTCGAGCAATGTTGCTTCACAGCAAGAAGGTCCCCTGTTCAAGCCTTTGTAAAAACTTTATGACCTAAATCATAGCTAAGGCCTAGTTCTGGATAAATCTAAATCCTGTCTGGGAAACCACCCCAAAGACTTAAAAGGTTATATCCATATTTGGCTTTGTGCTTTTTCAAAAATAAATATTTTTTATCATGCTACTAGTTCCGTTTATTTTATAGAATATGATTTAGTTTAAGAGATTTATGGATTGTTTGTATTAAAGGTTGCATTTCATGTTGGGCTGTAAAAGGGGAATTTTAAGCAGTCTGAAGTCAGAGTTGCCTTACAGTCCAAATTCTGCTGGGTTATTTTTGACCCAATGCTGGGTAAATATCGGATGGAACACATGTTGGGTTAATAAATTTACCTGCTGGGTTGTTTTAACTCATGGTTGGGTTAACAACAACCCAACATAGGTTTATTTATAACCCAACATGTGTTTTGTCTAATATTTACCCAGCATTGGGTTAAAAATAACCCAGCAGGATTTAGAGTGTGTAGAGTTATTTCTTAGAACACATTTACATGTGAGCGGCTATTTTCATTAACGGACATTTCAACCTTCAAAATAACTTTGTGCACACATGTCAGTTTTCAGAAAAGTTTCATTGACACGTACCGATGTATATATGCCGTCAAGAGCATGCCAAACAAGAAACTAGGTAACGAGAAGCTCATGCCCACGTAAGCCAATCAGAATCCAAAAAACAGCAACAAATCACTTCCTGTTCCTCTTTTGAACAAAGTCAAACATTTGCCGTAGGTGTGAGCTCTGGCACATACTATGACGTTGGCTGCCTAAACATCTGTTTGTCTCAGTTTACATGCAACCGTGTAACTGAATATTTTCCAAATCTCCATTCTGGCCGGAGTTTTTAAAAAGAATCGGATTCAGAGGTGAGTTCTCTGTTTGCGTGTAAACGAAGGGCGCAAACGAAGCGAAATGTTTCCGTTTTTCAAAATAACCATGTACGTGTAAACAGGGCCTTATAGTTTCTCAAAAGGATATTAAGATGTAAAATAAATCCTTGGTGTCTCCAGAGTATGTATGGTTTTAGCTCAAAATATCATACAGATAATTTATTATAACAAGTTAAAATTACCACTTTGTAGGTGTGATCAAAAATGCGCCATTTTGGTTGTGTCCTTTAAAATACAAATGAGCTGATCTCTGCACTAAATGGCAGTGCCGTGGTTGGAAAGTGCAGATTAAGGGGCGGTATAATCCCCTTCTGACATCACAGGGGGAGACAAATGTTAATGACCTATTTTTTTCTCATGCTTGCAGAGAATGGTTTACCAAAACTAAGTTACTGGGTTGATCTTTTTCACATTTTCTAGGTTGATAGATGCACCAAGGACCCAAATATAGCACTTAAACATGAAAAAAGTCAGATTTTCATAATATGTCCCATTTAATCATGAATCAAGCATAACCTCTGATTACATATGCTGTATTACATGACATATAACAAAACACCTGTGAGATCAAAGGATCGTTTTCAGTAAAGATGGTACAGTCTTTATTTTTGTTTCTTCTGACATTCTGTGCAAAATCTCTTTAAAACTGATAATAAAGGGCTGTGGCTTATTTATCTATAAAGAGAAACTTTTGTCCCAGTTTGCAGAGAATGCAAAAAAGAAAGGTAAACTAAATTACATTTGCAATGATTTTATAGACCAGAAAAGTTTTTTTACATCATGAATTGGTATTTTATATGTTCAGTATAAGTTGAGTCTTATCCACGGCCTCATTTAATTTTTGTTTTATAAATGTCTATACCACCACCCATAAGTCCACTTAAAGGTTGGTCAGATTTTTTAATGTTTTCTCTAGCAAATAAAGGGACAGTGTGACATACAGTATGGAAATATGGAGACCAATATCATGTTAGAAACTTTAAAGTACATTTACAATGTGTGTAGGCCTATACAGTAAAATATGTTTTATGCTGAGATTGTTTTTTTTTTACTTTGTTTAAAAAATTTTCTTGTTGAGACGTAACGATACATTCCCACTTGAATCAGTCAGGTATGCCAAGGCACTTTATCAGCCAACTCTCAAAGACATTCAACGTTACGAGCATTTTATATTTGGAAATAAACGTTTTATCGTTTAGTGAATGCGTCTTGGTCTTGCGCGTGGATCACGGCCGACGAGCTTTAGGATGACAAAATCTCATTCATTAGTAATCGAGTCGCTATTTGAAGAGGTTAGTCCACGATAGGCTCCGAAGCGCACGATCTTAAATCGAGCCCCCACCCTCTCCGAATTTCCACGTCGTGCGACTCGTGCCTGCTCGCATCCACACAGCAGCACATGGTTACCATCAAGCCCATAAATCAGGCGGTGCAATAGTCGGAATTGAGCACACATGCACATCAGACCGGGGTTGGCTGCTGTTGCAGCAGAGGACGCGAGAGATGCGCAGATCAGTGCTTTAAAAGGGGGAGGGATGGGATGGACGGCTCGAGATGAAACCAAAAAGCCTGTATGGTGATCAATATCTGAGCGTTTTGTTGCATATCGCCGCAGTACTTTACAGGTGTAGACTCGAGTATTCTCATACGGATTGACTAAAACGGAGCCACATGTCACATGTGCTTCATAGGAAGAGACGGGGCATCATCTGCTGCAAGCCGGATCTGGAGGAGGATGCTGCGGCAAGTGATACACAGAGGGTTGAAATCTTCTTTCTACTGGCTGGGTTTGTTCGTGAGCAGGCATCCGGTTTTCTTTCTCACCGTCCCCGCGGTGCTGACCATCATCTTCGGGTCTACGGTGCTCAGCAGGTTTAAACCCGAAACCGACCTGGAGATCCTGGTGGCCCCGACGCACAGCCTGGCGAAGATCGAGCGGAGTCTCGCCAACAGCCTTTTCCCCGTCGATCAGTCCAAACACAAGCTGTACTCGGACCTGCACACCCCCGGCAGATATGGCAGGCTCATACTGCTGGACAGATCCGGGGGAAACATCCTGGAGCTCGCCGAGCAGGTGCTCCGGGTGCACAAGAGAGTGCTGGATATGCGCGTCAATTACAAAGGCTTCAATTACACTTTCGCGCATCTCTGCGTCCTGAGCCACCGGGACAAGAGATGCTTGCTGGATGATATCATCACCATATTTGAAGACATTCGGTTGGCTGTTCTTTCCAATAGCACTTTTGCCAAGGTCCCTGTGAGCTATCCTAATACAACGTTAAAGGTGAGAGACGCATTCGTGCGCATACTGTATGTTGTCTTAGTATAGACAGTGCTGGAGCGCAGCGGCTGTGTTTCAAGATCTAGTGAGCTGCCTACAAAGACTGCATAATGTAGGCGCGTTAAAACCGAGCTTTTGCGCGTGGTGCATCTTCATCCAACGTTGCGACCATGAAACTGCAAAAGCATCTCATTATCGTGCGACACTTGCCTAAAGTAAGCCCTTATAATTATGAATAGACTGATACTGTGTGTGCCAAACCAGTCTGTGCACAACAGCTGCATAGTTCCTCAATACTGCACTCTTAAATCTTTCCTGAATTTATTAGACTGCCATTATAAATTATAAATGAATCTGATTTGTTCGCGCGCACACACACTGCACGAGTACTTTGTCATACTCTCCAGAGATATGTTAAAGAATGTACATTGTGTGTGTGTGTGGTCAGTTGCAGAATTGTTCAATCTCATAAACTGCCATACAGATCTTGCATGCAACTTGTGTTCCTGGAGCTCAACTGGTAGAGCATTGTGTTAGAAAAAAATCATGGGTTTGATTTAGGAAACACACATACTGATAAAATGTGTTTGTACTGTAAGTTGCTTTGCATAAAAGCATCCGCCAAATGCATAAATGTATCCTTTCAGACAAACAATCAAAATGCTGCAATACAGACAAAGGCTAAATATAACACAACAGCACATCAAGCCAGGCATCATATTGTTTTCCAAAGCTTACGTCAGTGGGAGTAAGAACAAGATGTGTGCGAATGAGGCGCTCACTGTGGCCTCAAAGATTAAGTAAGCGCTCATTCATATTATGCCAAACACCTTGTGACTGTTGCTGCATTCAAGTCTCCAACCTTCTTTTAGTAAATCTGTGATACACACTTCACCTCTTTACTGGATACAGAAATATCGAGCTTGTTGATGCACCTCCTTCTCTGAAAAATACAATATTAACCAATCTGTTTTATTAATTCGGCATTGTTTCCATGTTGTTCAACTCTGGAGGTTGTTCTGACATATTTAGCAAGCTTCATGCTGTGGTTTAATATGTTCTCGCTTGTTTTGCCTGTCTGACATTTAGCTGAAAGACACTAAGTACACATTGCTTCTTTGCCTGGCATGCTCTGGTTGAAGCCTTTTTGTTATGGATGGCCATTTTAATACATGGGGAAAGTTTGTTGAAATCATTCAAATAAAAAAGTTCACATTACAGAGCTGGCCATTAGCTGGTGTGCTGACCCTGCAAGTCACACATTATTATTATTTGCAATTAATATAGAATTTACACGGCACGAATGGAGCAGTGAACCATTGCCATATTAATACATTTATTGAACTGTATGCACAGAGCAAAATGAAGAGTATGAACATTATTCATTTTTTGGTAACACTTTACAATATGATTGTTTTTGTTATAGTTAATGCATTAGATAACACATACTAACAGTGAACAATACTTCTACAGCATTTGTTAATCTTATTCATATTAATTTCAGTATTTACTAATACATTTTTAAAATCAAAAGTTGTTTCTGTTAACATTAGTTAATGCACAATAAACAATTGTATGGGCATTAACTAACATTAAGATTATTAAATGCTAAAAAACTATATTGTTCCAGTAGTTCATGTTAGCTAATGTAAACAAATAATATAACATGTTATTTATTTTGTTTTATGTTTGGTGCATAGTTGATGCATTTTAATCATAAAGCTATTTGAACACAGGTTTCTATTTCCATTTCTACCAGCAGGCCATATTACAAATCTTTGCTCATTTGTTAATCAGTTTTAATATTCCTCAGATGTCCCAAACGTACCAATTATTTTATTCAACATATTTTCAGACAGGAGTTGATTTCTCCTGATTGCAAAGTACACTTGTCGGATTACATTGACGATCAACTCAAATTCAATTTCACCCATAACCGTTTCTGTAATGAAAAACCGTCTTGTTTCTCCTCCAGGATGGTCGAGTGTCCTTCATCGGCCATCAGCTGGGTGGCGTGGCCTTGTCCGCGAACAGCCGCGACCAACAGGTCAAATTCGCCCGCGCCATCCAGATCACCTACTACCTCCGGAACCTCGGCCCAGTCGTGCAGGACATCATTGCCGAGAGTTGGGAAAGGGAATTCTGTAAGCTGGTGCACCAGCTGGCTACGGACAGCCAGGAGCTACACATTCAGTCTCTCACATCCTTCAGCCTGTGGCGGGACTTTCACAAGACGGGCGTGCTGGCCAAGAGCGAGGTTTTGGTCAGCTTGGTTCTGGTCCTCCTGGCTGCGACCATCTCTAGCTCCATGCGGGACTGCCTGCGGGGGAAGCCCTTCTTGGGTCTGTTGGGCGTCCTCACCATCTGCATCGCCAACGTGACGGCAGCTGGGATTTTCTTCATCTCGGATGGGAAGTTTAACTCTACGCTGCTTGGGATACCCTTTTTTGCCATGGGTAAGTGCGCAGAGCGATTGTGATTGTATGCAGGATTACCATAATTGCTGTGTGACTCCTCAGAAGGGGGGGGGGGGGGTTAATTGTTTTCAATGGCAGTCATTGGGGTCAGTGCTACTGCAACAATGGGCTTTTTCATTACAAAGGAAAAATCTGTGATATCGTGAATGCAATTGTAGGATAATTGTGAAAAATCTTTAAACGTTTGCCTCAATTCTATGATTATGATGGGAGAAATGTCAAGTTTATATGGCTATATATACAGTACCTTGGTATTGCATTTACATAACCTGGATATCTGATTTTGTGGCACACTGCTCTGGTTATAATAAATATAAATAGTAAATACCTGCGAAATTGGATAAACCTTGGAAAATGTGTTTGGGATCTAGCAGATGTCCATCAGCTTCCTGTCATTGCAGAACGTCTCATACAGAGATAAATGCTTGTCTGTCTACTCTATAGTACGCTTTAAAAAATGCTGTGTTGTTTTCAATCCATAGTTGGGTAAAATTTTGTCCAAAAAGTCCATATTTAACCCAACCATGCGTAAAAATCAACCCAGTATATTTTTTTAGAGTGTAATGCCTATAGTTAAATCTCTTCAGTCACAGAGCTAATAATAGTTGTGTAAATCCAAAGACTGATTTTTTTAAGACGTGAAAACCTGCCATTGAACTGATAATTATAGTGTGAAACATACAATGTGGTGGAATATTTTAGACTGCTTGATGATTCATTTTAAAGCATTTAAATCTGTTTTATTCTTTATGCATTTTGGGAGAATAATATAGAGTAGTCATTAATTTCCGGCAGTGTTGTGTTCAGTCTGATTGTTATTTTGTGGACCCCTGGGAACAAAATCTTGCAAGCTAAGAGAAACTTTGAAATTTAACGAACTTCGTTTCAACACATCTCGCAGGTGTGAAAAACACGTTTAGATTTTACACCCGTCTAGGTTTTATTGGATGCCCTTAGGTGAAGACTGTCACAACCCTCAACTGAGAGAAACTAATTAGCTTCGAAATCAAAACGTGTAGATCTGTTTGCTTTTGTGGAGGAAGATTCGTGAATCTCTCTAAACAAAAATATACACGGTGCAAAAGCACAATTACAACCTGCAGAGAATCACCCTATACAGCATTCCTGTTGTGCTACATAGTAAATCACAGCAATGGGTTTTTTTGCATTTATTGATTGGCTTCCGACAATTCTGCATGGATTCCCTATTTAATAACACTCTAGCATTGAAAATAAACAGACTGTATTGAAGGATTTTATGATCATGAATGTCCTTGTGGAGTGTGGATCAAAGGTAATAATGTTTGGCATTGTATAGTCACCTCTTAAGCTTCAGCTGGCCATTTATGATGTCCCAGATGATGTAAAGCCCACAGATCCTCAGTCTTAATGCAAGGGTAGCCCGGTGTGAAAGATTAATTGCTCCCTGACCACTGGATTTCGAACTCTTAGCTTGAATACCAGAGGACCTGTGATTTACTCTTCTTTGCATTTGAGTTTCACCGGAAGGACAATCTAAAATAATTGATTTTGTCCCGCCAGTAAAGATGAACGGCTACTTTACATGGCGTATCACATTGTGCAGGTGTATCCTGTGATCCAGTGTGGTTCTGTTGGGTTGGCATACTGTCGGATTTATGATTTACGTGATATTGTATCACAAACACTTGAACATGATTGGGTTAATGAGTTCTTAACATATAAGGAATAGAAAATATTATATGAAAATATATATATATATAAAAAATTGTAAAAGTATTGACATAATTTGTATTTTTGATGATTTTGATGATGGGCCGGATCCCCATCAGTGGGAGTGCTGACTTCGGCATGGATCCGGAGTCGTCTGCTGTCTGGTATAGTTTTCATGTACTGTATTTCTATTTTTGCTAAACTAAAGTTGAGGAACATTTATGCAGCTTATCGCATGTAAGCATAATTCTTAGTGATCACTTATGTTTAAAGGCAGGGTGCACGATCTCTGAAAGCTAATGTTGACATTTAAAATCACCTAAACAAACACGCCCCTACCCCAATAGAATATGGACCTTCTTTTGATAGACATGCCCCACAGATACGCAACCCAGGCAACGATATCGGTTAGTAGACACGCCCCTTACTGCTGATTGGCTCCAAGTGTGTTTTGGTACTCGGCCAGACTCCCTTTTCCAAAGCATTTCTCAAAAATTGTGCACTGTGTCATGCCTACCAAATCTCATGAGGTTTCGTGATATAGTCACGTAATTTTTTTTCATGATATTATCACGAATTTCCGCGTTGTTTCGTGATTGTATAACGAATTCCTGTTTTCGTGTGATTATCACATATTGGTTACTCAACTGCTTTTTCCTATTTTTAAACCGTTGTCGCTTCGGTTTAGGGTTAGATTTGGTGCTTGCATTAGAATGTCCCTTTATACATTGGTGTATACTATTTTTATTGATTTATTTTTTTATATGTCGCCTGGCGTTAGGGTTAGAGTTGGGTTTGGGTAGGGATGTCATTTTATGTAAATCTAACCCTAAATTGAAGTGAAAATGGTAAGAAAATAGGACCAATACATGATAATCACACGAAAACAGGAACTCGTTATACAATCACGAAAAAACACGGAAATTCGTGATAATATCACGAAAAAGAATAAAAAAATTACTATATAGCGAAATTTCGTGACACTGGGCTGGTCATGCATTTGATATAAAATATGTTTGGTTGTATATATACCATTGGTGAAAAGTGAAGCCGCCAGTGTCATGATACGGCGCTGACATCTTGGGTCTTGCGTCTGCGCAGTAGCGATTTCGGGACCAGTCCTGCACATCAGTGAGCAGGAAGTAAAGCCACGAAATCAAGATCCCGCCCTCGCAGAATGCGCATATCACACGATATCACAGCTGTCAATCATGATGTGACATCACCGTTTTAATATCATTAAATAACCAACTAAACACAAACTTATTTTAAAAACAAACATTTGAATTTACATCAGCGTGATAAAAACTACAGTAAATGACAGAAACCAGCTTCGGAAAAAAGATAATTGAAGTGTAATTAAATTTTTTAGTTGGTCTCAAGTCCCATTGAATAACATGGGGAGGCGGGGTTTATGACCTATACTGGGACCAGTCACTGGGGGGCGATCGAGACGTTTTGACTTCACTTTTCAGGGCTTGTGCGGCACGCTTGTTCAGTATAAGTTAGGAGATTATTTTTATTCAGACCCATTCACCAAGTGACCTATTTATAGATGGACATGGTTCCTGCCATGTCTTTGTAGCAGAGTGGTGAATGCTTTGTTCTTGTTGGATAAATAACAGGATGGGAAATCAATGTCAGATTACTCACTCACCTCCTGATCTCAGTGTACATAAAAGCTTTTTGGTGTTGTCACAATTTAGTTATAATTTTCATGGGTTTCCAGATCGGTGCTTATCAAAGTGCTTTTATTCTTTTACAATTACACTATGTTGACATTTTATATGATTCTCTATATTCTTTATTTGTATGTTTATTATTATTTATCTACTATATATATATATATAGCTTTATTATATGTATATTATATATTATATTATATGTATTATTTCCTATTATTGTTTACCTGTATGCTATTGTTAATTAAGGTATCTTCAAGAAGCTCTTTCCATAGAGCAACAGTTCAGCTGTTAAATGTATAAAAATGTAAACAGAAATACAGTCACAGGTTGAGCAGGAAATACTTTATGAAGCTTATACAATGATTACACAATATTTACGCAATCTATCTATTAACCAAAATACAATTCAGAACATTGTAAAATGAAAGCAGTCAAAACTAAACAAGTCTTAATGTAAAAAATATGCAAATGATCAAAACAAACCTTGAAGATAAAAATGCCCATGGGTGATTCTTGCGAAATTAGACTCATGAGGTGTCATGAAACATTTAGATAAAAAAAAGTAAATGCAATGTAAGAGTATCAAAATAAGAAGCATACAAACATCTCTTTACGTACTATTTTGCTCATGATTTCAAATGACATCATACAAACAAATTTAGTTGTTTTTCCACATTTAAGGGGAAACTTTTCATTAACGCAACGTGTCCATGACTGGATTTGAGTTTTTTGACATGGAAATATTTATAATTAAAAAATCTAAAAAATAAAAAGCTTCAATGCATGTTATACTATAAACATTTACAGTAAAGAAACATGTGGTATTTATTGATCATTGGTAAATGTAGAGACAATAATAAGGAAGATAAATGTGTCCAAGACCAATTTTTTTATCCTCCACAAAATTTTCTATCACTAACATTTAAAAGAAATTGTTACAAGGGACATAATTGACTGTGACACTCAAGATGGCAACCAGGTAAGCGGTTCTTATTTTTTCTCTCCAGATAAAAGTTGAAATTTAGTTTGTCATAGTACCCAGACAACTCATTACCGAAACATGAGTTTGTAAATGCATATATTTAATGTAATATCATGTTGCGGTAATGATAATTTTTTATAATGATAATCTAAAAAATGTAAATAATTCTATAGGAAATATTTTTTAAATCCTCTAAAAATAATGGTTATAAAGTTCAAACCTTAATCTTATATGTGCAAAAAAAAAATTGGCTTCAAGGGTTTTTAAAAAAATCTGATGCTTGATACCTTCTATATCTGGATTTCGTTAGATCACCCCCATGGAACTGCAAATATTATATAATCGTGATAGCAAGCATAAAAACAGCAGCGTTCCTCAATAATCCAGTGTATTACATCTTATTGAAGAGTACATATGAGTAAGCAAACTAAACTTACAGGTATCTCTATTTATAGGCCATAACTGTATTTTTCAGCATGGTTCAAAGTCATGAACCTGTCTCTCAGTGTGTTGTATACTTGCCAAAGATTTAGGGTTTCCAACATCTAAAACCCCCTTTACAACCCATGTGTGTTTGTCTGCTGTGAGTGTACCATAAGTGTGTGTTTATAGTATGTGTGTGTGTGCAATGGTGCAGTCTTTCCCCGCAACGTCAGTCCTATTGATCGAGCTCGATTAGGGCCACAGACTGTGGAACAGCATGTGCCCTGAAATTCAGGCCGTCTCTCTGCAATTCTCTCCACACAAGTATGATTGTGTCTGGTCACGGCTTATGCACATACCGCACGCGGGAAGCATGATCCCGTCTCAATCACCATTCCTCGAGCAAACAAGTACACAGCGGCGAGGTCTAGACCCGGCCACCTTTTGCTGTCTCCCACTGTAAAATACAGATTATGGGGTGTTAGTAGATTGAAGAGCGGCCATGTTGAATGCCATTGATTAGCCTGTGTGCCAGAAGGCAAAAGAAAGTCATGAGGAAGAGATTAGGGGTCTTACCAATGGACTACTTATCACAGATGTCTTCAAGCGTCATACGTTACATGCCATTAGGCCTGTGGCTGGATAATTTGCCATTGTCAGGAGAAAAAATCAGGATGAGATGGTTCAAAGCGGTGTGTTGGACATCCTAAGTCGGAAAGGAGTTTAATTTGCATATCGTATACTTTGTTCAAGCATGACCAACATGAGATTAAGGCAATGAATGAATAGAAAATAGCTGCAGTCTTTGTGCATTAAATTGGTGCCTGGTGGTTTTTATTTCTTCAGATCTATGATCTATGTTTCACAGGTTTTCCTAATTGAAACTTATGCAAGATTGGCTATTGTGAACGAATTGTGTGTTAGTTTCAAATAAAAGAATTGAAGAGAAATCTGTAAATTGAGAATATTTTATTCTTATATAATAAAACACAAAAAGGAATAGTGTTTAGTGTGGATATACATTTGTTAGGAGAAATAGATTTTGCAATGAAGACCTTGAACTCAGTGACATACTGACAGTGGGATGTTTTACAATAACATGTGATGGATGGTATGGTATATTTTCCCATGAGCTTTTGTGACTGAAGCCACAACACATAGAAAATGAGTGACAGCAAAGGTCAGGAGCTATTCACCCACTTCCACTACAGGAACTAAGAGTAAACCCTTTCCATTTAAGACTGAAATATTATTCAAGGTCATTGATATTTCGTAAGATATTGAGTTGAATTCAACAGTGATTACATTATTTGCTTTAGCTCATCATTTTTATGATATCAAAGTAGCTGATAAAAAAACAGTTCAATTGTCCTTCAAGTAGGTTTGAGGTCAGGACTTCTTTATAATCCAAAGCGGTGTTTGCATATTTAATAATGTGGCTTGTGGCACCATTTTGTTCAGCCCAAATTAGACATTTCAGCACAAAGGAAGGCCATGAGGATTACTATCTTCAAAGTGTTCATATGAGGAAGATACCAAGTCCAAATGCTTTTATTATTATTGTGTTTTTACCTTTGTCTATTTTTAAATGTGTCATTTATGTTGGACACACTTGAAACTCCTGTAAATGAGAATTCTGGACGTTCAAACATTTATTCGGTCTTTTTATAGGCGTTTTGATAAAGCTCTGTTCCTAAATCTAGTGAGATCCCTTTAAGGGGATTCCCTTATTTGTATCTGTTTTTCAAGACAGAAACCTAGAACCTAAAAATGTCTGATTAGAAAAATACACAGAACGGATTTTGGCCACACAAATAGCACTCTGCATGAGAGACTCATAGGGTGCCGCAGGGATGACGTATTTTTGTAGGCAAAACCCGTAATCGAGTTAGCATTTTAGCACTTTCAGTTCCATTATCCCGAAGTCAGTGGGATTTTTGAGGGTTCAAATATGTTCACGTTTTATTCTATTACATAAAGCACACCAGTAAAACCCCCACTTGTGACCTTTTGAAGTTTTCAAGTGTCTTTAAAAGAGTAGTTCTTGCTAGCAAGTTGCTACATGGGACTACTACAGACTTTGTCGGGACATTAACCATCATCACGCATAAAGAGCTTAAAAATAACACAATTTCCAGCAAAGGTTCATCCACAGAGAATTTCCTTATCAGGGAACATGTTTTTCAGGCAACAAGCTTGTTGGTGTTGACATTGATGTCGAGAGACCGTGGTAGTTCGCCTAATGCTGCGTTTACACTAGCCACTGTAGAGGCGTGAAGCGCAAGTGATTTCAATGTTAAGTCAATTTGAAGACGCGTTGACGCGCGTCTGGAGGTCTCACGGCGCAGATGTGGCATTTGGTGCAGCGCGGAAGACGCGATTCCGCCTCATTCGCGCGTCTAGTTTGCACGAATGGCGCTTTTTGTGTGCATTTTGCGTTTGACGCGGATTGCCGGCTGACGCCTGAGTTGAAAACTTTTAACTTTGGCGGAATTTCGCGAAGTGTTAACCAATCAGGAGCCTGCTTGCTGCTGTGGTGGCAGCCCCGCCCGGAGTCACTCATTCAACATGAAGGAAAGCTTGATATTGTCCTTAAGCAGTCACCCGGAGCTATACGAAGTTCTTATTTCTATAGAGACAGGAATAAAAAGGACCTCGCTTGGAAGAGTGTCAGTGAGGACATTGGGCAACCTGGTAAGTTGTAATACAAAGTTCGCTTTTGAGTCACGTGACGTTTATCGATCCACGCCGTTTATTTTCCCCCTATAGTAAGGTTACCAAATACAAACTCTCACGATAAATGCACAGTCATCAACATCAGTCATCTTGCAAACAGACAACCGCATAGCACTTGCCCCTCCCACAAGAAGCGGATTTTGCCTTTGACGCACGCATTCAAACTGTTCAAGGGGCAAACTAGGAGCGGTAGACGCGATTTTGACGTCTGAAACGCGGTTGGTGTAAATGCAGCATAAGGTTAGCTTTTTTGCCTAAGGTTAGCTTTTTATTTCCAGTAGACACATTTAGACTTCAAAACTCATAAAAGTTGTGTTCATCTGTGAAGATTATCTTGTTGGCCATACGTGCCATTTTCGCCGGAAGCGTCCTGGCCAGGATTCCGTGTGCGTTTTCCGGAAGTCGCATTGGTCGACCGCATACGTCATCGAGGTTTAATATTTCAGGTTCTATTGGAAAAAAGCAACCGTTGCATTTCAAGCTAAGAATGAAACTACAATGATTGTATGTCATAAGACAAATAAATCTTAATTTTATAATCTATTTAACTGAAATGTGAGAACCTTGATGACGCATGGGGTCGACCAAAACGACTTCTGGAGGACGCACCTGAAATCCTGGCCAGAACGTGTTCGGCGAAAATGGCACGTACGGACATCCTAGTCAAAACATGTAAATGTGATAAACTTTGGTTAAACACAGAGCTTATTTTTTGCAATAATCCAAAAGGAAAATGGGCTTTTTGGCGAGGGCACCAGGGTCCG
Source organism: Misgurnus anguillicaudatus (assembly GCF_027580225.2). Classification (NCBI taxonomy): domain Eukaryota; kingdom Metazoa; phylum Chordata; class Actinopteri; order Cypriniformes; family Cobitidae; genus Misgurnus; species Misgurnus anguillicaudatus. Next base: position 27,791,649 of record NC_073354.2, on the reverse strand, counting down.
GGTTGGCCTACAAAATATGTCATCTCTGTGGCACTCTATTGATTTAATTTAGAATTTCACATTGCTATGCATTCTGCTAGCATGTTGCTAAGCTAACACCACAATACTCTAAGCATACAAATACAGTACATATCACATACAAAATGTGAGTAATATTATCATTTATTCTTCTAATTTTAAAATGTTAATCTTGTATCGTATCTGCAATACATACATTTTCTTTAAGCAATTGATTGAAATAAATTACTTTTTATTTTAAAATAATTAATTTAGTTATGATCAGGGCCAGAATTTTTTCCAAATTGGTTCGTTCCGAACAGAAACAGTATTTTAACTTTTCTGGTTTTCGTTTCGTGAACTGGTTCAAAGCCTTGGTTATGATCAACTTTTTTCTTGCTTCATCACCACCTTTTTATTCACTGTACTTGTCACAGTGCATTCTGGGATAAAAAAAATTGTAGCAAGGATACATTCAGTGCTGAACAACCTTTGCATCTGCAGTGCATCCATGATTCCTTAAAGGGATAGTTCACAAATAAAAATTCTGTCATCATTTACTCACCCTCATGTTGTTTTAAACCTGTATGAGTTTTTTTATTTTAATGAACAAAAAATAAGATATTTTTTGATAAATGATGATAAGCACACAGCTGATTGTAACCATTGACTTCCATAGTAGGAAAAACAAATATTATGGAATTATTGTGAGAAATGATATGGAAAATATTTTGATAAATGATGGTAAGCACACAGTTGACGGTAACCACTGAATTCTATCGTATTTGTTTTCCTACTTTGAAAGTCGGTGGTTAAAATCAACTGTGTGCTTAACATCATTTATCAAAATATCAGAAAAAATTAATTCACACAGGTTTAGGACAACATGAGTTAGAGAAATTGATGACAGAATAAAGCAATAAACCCCAAGAAGCAGTGGGTTACCAGTGCATTTTATAACAGCTAAGGGGCGTTGTTAGGCACGACGCGAAGCGGAGTGCCTACTGTAAACCCCCTTAGCTGTTATAAAATGCACTGGTAACCCAACGCTTCGAGGGGTTTATTGCGTTTATAAAACGGTTACTTCATATGCATAACGTTAGCGGGGTTTTATAAAATAAAACACAAATAAGTTGTAATTTTATTAGTATAAATATTACTCTTCCGCCAAACAAAGTAGTTCCTCAGAATCAAGTGTGGCTGCAACAAAGCGCAGTTCCCAACCAACACAGACGCAGCAAAGACACAATGAAAATATGATCAAAGACTTTGGTGTTTATTTTATAAATCAACATTCATCTAATTTATACATTAACATTTATATAGTGCAACTGTTGAAGTGATGATCAAATATGCTTGGAAGCATTCTTAACTTTTTCCCCGTCAGCGTTTTTTTAAGTTGCCACCCAGTTTTAGTTGAAAAATTATCTTCTTTAAATAAACATAATAAAATAAAATATCAAATGAAAGAACAGTCCATCCGCTTTCCAACAACATCAAAAAACGTTTCATCCTACCTTCATTTGTTGTCTTATCAGTTATCACCTCTCAAATTTTCAGCTAAATGCGGAGATAATTCCATTTTTGTGAAGAACTTTGTAAGAGATCAGATTCAGAGCCTGATCAAAACACACGTCACGCTAAATCCACCACAACGCTGTTGTGTCGAGTGAATGCCTCAGTTTTTAAGTTGGGTAAGATTGCCATCTTGTGGATAATAGCGGAAATATCAATAAGACAAAAAAAACCTCAGAGAACGTTTTCTCTTTATTGACGAAATGTTTTATTTATTGACATTTATCTGTATATCGCCATAATTGTGCAAAGGTAGAAAAATAAAAAAATGATTAAAGACTGTGGTGTTTATTTTCATAAATCAGTACGCAGCAACAGTGGCGCAATGATACTTGTGATGCGGTCTGAACCGTGGGTTTACCGGGGTATTTTATCACGGCTTAGAACGCGTTTCAACCAATCAGAATGAAGAACCAGAACGAGCCGTTTTATAATTTTTATTTTTGGGTGAACTATCCCTTTAAAATACTTCATTTGTAGGCAACAAGTGTTGAAACATATATGCAGACAGTACAATAAATATAATATTGTGGCTCACCTGATAGAGCATTGCATTGCGAATATTGCATATACGATCCCAAATATATTCCTTGTAATTCACTGCAAGTCACTTTCGAAAATGTAAATGTAAAAGTTTTCCTATAACATTATACATGTAAACACCACTGACAGGATTCAAAACTGTAATTCTTAAAAAATCAATTCTTGAGAAGAAAAAAATCAAACCTCTGCATACTTCAGGATTGTTCATCGCATCCACAGCAGGTTTGTTAAGATCTACTCTAATGAAATTACATGCGAGCATCTCGAGCCCTTTACTCAGGCGAGATTTACACACATGCTTTTTCATTTAGAGCTGCAGATACAGCAGATGTGGTGCCACAAAAAAAGAAACAAGCTTTCAATACGATAATTCTCACTATGACAGAAGTGTCAAACCGTTCACTACATCTCCGACCGCAATCGTTTACCCGCACCGAACACCTTGCGTTTCTACACAGAAACTGTTGTGTTGTGCACATCGCACAGCTAATCCTGTCCTGAGGAATTAACAAGGCCGTGCTGTGATGTGTGCATGTTAAGATAACAACATGTTCCCTGTCAACGGAGATGCTATTTTTGGGCACTTTTGTAATGCAGCAACATATTTTCGTTTTGAATGAGTAGCAATGCCCCAGTTTATGCTGATGAAATGTCATGCAACTCATTGAGGGCTTAGGTTAAAGACAATTTCTAAAATATGTTTTCTGTCTTTAGGAAAAATAACTAGAAGTACATTGAAGCAGAATACAGTACATTAAAACAAGCTATATTTGTTGACATTTAGAGTAATGTGCATTTCAGCTAAAGCAAAGAATCTGACCTTTTATACAAAGGAGTTTATATATCTATACCGTCAATTTGTTTATTTGATTTGTGACCGTTAGTGAAGGTCATTTCAACAAAAAAAAACAATTCTTTTTTTTCAAAAACTCCTTAAACCTAGTATGTTTCTCCTAAAATTGCCCAACATGTATTTTTGCATTAATTTACCTTTTTTGCTTTTATCGGGTATCCTTGGTTTCTGCTTTTGCAGCCATACTATAAAAAAACAATACGTGTGTTTGACTTTATGTGGCATTGCAAAGGCTGATCAGCATGTGACATCTACAACAGTACTTTTGCGCCCTTGCTTGTTGGTTATAGCGGTTATAAAACTTTATTTCATTATGTCATCCATGAACATGATTTGTGAGTCTTTTCATATTGATTCCTATTGACAGTGACTACAACTGCAATCGGACCACGCTCTTTCAATTTGCCATCAAACACCACTAGACATATTGTCTCTTTAAAACAAATCACTGCTGTCAAAAATATAACATAATCTGCCTGGCCCGCACTTTGTTTTATATTCGTTCGTTTTTTTATTTAAACGTTCAAAGGTCCCATTCTTTCTGTGTTTTTGAAACATTGTGTTTACAGTGCCCAATATAACATGTGTTCATGTTTCACATGTAAAAAAACACAGTATTTTACACACAATTTACTCATCTCTATACCGCTGTTTTCACTGTCCTAAAAACGGGCTGTCTTTCTTGTTCTATGAAGTCCCTCCTTCAGAAATATGTATCGAGCTCTGATTGTGTAGTTCGTTTAGTGTGTTGTGATTCGATAGCAGCTTAGCTTGCCGTTAGTTTAGCTGGTGACTGACGTAATCCTGTGGGTGGAGTTTGGTGAAAAAACTGTTTTACTGATGTCATTAAAGCAGGAAGTAGTGGGCTGTAGTCCAAACCGGCCGTTCACTGTAGGCTTTGAAAGGACAATTCTGTTAAAGAAAATATATCGCCTGGCAGTGAACTTTGAGCTTTATCATTTTACAGGTATTATTTATGCTATTATAGCAACATTACACACTAATAGGGTTTAAAAAATGGGATCAGAAAGAACGTGACCTTTAAGGTGCCTTTCACATGTCATGTCTAACATAACGTGTTAAAGACAAGTCAAGGCGTTTCTTACTTTCCCAAGCACTGAGGAGATTGCGCTCCCGTGGCATCTTACGTTGCTCTGCAACCATGAGCCGCCCTTTCCGTGATGGTGAGGATAACACAATGATCGGATTTAAAAATTGCTCATCTGCACCTTGCGTCAATCATATCATTGTCACCATGCGATCCGTTAATCTGGTTGGGGCTTTGGAGTGTTCATCCAGAGAAGATCTGTTACTTTGTCGTGTTACTCAGCTGTTATTTAAAGAAGAGCTGTGGCGGGGTTCATGTTAAGTCAAAGTTTCTAATGGAGACACCTAATAGGGAGGCAGAGCGGTAGATGTAATAAAACACATATTAAACTACGGAGGAGAAAAGGAGTCATCAGGTGCCCAGGTTAGGAAAAATGGAAATGTTTTATATATTTTTTCTGTCCAACATTGACTACCCATTCAAAAGTTTTAGGATCACTTTTTACTTGTTATTAATATTTTTCTACATATTACTATAGCAAATTCATTAAAACCATCGAATATCAGAGATGGAACATAATCAATACTGTGTCTGAAAAAAATCAAACATAAATCAAAATGGAAACACTTACTGGTAGAAAAAAATTAATGTATTCATAAATGAATGTTCATAAATGTATTCAAGAATTGAATTTGTTGGTGTACTGAAGTCGCCATGAAACGAAAGTAGTGATTGCCTTATTTTCCACGTAGTGACGTATATCCGAGTGAATCCGGATTCTGAAATGGAATAAGGCAAGGCTGCCTTTGAATTTGTCCATCGAACGGATCACTTGAAGTTGGGTCGTGTTGTTAATTGCTAATCGCAGCGATCTTCTCCCGGACCCCTCCCACCTGCCATAACATATGACCGGAAGTAAAGAGAGATCAGGTGTGTTCGACTTCACCTGACTGTGTCATATGGCTTTAACGTAACGCGAGAGCGATTCAAGATCAGCCGCCTGACCCCCCAGTCACATTAGCTACAAGAGACAGAGACAGAGCGACAGGCTACCATTCATTTTCAATGCGAGTGGCCGTTTGCCAGCGACAAGCGACGAGCTCGCAGCTGGGCGAGCAAGGCGGGGCCAAAATAGACAAGCAGGCTATTTTATGCAAATGCTGAGCGATGCGACAAAGCGACTTCCAATCGGAGTGAAGAAGCAGCGTGACGTAGGTCTGTGGTCGAGAAAATAATTCAAGATGGCGGAAAATGCGTATTTATGTATATATATATGATAAGTTTGGCATTTTATCTCATATATTTTGTTACTTTTATCGAGAAATAAATACTTTTAAATCCAAAAACACCGTTCTTGTAACTTAACAATATCTCTAAAGTGATTTTTGATACTGCTTTTAGAAACTAGCCAAGGAAGGCCCATCAAGCGAGTGCGTGTCGCTCGATGTCGCTCACTTTTGTAGCTAATGTGACTGTAGGGTGAGTCAGCCAGCGCAGTTCGACAAGAGGAGCTGCACAGGCTAACATGACGACACAGCTGTTCATGATTGGTCGGATTCACCACATGACAACAATCACGTGTATTTCACGTTTATTTTCACGCCCTCAGTTCCACGAATGCTCACAAATCTGCATTTTTATAACTGTTAAAGCTCTTTTCATGTAGTTGCGATGTTATATTGTGTCATGTTCATCAAAATAAAATGGATAAAAAACGTAGACCCCACTACATTGGTATTTAAATAATATATGCTTATGTTGAACATTATTCTTGTAAAAACAGATGCTGAAGCCTCTTCAGTTCCACTCATGCGCATACACGGACATTCAAAACAGTATAATTCACTTTTTATTTTGTTTACATCTTACAATCATGTTTACTGCGATAAAGCAAGCAAACGCCACGTGATCAGCCATGCCTGACGTAAATGCAGCAAACTACGAAAACCACAGTGTGTCTGACTTCACATCTCCGTTTTCAGCTCCTCCCCACCTACACGCGGCTAATCTCGCCAGTCGGTAACATCCAGCCGCAGCCGATGTCGAAAACACCTATCGTTTTAGGAGGGGAGGAGGTTTGTATTTTTGATTAAAGATTATGAGATCATCTTTTTTTTTTAAATAATGAAGCTCACAGATAAGTAATTCGTAAAAAAATACCTTAATATTACAAAACAAATTACAGTTTTTCATTTTATTTTCATGGCGACTTTAAGGTAAGGTTAAGAAAATATTTACTTAAAACAATGTATATTAAACAGATTATATATTTTTAGTATTATTATACGTTCAAAAATGGAATTTAAACCAGGTGTCTCCAACCTTTTTTTGAGCAGTGGCTACCACAATGGATAAAACAATCTGAATGGCTACTTTTTTATTATAGTCTACTCAAAACTTTTTTTACTTGTTGATTTTATTTTATTTTATTTTACTTGTTGATATGTTTTATCATTGTTCGTAATGTTAACATGCATAAAAGAAACCAAGCTAATATAAAAAATGTAATAAATAAATATTAAAATTGAAGCAATTAATAGAATGTGCCTTTGGCGGGCAACTCACAGACTCTGCAGGCACCATGTTGGAGACCACTGATGTAAACAGTACATTTACAGAAATATTGTTCTTTTTTTAACGTTCAAATAGCTATGCGGCCCTCCCAGGCCAGTTTGAGAACCCTGCTTTAAGAGAAAAGCAAATCATACTATTGGTTAAATACATTAAAATTATGAAGCTGTAAAATTTAAGTAGATTGTAAAGGTAAATTATTATATGGGTAAATTTAATGAGAAATGTTTGAGCTCAAATTGAAATCTTCAATAATCCTTGCCAAATCTGACCTCAGTTTGTGACATTGTTAAATCTCTTCTGAAACTCTAATGAAGACATTTGCGAGATTTCTGAATCTTTATCTCAAGAGAAATGTCTGAGACGAAGGGCAAATTTCAATTTGCTCTCCATTTAATTTCACTGATGTCTTGGAGAAGTGGAACCCAGATCTTTACTGTGTGCTCAGACTACATTGATTGTACACTCAACTTAAGGATTATTAGGAACACCTGTTCAATTTCTCATTAATGCAATTATGTAATCAACCAATCGCATGGCAGTTGCTTCAATGCATTTAGGGGTGTGGTCCTGGTCAAGACAATCTCCTGAACTCCAAAATGAATGTCAGAATAGGAAAGAAAGATGATTTAAGCAGTTTTGAGCGTAGCATGGTTGTTGGTGCCAGACCGTCCGGTCTGAGTATTTAACAATCTGCTCAGTTACTGGGATTTTCACGCACAACCATTTCTAGAGTTTCTAGAAGTTCTGTGGCCGAAAATGCCTTGTTGATGCTAGAGGTCAGAGGAGAATGGGCCGACTGATTCAAGCTGATAGAAGAGCAACTTTGACTGAAATAACCACTCCTTACAACCGAGGTATGCAGCAAAGCATTTGTGAAGCCACAACACGCACAACCTTGAGGTGGATGGGCTACAACCGCAGAAGACCCACCAAGGTACCACTCATCTCCACTACAAATAGGAAAAAGAGGCTACAATTTGCACAAGCTCACCTAAATTAGACAGTTGAAGACTGGAGAAATGTTGCCTGGTCTGATGAGTCTCGATATCTGTTGAGACATTCAGATGGTAGAGTCAGAATTTGGCATAAACAGAATGAGAACATGGATCCATCATGCCTTATTACCACTGTGCAGGCTGCTGGTGGTGGTGTAATGGTGTGGGGGATGTTTCCTTGGCACACTTTAGGCCCCTTATTGCCAAATGGGCATCAATTAAATGCCACGGCCTACCTGAGCATTGTTTCTGACCATGTCCATCCTTTTATGACCACCATGTACCCATCCTCTGATGGCTACTTCCAGCAGGATAATGCACCATGTCACAAAGCTTAAATCATTTCAAATTGGTTTCTTGAACATGACAATGAGATCACTGTACTAAAATGGCCCCCACAGTCACCAGATCTCGACCCAATAAAGCATCTTTGGGATGTGGTGGAATGGGGGCTTCGTGTCCTGGATGTGCATCCCACAAATCTCCATGAACTGCAAGATGCTATCTTATCAATATGTGCCAACATTTCTAAAGAATGCTTTCGGCACCTTGTTGAATCAATGGCACGTAGAATTAAGGCAGTTCTGAAGGCGAAAGGGGGTCAAACACAGTATTAGTATGGTGTTCCTAATAATCCTTTATGTGAGTGTATATGTACATGTTTTATAGCAAAAATTAATTGAGTATAGAAAACTGTTTAATATTTTTTTAGTGTTCTGTCTCAATTGAACATGTTTTATGAATGGTGCAATGGGTCCTCAGGATGTTTTGCCACAGGTGATTGATGTGTTTGCAGCTGCACTCTGTTGAAGTTTTAAAGCAGTAATTGTATTCACTGCAGTGAGAGAGGTGATGCTGCTCTCTATATTGAACGCACAGTGTAGCTTCCCTTCGGTCTGTGCCGGAGTCCTGTGACAAACTGCCCTCTAAAGCTATGTGGAATGTTGTACCTGTCCACCAGCACCCAGAGACATGAAGTACAGTCTTTTATTTCTGGCTTTAGCGCTTGTGAGACCTGCAGGGAACATTGCTCTATAAATTCCCTGGGTGTTCCTTCAAATAAGCATGGAGATAAGGCTCTCGATCTTCTTGGTGGTGTAATATATTCTGATAATGTTGATGCACATGTACACTGGATGATTGTAAACCTTTCTTCTGTATGGTTGTGCACAATTTTGAATTGGCTCCCTTTTGATTCATGAATTTAAATTGAATTGCCTCATAGGAGGTTGGGATTGGAATGACAGGGAGACAAAATTTACTGAATTGTCTTTTCTTTTAACAAATAAGACAAATAATTTTTGTTATGTTTAGTATTGTTAAACCATTACAGCAGGCAACAAAATAGATTACAATTTTGCCATACAATACAAAAAAATGTCATAAAAGAATGTTATGTACAATTATTAGCAAGTGTACTTATAATAAACATGCATTTTAGAGAAGTTATACTTTTATGTTGTTTAGCTTTTAATGTTGATCTGCTTAGTTTGGAGCAGATCCAAACAATTGATAATAATGAAATGAAATACAAATTGTAAGACATTTGTACACTTTTAAAATAAAAGGTACAAGAAGATAAAAAAGTTGTCACTGGGGTGGTACCTTTTCAAAAATTACACTTTTGTACATAAAAGGTGCATATTGAAATTTAAAGTAAAATGATGTATTTGCCAATGAATTGTAGTCTATACTTGGAATATGACCTCTGCATTTAAAGGGACACTTCACTCCACCAAACATTTGATTTTTACAGTTTTGGAATCCATTCACCTGATCTCCGGGTCTGGCGGTACCACTTTTAGCATAGCTTAGCATAATCCATTGAATCTGATTAGACCATTAGCATCACGCTCAAAAATAGCCAAAGAGTTTCGATATTTTTCCTATTTAAAACTTAAACTAAAAGTTACGATTTTCTAGGTCGATATGACTAGGACTATACTCTCATTCCGGCGTATTAATCAAGAACTTTCCTGCCATACCATGGCTGCAGCAGGCGCAATGATATTACGCAGTGCCCAAAAATAGTCCCCTGCTATTGAAAGTAACCAATGGGACTATTTTCGATCATTGCGCCTGCTGCAGCCATGGAACGTCAAAATATTGAAACTCTTTGGTCATTGTTGAGCGCGATGCTAATGGTCTAATCAGATTCAATGTATTATGCAATGTATTATGCTTTATGCTATGCTAAAAGTGGTACTACCAGACCCGGAGATCGGCCGAATGGATTCCAAAATGGTAAAAATCAAATGTTTCACTCTAGGGGAGCTAGAAAATGAGCCTAATTTAAAAAAAAGTGGAGTGTCCCTTTAACTCAATCAGTGAATAGTGAACACACCCACTAGCCTGGCTCCGCCCTCCTACGTGCTTCCGCTTAATTTTCATTTAGCTTCAGTACTACGTCTGGGACTGCTTTGTAGAGTTTTGTTTTCTCCTGCAAAAATCTGCAGGTCCAATCAGCGAACGGGGGGGTTGGCTAAGAACGATGACGTTGAGGTTGTGCGTCAGTTTGAGTTGTAGTTCAGTAATGGCAGCAGAGAAAGACGTGACAAAAGCTATTCGGACCGTTGTTGCAAAACTGCCTAATATACAGAAGTTAAAGCCGGAGCAAGAACAATGTTTGCTAAGTTTTGTTGGTCTGATCATTCGGACTTGTTGTTTCCGGCCGCATGACATACGTCACGACCACACGTTAGCGATTAGTTATGGCAGAATCAGTGACTGTGGGCAGATCCAATAGATTTAAACTTCAACTGAGGACCCTCCTTAACGGAAGTAACGCTTTGCAATGGAGCGTCGCCAGACTCTGGCTGAATCCAAAATCGCATACTTACTGAGTAGGTACTGAATTTCACTGAGTACCTACTTAACGTGCCCTAAGACAGTACGTACATTCGCGTTAGTATGGACAGCATCCGACATGACATTATCATGCGACCTTTGACTACAAGAACCAACAGGTGGATGACATCTCAATACCGCGAGAGCGACTCGAAATCAGACTTCTCCGTATGATTTCTGGAATTGCTCTCACTGTACTTTGATGTCATCCACCTGTTGGTTCTTGCAGAGGTGCATGAACTCGAACAAACCTAATAACAGGCATGAAAACTTATGCGTGTGTATGAGGGACAGGTGTACTAACACCTGATTGCATCAGTAACTTGAGAACTCTACTACGGTCTCTGTCAGTGTTACAGATATATTACACATTATTTTGTGGTGGACAAAAATAAGTAAAACAAGCAGATTGTAATTTAATATCTATTGCTGTGCTTGAATACAAACTCTGTTATGATTATATACATTTTAGTGAAGCAATCTCTGGTATTTACTTAAAACAACAGGTAACATGACAAAAAAAAAATGAATGAATAAAACCATCACAATAAATGAAAACGTATAGAAGTGAATACCATATGAAAAAAAACTTTATTCAAATGTATTTTTCTAACAAACAATCACACATTTACTGCCATCTCAACACAGCTTTGACAATTCTACAGCTTTATTTTTATAAATCAGCTGTGCGTGAAGTCGGGGTGCTGAGGAACAGCCCTGTGTAACGTATTGAAATCCCCCGATTGGCTGGTCTCCGGTCGATTGCTTTGCTTTCCCGTGGCATCATGGGAAAGCTGGGATAGAAGTGTCCATCCGACGCATGCTTCAGAATCTGGGCGGACTCAGTAGGGCATCCGGGGATTTCTTGCCTACTGATTATATGGATACTGAGGATTCGGACATACTACTCTGTTTCCCCTACTACATTTTCAGTAAGTAGGCGGTTTCAGACGATACTTAAGTACCGTACACGTGCCTCTGAATCTCGCGAGAAATAGTCTAAAATCCCGGTAATTCTCGCATACCCTTTTACGTATACTGAGGATTCGGACATACTACTCGTTCGCCTACTGCTTTTTGCCTACTATATAGTATGGCAGTATGCGGTTTCGGATTTAGCCTCTCTGTACAAATGAAATTAATGTACGAGAGTCTGGTTGGACCAGGCTACACACGCACTGCAAGTCATGAACAAACACACCCAGAGCAGTGGGCAGCTATCACTGCAGCGCCCGGGGAGCAATTGAGGTTAAGGTGCCTTGCTCAAGGGCACTACAGTTGCAACCCACCAATCATGAGCCAACTTTTTGGTTATAAGCATGACACTCTAACCAATAGGCTATATTGGTATTAGTACCTCAAAGATACACACTCTAAAAATGTCTGGGTTATTTATTATTGGACATAACACATCCTGGGTTAAAATGACCCCATGCTGGGTTAAAAATGAACCAATGTTGGGTTGTTGTTATGCAACCATGGGGTAGTCCATTTTAACCCAGCGGTGTGTTCTGTCCAATATTTACCCATTATGGGTCAAAAATAACCCAGCTATTTTTAGAGTGCAGGTACCTCAAAGGTATTCCAAAATGGTACATATTAGGTCCTTTTTGAAAGGTAGGCTACCGTCCCAGTGACAACATTTGTATTTTTTCTGAGAGTGAATACACATTAATAGGAAGTTCACGCTTTTTTAAGTTATGTTCATTGGAATTATACTCCCTTAAATGGAAATTCAAATTACAATTGTGAATCCTTGGCTACCTCAATTTGATTTTACGAATTCAACTAGAATTTAATTAGCACTCAGTTAATTTCTTTATGGCCTATGCATCCTATAAGGACAGTCAGTAGTCGTCCACTGTCTGTGTCCGGGGGCATCTGTGCTCCCAATGGCCCGATTAGACAGGCGCCCGGTCCAGAGAAATGATCTCAGTTGTTGTTGAAATGGTTTTATTTCGAAAGCCTCAATAATCTCTGTCCCAGCCTGTGATTTATGAGCGGCAGGAGAAGGCTTCCCTTCTGCCAGCTCACGTATCTGTGCTTTCAGTTTTTAATGCACTCTGTTTGCTATTGCTCTCCCTACCATTTAACTGTGTCACTGTTATTCTGTGATGTCAGGTTTTTTTGCAGCATTAAGTGCATGCACTTCTTGTATATTCCCAATTTAATTTACACCCCTGAATAGATGGAACCCTTTGACGATGCTTGTTTGAAACAAAATCATATACTGTATGCTATTTTAGAGGCAAAGTTGTTGTTGGATTGGAATATCCATAAGATACATGTATATAAAAAGGAAATGTCGGAAAGTGGAGAATTAAATTTGTCTTTAAAGAGGAATAAAATAAAATCGTATTAGATAATAAAAAATATTAATAATTTAATTACTGAGCATATTTTAAATATTATGAAATCACAGTAATAATACCACTGTTTTATTATGAACTTTGGGAAATGAGCACATTTATATATAAACTGGTGATTTAATCTTAGCCCACTATAAAGTAATCGCCGCTCGAAGAAAGATCCCTTTCGAAAAGTACACCTTTGCACCTAAATGGTTCATATACAGTACATACCTATATTTGTACCATAGAATGCATATAAGTACCTCAAAGGTACATACATGTACTGGTACCAAATGTATCCAAATCTATACCTAAATGGTCCATATTAGGATCTTTTTAAAGGGTGCTGCTCCAGTGACAACTTGACCTTTTTTTTAAGTGTATTTATTGTGACTTCCAAATTGTTATTTTTATACAACAGCTAACAAAAAATCAGATAAAGTAATATATGAACGGGTAACTAATTCACTCCTCTAACTTACAGTTAAATTGAAGCTATCCTAAATTAGCATTCAGAGGATGACATCACAACTCAAAACAACTGTATGCTATGCTCAATATAAAACCAGAATATTTTAATAAAATATCATCTTCATGTTTTCGATGTTTAAATATTTACCAAATCATTAAGTTGGCAGCAAGCAACCGGTCATTGCACAAGGTAATGTTGATGAGTTCTCAATGAAGGAGATGTTTGAGACTGAATTCAAATGGAGATTAATGCATTACAGTAGCTGTGCTTCGGGTACATGCATCTGAAGGTGTACTAGCTGGATCTGCCTCTATAACAACCGGGGCAATATTGCCTTTAGTGAAAAAATGTGGGTTTATCTCTTTTTAGCCATTGTAATGAATTTAAACTTTATTTACCATGCAAATCACTGTTAACATTTTTTTGGGTAGATATTGCAAATAATAAGTGGCTCTTACAGTACTTCATGCATTTAATTAATCTTCCTAATTGCGGGGTTTATTAAGGGAATTGCTCAAGCAATGATAGTGTTATTCTGGAGATGGCAGGGTCAGGTATTAATCACACATTATTTTCTTTATGCAGAGGTTTGTTGGTCTACAATTTGGCAAGCAGCAACCCATGTTTACACCTAGATGCCTAGCAAATTTCTATCTATCTATCTATCTATCTATCTATCTATCTATCTATCTATCTATCTATCTATCTATCTATCTATCTATCTATCTATCTATCTATCTATCTATCTATCTATCTATCTATCATGTCAGAACAAAATGTCAAAATGAAGAGTTTGGTTCCAAAACGCGATAAAAGCTATTTTTGAAAAAAATGAGTTACTGCCAAAATCAGTATTATATCAGGTCAGTATTTAAAAGTAAATAATTAATTTTACGCAAAATCCAATATCCGCTGTGTTATTCTGTCATCTTTTCTCCCTTTTTTCCCAAAATGCGATAAACGCCACTCCTTTTTTACAGAACGCAATAAATCCATTCCAGAAATTACAGCCCACCGTTCACGCAGTGTAAACAAACAATGGCGGAGCGTTGAGTACACGGAATCTTAGTTTTCCTAATCTACTTTGTACTTCGTGATCAACAAACAAAACAAAATAATACTTTAATGGCATTGATAAACCTGTGATGGTTTTCTGTGACGGGAAAGATTGTCATCAACATCTAATAATTTACACAAAGCACTCGGGAGACTGGTGCTTATCTCCCGACAGCATCAAGCTTCTCATGCTAACACATTATGAAAAACTTTACATTATTTTACTCAAAGTCAACGAAAATCGAGCAGGACCAAAACATTTTACAGCTGATCGCTGTGAAAAATGCTAAGCGACGACGTCAAGTATAACCGCAGCAATGACAGTGTTCTTAATATGACAAAGTAAGTGTTTTGATTAATGACATTAATGTTTATTTTTTGTCAGTGTATATCACTGTTCAACTAAATGAATATAAAATGGCAAAGATGAATGCACATTTGTACATTGAATTAATAGATTTCTAGCATTTTGAAACAAAAACTGTCATGGACTTATTGCATTTTGTGGAAAAAATAATTCGTTTTTATAATAAATCTTTGAAAATCAAGTTATGGATTTGAATTTTTTATGTTTTTATAACCTAAAGATGCTGTGGGAAAGTTTGTAGCAGAAAATAGTGGTTTTCATCTTGTCACTTTCTTGGTATAGAAAACACGTTTTTACCGAAATTTGTCAAAATCGATTTATTGCGTTTTGGAACCAAACTCTTCAAATATTTACCCCAGCTGTCACTGGGGCCATACCTTTTCAAAAAGTACAGCTTTGTACGTAAAGAGTTCATATTTATACTAGAGGTCGACCGATAGTGTTTTTTACTGATACCGCTAACTCTGTTGGTCCCTATTGGCCGATAACTGATTGACAGATTCTTTTTAAAATAGATACTGGATAAAAAACAAACATAACACTAAAAGTTAAACAGTGCTGAAATGTATTACAAAAGTAATAAAATAACAGCACTGAACCATAAAAATGTGCTAAATGAACGAATAAATGTATAAATAAAAATATGTTTATTTTATTACAGTTTTTCTCAGTTGGTTTGGTACATTTTTCAGATCAGAATTGAAATTCTCAAAACTACTTGTTCAATCTTCACATCATCTTGTCACTTGTGCACATCAAAAAGCAGTTTCTCATTTCTTTAAAGAAGTTGCAAATGCTTTGATTATGTACAATTCTCTGCTGTTTCCTAACATTATCAATTGCTTATTATGTCATGTTGATCAAAATGTATTATAATGGGTTTCTGTTGAATAGTCCCATCCCCCAAAACATTTAGGCATTAGTAGGCTACATAGCATTAAGTCTTTACATGCAAAATGGTTGAACACTTGTCATAATATGTCAAGCATATTTCTATACATTTCCATTAGACTTTTTTTCTAAATCTGTCCTGAATTGGTACATTACTCCCTGGTGAATCTTGACTTTCTCTAACAGACAGGAACGTCAGGAGGTGTAGGAAGACTGCACTGTACAGTTTTCCCTAAGGAGATTGTCCTATGTTCACATTTTTTCTTTTTTCTTTGTGCTATGCAGTGCTGTCTTTTTCTTTCTGTATCGCAATGACATGATCTGTCAACAAATTACAGTACAAACAGTAAAAGCGTAAATATGATCTTGTCCAATCTCTTGCAAGCAAACTCCCACATACACTAAGGTGTAACCTACAATTTACAATAATTGTCACCAAAACTTTAGCCAGTTTACTTCAGAACATCCCTCCTGAGTAAACTGTTATATTGACAACATGACTAAGCAATTTGCCTTATGTCTCTTATCCATACAATGACACTAGGACTTGTTATTCTGATGGCACTGACATGTTCATTGACACAGATATTTACTTTTGAGAGATGAACTAAGGATTTTGAGCAAGAAACTGGCCTTTGCAGGTAATCCATGGTGTTTCGCTATTTGTACGAATTGTTTTGTTAAATGCACTTACTGTATTGCAAATATTAAAGGTGATTCGAGAAATGTACCAAAGCGACTGAGAAAAACTGTATTAAGTATTGAAGTAAATACTTCTGTGAAATACTTCCAATTGAAATGACATAAATGTCTATTGTATAGCCTTGTACTTTATTTGCATCTGTTTTAGCACTTAATGTTAATCTAATCAAAATAACAAAAGATGAAAGTGAACCGAACCGAAATCAGATTTTGATTTGTTGGATATGATAACGCAGCCGACACCGACAGCTGCATATAGTTCGCTTTCTCTAGTTATTAACTTTAAATATGGATAAATCATGGATAAAAGTAACCAGCTGTATATAAACTAATGCAAATCAATGCTAATAATCGTGACTTTAAACATTTGGGTTTGATTTATGTGCGTGTATTTTTGTGTAACTGTTTGAGGTACTACTAATATTATATACTTGATGACAAACTTAGATTTCTGCTGTTGTTTCTTTGCTAATGCAGCATCTTTTCAGCAAATGAATACCTCCTACTTCTGTTCCACCGATGAACTATCAGTGCCGATTCATCTAAAAAAACGATTAATCAGTCTACCTATAAATGGTACATATTACGACCTTTTTAAGAGTACTGCCCCAGTACACATTTTGACCATTTTTTTTTCTTTTTAAAATATTCAAAAATAACTGGATAAATAAATAATTAAGGGGAAAAAGTCTTATTTAAGTAGCACTGTAGATCTCAGAAAAAAGAAAAGTGCAGATATCATTTACTTATCCTTATGTTGCTCCTAACCCATATATGTTTTCATTTGTGGAGTACGAAAGATACAATACATGAATTGAAATGCATGCCCCATCCTTTGAAAATCACTGTCGTGGTTGTGATTTGTCGTGGTTGTTTTTTCCGCAGTATTTAGTGTTGATCAGTACAATGTTTCGCTTGGCATCCAGGATCTTAAATCATTTTGTTACCGCATACATGCCCACCTTATACACAAGTTGGTAGACCTGTTTGCCTTTTAATAAAGCCAAAAGCAGTGAAAGCCACTCTATCTAACTTTTACATCGTTGTAATCCTTTATGGTTAATTAGATTCTTTCTCACAGGTCAATGGAAATGCCTGATTATGTAGGAGGAAGTAAGAGAAGAGATTTTGTGATGTGTTCTTGACAGCGAAAGATGAACTGTGATGTCTGTGATTCCAAGTAAAATATTCAGTGGATGGATGAAAGTTAAATGTATTAATATCTTCAAAGGCAAACGTAAGCACACAGACTAGATCGGATGTTCTAGTTTAAGTGCACAGAATATATTCCTGCTAGTGCAGCTTAGCAAACTATTGAGAAAAATTGGCAATGTGATAATAACTTGTCTTTAGTGTTTGAATGTTAATGCAGATGCTGATGTCTAGTGGCCAATGCTTGATCAAATGCATAATCATGTATAATACACTTTATTTAATTAAATAAATAATAATGGAAAATGCTTTAGATCAATAAAGTGACACTTACCTCGGTAACACTTTATAAACGGTTGTATTTGTTATCATGAGTTATAGCATGGGTCTGTTTAATGCTATATTCTAATTGGTTGAGAAATGTTCCACGGGTATGCATTATTTTTTGACAACCGCACACCTAACTTTTAAAATGTCTTAAAAATAGGCACAAGAGACATGTTTGTGGTAACCGTGGTATAAGCGGAATAATTGACTCCGGTCCTTTGAATTATTTGAAAATAATGCACACCCAAGGTGGTAATACAGCATAATGCACATCCATTGTCAAAAATGGGTGTGCATTATTTTCTTATAATTCAACGGCCTGTCGTCAATTATTCCTTACTAAATGTATTAGCTAACATGAACTAACAATGAGCAATATATTTTTTCAGCATTTATTAATCTTTGTTAATATTAGTTAATGGCAAAACAGTTCATGTTAGCTCAACCTTTGATAAAAAAATTATTAGTACAGTAAATGCAGGAATTAACATGAAATAAAATTAATAAATGCTATAGAAGTATTGCTCATTGTTAGTTTAAATTAGCTGATGCATTAACTAATGTTAACAAACACAACGTTATTGCAAATTTATTTTATATAAAAATATTTTATATTATATTCAACATTTAAATAATCATATTTAATCAAATAAATAATACTAGTAATTAAATAAAGATTTTTTGATGATTAATAACAGAAAATTGCTATATAAGCGAACACTTTTTATATATAATTTTTACTGTTTGGCATTGTTTTGTGTAATACTTATTGTAAAAAAATGTATAATAATTTGTGACCCAGTCTGTGACCCGAGATTTACTGTTTTCTACATAAACGCATACATATGATTCCCATATAATGTAAAAGAACATTCTGACAATATAACCTTGATATCTTTAATATTCACAGAGTTAGATCAGGTCAAAGATTGAAATTAATCTCAAATCAATTAACAAAATAAATTTTTTATGCTTCAAATATCAGATTATGGGACTTTAACCTGTATTTCACAGACAGGGTCACATTTCCCAGCAAGCAATTTTGAGTTTAAAAGACGTCTTATAGTCGTTCAAACACAGCCCAGATGTCTTGGCTAAAACAAGGCAAAATTTGGTCTGTCAGTGAATATTTAAAATCTAATCACAGCCCAAAAATAAACAAATAAATACATGAAACCAAACACCTTGTAATCACGTGTGACTTTGTTTACATGAGGTAATATTATGCACCTCATTATGGCAAAAACGACATGTAACACAAATTTAAGTTTATTTTGGCTAAAAGTGGGTTACTCATAGCCGGACTATATCGGGTCTGTAGTTAACCTAGAAAGTGAAATGACGGCAATTGCTAGCTGGGTAGTTAACAGGAAATGTCTGTTGTCCAGTATTATTTTGGAACTGACTAAAGAGAACTACAACCTCTGCTAATAAGCCAAGTTTACACAGGAAATAGCCAAATACTGCCAAATATTGGCTAGGGTGATGTATCGCGTCATCACTACTCATGCTTCACATTACTAGATTACGGGAGTGTACTTGACATTGTTTATTTTTGTAATCCCTATACCTCTTACCAAAATATTCTGTCTTTCTGTTGTTTTCAGGACATGGAACCAAGGGGGTCTTTGAACTTCTGGCCGGCTGGAGAAGAACCAGAGAGAGTTTGCCCTTCAAAGAGAGAGTGGCGGATGCTTTTGCCGACGTGATGGTGTGTTACACCATGACCAGCTCCCTCTATATCATCACATTCGGCATGGGCGCCAGTCCGTTCACCAATATCGAATCCGTGAAGGTCTTCTGCCAGAGCATGTGCGTAGCAGTCCTGGTGAACTACTTCTATGTCTTCTCCTTCTACGGTTCCTGCTTGGTATTTGCCGGGCAGTTGGAGCAGAACCGCTATCATAGTGTATTCTGCTGTAAGATCCCCTCCGTGGAGTACCTCGACCGTCAGCCCACCTGGTTTAAAACCATGATGAGCGACGGTCACGACCTCTCCACGCACCACGACAGCGTACCGTACCAGAACCACTTCATTCAGCACTTCCTGAGGGAGCATTACACGGAATGGATTACCAACACTTACGTCAAGCCTTTTGTGGTTATCCTCTACCTGATTTATGCCTCTTTTTCTTTTATGGGTTGTTTACAGATCAGCGACGGATCCAACATTATTAACCTGCTAGCTAGTAACTCGCCCAGCGTCTCGTTCGCGTTGACCCAACAAAAGTACTTCAGCAACTACAGTCCAGTGATTGGCTTTTACATCTACGAACCCATCGAGTACTGGAACTCCACCGTGAAGGAGCACCTGAAGACGTTAGGCCAGGGTTTTAATAAGATTTCATGGATCGA
This sequence comes from Misgurnus anguillicaudatus, assembly GCF_027580225.2. Classification (NCBI taxonomy): domain Eukaryota; kingdom Metazoa; phylum Chordata; class Actinopteri; order Cypriniformes; family Cobitidae; genus Misgurnus; species Misgurnus anguillicaudatus. The sequence continues at coordinate 27,771,544 of NC_073354.2, read as the reverse complement.
TAACTACTTTCACTATCTGAAGGTCGTCAATGTCAGCGCATCAACCAAAAGCGATTTTATTAACATCCTCAAGACTTCGTTTCTCCGAAGCCCCGAGTATAAACACTTTGTGGACGACATCATTTTCTCCAAAAACGGAGATGAGTATGACATCATCGCGTCCAAGATGTACCTGGTCGCCAGGACGACCGAGAAGACCAGGGAGGAGGTCGTGGAGCTGCTAGAAAGACTTCGACCACTTTCCCTCATAAACAGCATTAAGTTTATCGTCTTCAACCCGACCTTTGTTTTCATGGACCGCTACAGCTCCTCCATCGTCTCCCCCATCCTCACGTCAGGTTTCAGTGTGTTGACCATTCTCATCCTCACCTTTTTCCTGGTCATCAACCCGCTGGGAAACTTCTGGTTGATCTTGACCGTCACTTCTGTGGAGCTGGGCGTCTTGGGTCTCATGACGCTCTGGAATGTAGACATGGACAGCATCTCTATTCTGTGCCTTATTTATACTCTCAACTTTGCCATGGATCACTGTGCCCCCCATCTGTACACATTCGTACTGGCCACTGAGCACACAAGGACTCAGTGCATAAAAATTTCATTGGAGGAACACGGGGCGGCCATTTTGCAGAACACCTCGTGTTTTGTGATCGGGATAATGCCCCTTCTTTTCGTGCCTTCTAACCTGACCTATACGCTGTTCAAATGCTCCCTGCTCACGGCCGGATGCACAGTGCTGCACTGTTTCGTCATCCTGCCCGTGTTTTTGACGTTTTTTCCGCCCTCGAAAAAACGGCACAAGAAAAAGAAACGAGCCAAAAGGAAAGAGCGGGAAAGAGAGAGGGAGAGAGAGGAAATCGAGTGCATCGAAGTCAGGGAAAACCCTGACCACGTGACCAACGTTTGAAAGGCACGTGCGAGTGCAGGTACAAACAAAGCAGGTCCTGTCCACAAGGGGGCGATGTCACGCAGCATAGGTCGAGAAGTGACCAAGTTGTGGCGTTCTCTCCCTCTCTCTCTCTGCTGGGGCGGCACTCACGACCCCAGTGATCAACAGCAGTGCTGTCCAGAGTTAAAAACAACCCCACACATCTTGTGCACCCTTCATCCAGAACAGTGTATAACATCTGCAGCTGCTAGCTTATGTCGGCCATTCATTTGACAGGCTCAAGAAGGTTGTTTAGATAAAACTAGATGAGACTATCGAAGGCATAAAATGTTTCACTCCAAAAATTCCAGCATGAATCCAAGTAGAGATTGAACTAAACCTTATTTTTAGATCTACATCATGTTTTTGATATGCAAGCGAGTGGTGTGCATATCTGTAGTGGTTTACTTGCGTTTTGTAAGAGCAGACACAGTGCTCTTATTAAGCAACAACATAATTCCTTTTGATCAGTCTGTGGTTATGCATCCTCACATTTTTCCAGCCTTGTGCTTATATAACGAATCTGATTCAGACCGATTCTATTTAAAAGTAACTTGGTAGCAATCGGAAGTAGCACTTTTCAGCCTCCATCAAATTATGCAACACTCTCCTAAAAATAAAAGTTGGCATGCATTTATCAAAATATCCTGTAGCAAAATCTAATAGTATGTTTGTCATTTCTCCTGTAGCAGTTATGTAGACATATTTACTGAGATTAAAATTAATGCAAAATCACACGGTAAAAAATATTTTCCATTATTAATGGACGATAATGATACGCTGAATAGGGTGCTTTTTTATTTATTTATTTATATTTATTTTTTTTAATCTGTCAAGTTTGACATTTAGGTGCAATTCAGACTTAATATATATATTTTTCTCTTCAGAGTAAACAAACAGGGTTGTGTTGACAAAAGGTGCTTTCTGTAAACACCACAAATTTAAGAGTTTTACCTGTATATCCCATTTTAAAAAGATTTACTAATACACCCAAGCTTCTCATTCACGAGATAAAAGATGTGTAGCATGTTTTAACGCTGCATTAATACAGTCTGTTAGTTAGTTAGTTAGTTTGTTTGTTTGCTTGTTTGTCACCAAACCGTAAACCTGCTTAAACTGAAACATAAAAAAGACAATGAATTTGACTTTACTTTTACTAATAATTGTTATTTTTTTCCAAAGCGGTTCACTGATGGATGTTGTCTAAAATGTGTTGAATCACATGGGAAGTATTGTTATTTTAATGTAGCATGTCTTCTGTCTGTATTTGTTTGTTTGTTTGTGCGTTTGTGGGGATAAGCAATGCAGATGATATACACTGTGTTCACGCTGAAGAAGATACCTTGCACAAAATCGATAAAAAGATGCATTCTGGTGGAAAAGAGTGTCTGTTATGTCAAAAGTGTCGCAGGCGTATTAGACATCACATGACACAATGTTGTGTATTAGCATAGTAGGCGAGTTTTGATCTGTATGGGTCCTAAAGTACTGACATACAGCACCACCTGTTGTTTGCTTGTGGGTAAACAGAAGACGAATGGTAATGTAGAAAAAAATGTCTTCATTGATCTTGCGCAGATAAATGATTTCAATGCTCTGCAGAGATGGCAAAATGAGATCCTGAAGTCTCTTAATGTTTTGATAATCACAGATTAAAATATTTCATATAAATATTGATTCAAACTCTAATTGTCCTGATTAACATATTGGAATAAACAGTGCAATGCCAAATCAAACATGCAGCACAACTGGTTTTGTGCCTTCCAGTTTAAGCTGATCCTGGGTCAGTTGTTGAATTGTATGCCTCAACATAGTGTAGATCGCTGGCCAAAAATTGTTGGAAAGTCCAAGCAGCATGTATACCCTACACATTTTATGATCATTGGACTGTGCAAACTTTTGTTTTTTGTATGTGTTTGTATGACATGTACTAGCCAGAGCCTTATTGATCCACTTATTGATGAATGGCGTCATTGTAAAGTCATTCCAAAGGCGAAGGGTCTTTTGTTGAAGTTTTTACTAACCAGAGTTTACTTGAGAGGTTGAGATAAATGGACCAAATGTTTGGCACAGTCTTGGGGAGAAGAGATAAAGTCCATTACAATCCACAATTGGTTCGCTACAAAACGCTTCATTAACAAATGCTGAGCTAATGCTTTTATAGGCTGTTTAAGGACAAAAAGTTACAGATATCAGGTACCTCTAATAAATGCCCACTTTGTTAGATGCAACATCTCAATCAAAACAGGTTTCATTAGTAGTAGCTACTGTAATAAAAGATGTGTAAAGGGTAGTGTCTAAAATTATGACATCCCATGTTTTGTAACGGTACATTCACACGGGACGGAAGCGTTAACGCTTGACGGAAGGCTTTTCTAAAACGTAGCCAACAGCCAATCACAGTGGCCGCAACACATGCTCGGTCATCCACATAGATATGTACACTAGATGTCGCCTTGGCTACGGCAGTTCATTGGACCAAATGAGTCAAACAGAGCCGCCATCTTGAAACAGGGGAATCCCGCATCAGCGTCATTGTGGGCAATGGTGTAATGGAAATAAAATCACCATAAATCGTCATGAATGCGATTATCTTCTTTTTCTTTTGGTTTGTTTCAGTCAGACATGTATTTAGCATTGGGTCAAGAAAAAAATTAAAGTTTTACAATTTTGAAAATCTACTTTTTCTAACCATAATGCATAGTGCTAGTAGCCCTAATGCATACGCAGCACAAAAGTCCGGCATCGTCCATGAATTCGAAGTACAGGTGGACATAGCAGCTTTACCTAGATACTTCCTATGACAAGACCCCTGTTCTAAGATGGCGGCGGTTTTGACGCATGCTCAGAGCCCCAAGGCGACATCTAGTGTATATATCTATGGGTTTTCCATAAACGTAATTGGCTGGCTCTGCCTGGGTAATATGCATAAAGTAATCTGATTGGCTGAAATGTTCGACTTCTGCCGCGAGCAACGTCAGTGACGCGGTGCCGACGGATCCACAATTCAGTTCGGCAACGCACAATGTCACCCATTAACGCTTGACGAAAGGCTTGTCTGAAGCGTGGCCAACAGCCAATCACAGTGGTTGCAACCTATGCTCTGGTCTTCCATAAACGTAATTGGCTGGCTCTGATGAGAGAAATGTTAAACTTCTGCCGCGAAAAACGGCACTGATGCGGCGCCGATGGATCCACAATTCAGTTTGGCAACACATGACGTCACCCATTAAAAGTAAATGGGAATCGTTATCGCTTACGCCCCGTGTGAATGCACCGTTAAAGTGAATGGGAAGCGTTAAAGCTTATGCCCCGTGTGAACGTACCATCAGAGCCATAAAATATTTGTGTTGGAGAGGGCATGGACATTAAAAATACTAAGGCAAGAGCTACAAATTATGAAATTTATATACTTCCCAAAATGACTGTGTATGCATGTATCGTACATATGCATGCATTTGTGTGTAATTTACTTTTTTGAGCTGTAGATGGACTTTTTGGTTTAATGCATACTTAATTCCATCTCGAAACATTTATATTTTGCATTTTTTTTCTAAGACAGTAGGAAAAATAATGAACTGTAAAATAAATGTATAGAATTTTCTATTTTTTTTTAAATAAATGACAGGTAAGCGTTTTTAAAATGAGTCATATCATTAAAAAAGCAATATAAAAAACAGATAACGTTGTAAGCCGGTAATGTGGAATGTGATTTGCATTGACAGCAAATTTTTTCACTACGATATAATAGTTTTACTCTTAATTTAAAATATCTATAGCCTTTATACAACCACGCTGTATTATATAGGATACAGTATCTCACCCTGCTACATGTGTATGTGGCTTTCCGACACTTACAGTATGGTACGGTTTCTTCATCGGTGGCCAAAACTGAATCATAATTAAAAATCTAATTATAATACAATGTAATCATAGGTGTAGAGACTTTGTAAGAACTTAAATATGTTGATAAAGCTATTCAAACATCGAATAACTACAGTATGGCGACAATTCAGGACACTTAATGAAGTCATAATTATGTAACCTAACACCAAATATATTATATCTGCAAAACGACTTATATATTTAGTTAGAGCGGCATAGATACAAATCTGTATACTGCTTTTTTTGTTGTGATGCATGTTCTCGAATCGGGCCATAAATCACTTAACCGACATCCTTATTATCTGCTTTATTTAACTTCAATGTGGCCCACAAATCAAAGTCAACACAAAGTCACCAACGTTTTTAGCGAAACTACTGACTTCAGTCTTCAGGCAAGCAGCTACATATCTTAAGACCATTAATCAAATATGCACTTTTGGGGCTCTGATGTCTTTGACACAAGCATCTTAGATTTCACCAGCTAAATTGATTAAATATCCAAGTTATTTTCATTAATACTTGTCAGCATTTTTCATTACAAAGGGGCCACATGTGAATGATTGCTTTTACATGGTCAGATGTGAAACACATACTGTAACCTATTGTACGCTGCTCTGCGATCCCGGTAACATTCATTCTCTGATAGGTGAACGTGATATCCACCCTGTACAGCAATCCAAAGCATAACTTTGCAGTGTAGAAAACGTTTAAAGATTGGGCAATGCACAGTGGCCCCAAAAGTCAGCATTTTGGACACAGAAGTTGCAGGAATTTCATTGCATTAGATAACAAAATTTGAAACCAAGTAGCGTCTGCAAACAAATGTTACCTGAGCCTGTGAGTTTTTTTTTATTACTTGTAACCAGCTAATCCCAAGAGTAGTATAATTTGCCTCGCCTAAAGTCTCAAAATGGCTGGGTTGTTTTTAAGCTATTTTTGGAAAATATTGGACAGAACACACCGCTAGGTTAATATTGATGCAATGCTGGGTTGTTTTAACCCAATTGCTGGGTTATTATAACCCATGATTGCATAACCTATCGTGTTTGTACTGTACAATATTGACTCATTATGGGTTAAAAATATTTTTTATAAATGCTGCTTGGTTTGGTAGTTTATGTTGTTATATATTGCAAGTAGTGTCAGTGTGAGTGAGTGATTTGTTTATTTTGTCACGATTAGTTACTCTTTTTTGGTCATGGTTGGTTGTGTTTAACTCATTCCCCGCCATTGACAAGATATATCCTCAATTAAGAGAAAACATTGGCCTGGAAAAAAAACGTGTTCCTGATGAGTTTTTATGGTTATCTGTAATACCACGATTTTCCACTAGATGGCGCACTTACCCAATTTACAAAAAAACTTGATTTATTAATTTTACACTGCGTGTATGTTTTGATAATCGTTCTGAATCTGATCTCTAACAAAATTCCTTCACAAAATGCAATAATTAATTTAGCTTTCTGCTAATGATTTTGTATTTTTTGAAGAAAAATACCCATATTTAAAGGTGCAGCAAATTTTTGTCTAGTGGTAAGGTTGTGAATTGCAACCAACGGCTCAGTCCACTGCTCACCCCTCGCTTTTGAAACGCAAAGATAAGCTATGGTAGCCGCCACCGGAAAAACATGTCATCGTCAGAAAAAAACTTAGTAAAAAAAGTTTGTCCGTTAAGGGCTTCTGTAGAAACATGGCGGCACAAAATGGCGACTTCCACGTAGGGGGACCCTCGATGTATGTAGATAAAAACATCTCATTCTAAGGTAATAAACATATAACGGTTCATTAAAAATGGCCTTTATACATCCCTGATAATATAGTCTAATATAGTCTGTCAAGAGATCCTTCTAAAAATTACACACTGCACCTTTAAGAGTTTATAAAGAGAGAAAAAATAAAGATATACTGTAAAAAATAATTTGCTGCCTTAATTTTTTGTTAAATCAACTTTTTTGATTTACAAGTCATGTCAACAGAGAGGAGTTGTCACAACTTATAAAATAGAGAAAAGTCAACTTAATTTTATAAGTTATAACAACTCATCTCTAGTCAAGAGTAATAATAGTAAGTTGAAATGACAAAAAATGCTGGCGGGAAATGAGATATATATACACACAGAATACAGCATACATCTTACACGCATTATCAAGGTTGAAATCACTGCAATAGAATCTCAGATAATATTCTGAATCGAAACTAGGACGATGAAATACAGGACTTGCATCTGTTTTTTATCACCAGCATGTAGGACTTTTCATGATCAGGTAGCTCATACTTTCAGAGCAATAATCTGATGCAAAGTTTCAAGTGTTGTTTTATTCTCCACAGGCATACCTCAAATGCAAGTCTTTGCTACTGTTTGTTAGTTAGGGCTATTCAGCTATGGCAAAGGCATTCATAATGGCAAAGTGCATTCTCTGCTTTTCAAGTGACTTAACTAAATTAAATGAAGCAAAGCATGAGGCCTGTTTCACACTGCATGCATAAGCAGTGCATATTTACTTCAGTGCCCATATAAACAGGTTAAAGCTGGCACTATCAGCATAAGCACCGTGGGTTGTGTAGCAAAAATATATATGCATACGTAATTGAATCATTGAGCCTGTGTTTGCTGCAGGTAACAACATGAAATAATGAAGGAAATCATTCACCCAATAAAGGCCAATCACATAAAGGAACTTCTTTAAGTCTGTTTTCCTCAATGCAAGTTACAGACACTGAGAGATACACAAGGCAGAATTGGTTCAATATATGTGGTTTGCATCTAAATTGAGTCCTCATGTTAATGAGATTCTTTGACGATTCATTTTATAATAATTCTCAATGGCCCACTCATTATAACCATTTTATAATTTGTGTATTAAAAGAGACACTCAATGCTGGAACACTGAAATGAATTTAATTTCGCAGGCATTGTGAAAGCACAATGCACGGATGCTATTACGTATCCGATTGCATATCTGCTTTGCTTACGCATCACTTCATGCGTGCAGTGTGAAACAGGCATTAATCTGTTGCCAACTTTCATTCACTCAAACAGGTGCATGCTGTATAAAAAGCTTTTGAGTATTAAGACCTTTCATTTATGAGAGGTTGCGTAATCCGTAACCTCAATTCAAAAAACATTTTTGTCGACGAACAATAGCATCTTCTGTACATTGCTTTAGGCTGCTGAGCAAAAAAGCTCATTCAATACTGTCTCTGTATAAACTCGTCTGCTCGGTTTCAAAACTGTCTTCTGAAATTTTGTGGGAAGGCAAATGATAAACCAAGTATTGGTGTTTTGAGGCTAATTAGAAGTGAATTGATGTTTTATTAGCCAATGATAATTGACGGTGCAGAAGGAGTTTTAAGCAACTGCCATTTAAAGACAATGTTTTGCATTTTATGTTTGGTGATTTGGATGGCATTGATTTATTTTATTTTATTTAAGATAATGGTAATTAAGCACTCGAGCAATTAAACACCATATGTGATCCTGCACCACAAAAGCATAAGTCATAAGCAGCAAGGGTATATTTGTAGCACTAGCCAACAATACATTGTAATGGGCAAAATGATCGATTCTTATGCCAAAAATCATTAGGACAGTGCTGGTCCTAGAGGACCCCCTCCCGGAGGGTTTTGGATGTCTCCTTATATAAAACACCTGATTCAACTAATCATCCTTCTTCCCAAACGGTAAACATGTCTCCCTAACCAGCTGATGAGTTGACCGGGTGTGTTAAATAAGGAGACATCTAAATAATTCTAGGAGGGGGTCCTTGAGGACCAGGATTTGGAAACACTGCATTAGAATATTCGGTAAGGACACTGCATTTTGTACCCCCCCCCTCCCCCCATGAAAAACAATGATTATTTATCAAGCTACATTTAAACAAAAGTTTTTTTGGTTATTTTTTTTTTGTATAAATGTAACTTAAATAAATTGATTGCGACCACTTACCTTAAAAATTGAGTCAATTGAATTATTAATTTATTTGGATAATTTTAAAGGCAATTTTCTTAATATTTAGTTGTATTTTTTGCACCCTCAGGTTCCAGATTTTCAAATAGTCTCTTATCCTTATAAACCATGTCTTTCAGATTATGCATAAATCAAAGTTTTTAACGTGTGGTCCAGGGTCACATATAGTTGTTTATCAGACATTGAACCGCAATTGCAACCCAATCTCAAGGCAAGTCTTGGTATGGTAGGAAAATATTTGATTGGTTTATTTGTGTTCTTTGATACGATTTTCCGCTTTTTTCATGTCATTGAGCACACAAGTATTTTTTCGTGTCACTCAGCATAAATTTCTATAAATAGTTTTTTTGTGTCTATAGCATGAATTCTTTTTCGTGTCAATTTATGCATTGTTTTCTCATAGTTTTTTTAAAAAAAAATTACCATTGTCGCTTGGGGTTGGGGTTAGAATTACTTTTTGTTACATTTTAGACATCCCAACCCAAACCCAAACTCTAACCCCAACCCTAAGCGGAAATAGTTTTAAAATTGGAAGAAAATCATGTAGAAACCAATACATAAAATTACACCCAAACCCCAAATCTAACCCCAACCCCAGGTGACAATAATTTAAAAATAGGAAAAAACTATGAGAAGGCAGAACATAAAATGACATGAAAAAGAACGTGCTGAGTGACATGAAAAAGACAAAAAGCGGGAAATCGTGTCCATGAACACACTGAAAAAAATATTCATTCAATTTACTAATTTTTTTAAGGTAAATAGTTGCAATAAATTTATTTAAGCTACATTTAAACAAACGTTTTTTGTTTTGTTTTTCTATTTTTTTTAAGTGTAGCTTAAATAAATTGGTTGCGACCACTTACTTTTAAAAGAATTTAGTAAATTGAATAATTTTTTTTCAGTGCACAAATAAATTAATCAGGTATTTCGTGACTATATCACAACTTCCCCAATTGACGCCACATTATGGCTTTTACCATTTTAATTTATGCAATCAGCAAGATCCCCATGTTCATAATATTTCAAGTTTTTCAAAGTGTAAAACATTTTAATGTATTCACTTGTGTGGTTGTTTTTGTATAGTGGTAAATCCAAGAGTCTATGGAGCAAATTTTAATGTAAAATTTCATTAAATAACAACACGGAACAATAGACTTCCTAATATTTCAAAAATGAAATAGTGGACAATGTTTAAACAGTTTTCTGTTGTCTTGTTATCTGTTACTGAAAAAAATGATTCATTCAATTTACTCAATTTTTTTGGGGTAAGTGGTTGCAATCAAGTTATTTAGGCTGCATTTAAACAAGAGTTTTTTTGTTTTGTTTTGTTTTTCTAATTATTTTTTGTTTGAATGTAGCTTGGGTGAATTGATTGCGACCACTTACCCTAAAAAAATGAGTAAATTGAATGAATCATTTTAGTATATCGGTTCTGTGTTAGATTTTAAGGAAATCAAAGACGAGGAAAATTCAAGATGTAGTAAATCTGTATGACAGCTTTATTGATATAATTAACACATGCGTTTATTAAAATCCATTTATGACAACAACCCAGATATGTGAAATAAAGTGTTGCGTAAAAATTATTATTAGTAAACATGCTTTTTACAACAAAAACAAATCAATAGCAAGACATAGTTAAAGGACTGTATGAATGCAAAAACTCTCTTTTTTTTATAACACATTAGATTTAGTTACACTTGTGTATAACACTGTGATGCTCATACAAAGTTTGCTTTATAAACATGCTTGCATTGGAAGAGGATTGAAGCCATTGGTGTACAGTGAAAAAGGGGAGCCTAGATATTGCACCCAGTGTTGGTGGTAAAGACGCATTTATAAATAAAACAAATCAGTACAGATCAAATGAAACTGTGATGTTTGCAATGGCTTAAAGCTAGACAGTGGCCTAACACAACCCTGTTATGTCATTTTTAGTCTGTGATTACTTGTGAGAATCTGAATATGTGTTCATGTACCTCATCGCCTCCTTTCTTATTCATCACTGCTTTGCGCTCGGCAGCTCCAGCGCTTAATTCAATGAACTGCCGCAAACAGGTTACATAACCTATCTGCAGTGATAGCGTATTCTTACCTGATTACTTCTGTGCTTTGTTCAAAGAGCGTGAAGAGCCCTACTAGCAGGGCAAAGAAAGGCTGAGAAATAAAGAAAGCAAGCATTCCTGTAGCTCAGCCGGTCGAGCGTGGTGCTTGCAACACCAAGCTCGTTGTTAATATCTAAAATGTAATATCTGAAATTGTTTTAGAGAGAAGCGTCTGCCATAAATGTAAATGAAAAATTGACCTTCACTAACAGCAACATTGATGTCACGTAAAGATTTCAGTCTGTGCAGTTTGGGTGTATTGACGTTTTTGAGTTCACTGTGAAGTGGGTACGTAAAACGTTCGATTCCATTATGATGAAGTGACTTTGTTTTATACGCACAACACAACAAAAAGGTGATCTAGTAAAAAGGACCCTAGCATTAAAGGACTATGTCTTCCATTAATATGTATAGTGTTCAGTTTGTAACATTGTGCACCAAAACACTGTTTTACTTTGTTTCAATTCGATTCAGTACATCTCTGCAAGGTAGTGAGAAACATGAACTGAACCGATCAGCCAAAAATCGAAATCATACAAAAACCCGATCATTTCGAGGAATGTCTAAGTCTGAATTTGTAAGAGGTATGCATTTGAATGCTTTGAATATTTTCATTGTAAACTATTTTTTACTGCCTGCTATGTCGAAGCTATAAATATTATGCTGATGTACATTTTTATATGGAAACATATGGATTTTTCATTAAAGCCTTTGTCTATGAAACTTCATGGCATAATGACTGTAAGGCTTCTGTGTATAATGTTTTTCTGTGGGTGGTTGAGAAACTTTAATGTCTTTCTTCTTCGGTGACACAGAATGATAAATGAGAATTTTAGTATTTAGCATTAGCGTGAATCAAGCTAATGTTGTTAGTGTCATGCCTAATGTAACAGTTTGCCTTTTGTCTTTATAGATTCCATCTGTTACTGAAGCATATTAATTGAATACAAATAGATTTATATGAATATGATGTCACACTGTAATACAGTATGTTCATAAAAAGTAATACAAAAACAATTATAATGAAGATAAGACTTGATAAGACAATTTTTACTTATGTTGACTGCATATAAAAGTGAACTATCCATCAACACTGTAAAAAAAATTCTGTAGAAATTACAGTGTTTTTGCAGCTGGGTTGCTGGTAACTTACCGTAGATTTAAATGTATGTTATTTACTGGCAACATTTTGTTCAAAGTTAAATAAACAAATAAACATTTACAAGTCTTTGTCTTTACAGAGTAAAACTAAAAAAACAGCATCAAGCAAAACGTTCTGGGAAACAAAAAACAGAAAACGGTTGATGAGGATTTCTGGTTCCCAGAATGCTTTGCATGATGCTGTTATTGTATAGTTTTATTCTGTAAAGATAAAGACTTGTTAATATTTAAAATTTATTTAACTTTGAACAAACTCTTGCCAGTAAATAACATAAATTTAAATCTACGGTAAGTTACCGGCAACCCAGCTGCAATACCATTGTAATTTCTACTGATTTTTTTTACAGTGAACATTAAATCAATTGTTATAATGCAAAACCTGCTAAACGCCACCTCTGTCAAAAATTAGATAATGATATTATTCGAAGTCTCTCTGCACACGTTATACATTCATTAAATAGTTTTGCTTCAAATCCGCTTATGTTGGCAGCTCCAGATCTCACTGTAAAAAAATTCTGTAGAAATTACAGTATTACTGGCATCTGTAGATTTTTAATTTATGTTATTTACTGGAAACAGTTTGTTCAAAGTTAAATGAACATTAAACATGAACAAGTCTTTATCTTTACAGAATAAATTCTGGGAACCAGAAATCCTCATCAACCTATTTCTGTTTGCCAGAATGCTTTGCATGAGGCTGTTATTTTATAGTTTTATTCTGTAAAGATAAAGACTTTTTCATGTTTCATGTTCATTTAACTTTAAACAAACTGTTGCCAGTAAATAACATCAATTTAAATCTACAGTACGTTACTGGCAAACAGCTGCCAGTAAAACTGTAATTTCTACAGGAATTTTTACAAGCCATCGCATCTTTAGGAATTTTGTAACTGTTTATTATGTCTTGTCCAAAGAAATGCATGCACCACAAGGGTTTTGCAGCGAAAGACAATGAAATCTGTTAAATGCCAATGAAATGACTAAAGTGGCATTTGTGAACATAAGGGACTTCAAATACTGACTAATAACCTTTTCATTGACATTAAAGTAACATTACTGAACCTAAACATATAAGTCTGTTAAAAGCCTCATATACAAAACACATGCGCTTCATGCTCTTATTTGAAATACAGTTGATAAATATGTGACCCTGTCTGTGGCTAAAGTCTAATTTTGATACTACACTGTCAGAAAAAAAGGTCAAAAAATGATCCCTATACTGTAGTATTCATTTGGGTGGTATCCTTTCAAAGAGAACACCATTGCATCTAAAGACTGCATAAACCTTTAGTGAGTGAAACTTGTAGATTAGGCTGTAATGTCTGATGATCAAGACACGTGTTAAGACAGTTGATCTCTCTTCAAGGTTTCAAAGCTTTTTACTTTGTGTCTAAGCTTCACAGGGTGGTCAAATATTAGGGGTGTAATAATTTTATTTCTAATGATCTGATGCATCGATGCCACACATAAAAAATCTATTTGAGGTACCTTTATTTTGACACTCTCCACGTCCTCATTCCTTGACGAACCGTCCATTTACCATTTTCCGCCAAAGCGCGCATTTTTGTTTATTTTCATCTGCTAGCTAGCGTCAAGTACAGTAAATGCGATGCAGCAACAAAGTAGTTGTAGCAGCGAAAACACAGCGAAAAAGACAGAAGATGAGCGTTTGTTTAGCACTGCCGATTATATTGTCCAAGCAAAACGCCAGTGTTTATTAACAGTGTCCTCTGTTGATCAGTTGATTTTTTTTTTAAGAAAACTCTCTCAAAAGAGACCTAACTTGACGGTTAGATCTGATGTTGTGTGACAGATCAAATGCTTAAAGGAACAGTATGTAAGAAATTTATATCAATTAATCATAAAATGGCCCACAACAGTGTTCTGGCCAGGATATTGTCGTTTAAAAAGTGGAGTTGTATCCCTCAAATGATGTTTATGTTGTCGAGTTGTTTATTGGCCACCAGTTGTGTGATTGCAGTACCAGTTTTAGCCACAAGTTTTGTAATTGCAATATCAGTTTTAGCCACAATCCATACTGTTCCTTTAATTTTAACAGCTTTAATTTTTTTAAACACATTTTGGAACAAAATACTGAAAGACTTTGTCTGTTGCCATCATAAGCTTGATTTTATGTGACATTTTAAACCTCATTATTCATTTTTCTTTATTTAAAAATGTGTATTTTTTATTGTTGTAAATGTTCCAATTGGGACAGAGATTGTGCCATTTTCAAAAAGTTTAATTAAATGTTCATGTTATATATATTTTAGTTGCATTTGTAAGTAAAAATGTAACTGCTTAACAAGGCACGTAATATAAAAATATCGATAAATTAACCGAATCTGATCAAATCGTAATCGCATCAAAAAAGCATTTAATGTATTGTTAAAAATTGCATCGCTGGTGGAGAAAATTGATTTTGTATCGAATCGAAAATGATCTGTCCTGTTTACACCCCTATAAAATATACACCCTTTTTATGCTGTGTTTCTTTACTAAAAATCTGCTTTTCTTTATTATTGACTCATATATGTAATCCTAATAAAACAGAGTAAGCATGACATGTGGTGGCCTGCTGTGGCCGTGATTGGCGTATATTCACAATATACACAGTCAGAAACAAAGGTATGAAACTCAGATGGTTTCCTTCAAAAAGGTCTCAACAGCTTTGAGTTATACCAATATACAGAGCTCAAAAGCAAAACCCTCTTAAGTGCGATTGACATGTTTTCTTGTAAATTAGCATATTTTATCCGATTTTTAATGGATTATGCCAACAAACCGGTATTTCTGAATGAACTGAGTCCGGGATTAAGTGAATCTAAAGTAAACGTATTACGTATAAAGCATTCCATTACAGTGACGGCTGGTGACTTCTTTTTCGAGGATGCACGATGCGAAGTTCATCACAACAAAATAAGTGCCTGCTGCAGACACGTCTAAAGGGTATATGATAAAAGAGATGCTTGCGTTTGCCAGATACTCACATAATCTCATGCGTAATCAGAGTTTGATGAGATGAGATGAACGTGAGCGTCTCTTTTATCATAAACAGTTTTGACGCGTGTGCAGCAGGCACTTATTTTGACAAAACACGTTATGCACATGGTTCACATGACCCAACAAACACATATTTAAAACACTAGCAACACACATGAAACTCCGAACACTTATTTTGAATTTGCGACCCTCGGAAGAGCAGTCACAAGACGCCATTGTTCCATTAATATCATCTCATTTTTAATAGATGTGGCATTTAGCGGCTCCTTATATGCACCCTTAAGGAACATTTGTGTCCTTTTTAAAGGGTACCGCTCCAGTGACATCTTTTGTACCTTTTTCGATGTACAATAACAATATATCAGTGCCGTATGGCTGTCATTAAACTGTCACAATACACATTTTTAATGAATAAAACATTTAATAGCCCATTTACTGGAATACACTGTTGCTTAGAGGGAATAAAAAGTGACCTCTCCAGATCTTTTCAACTAAATTAGTAACTGTAAATAGAGTCATTTGTGCTAATTGTGATCCTCATTAGGTCCATCTGATCGTGGCAGCGAGGCAGAAGTGTGAAACTGTCGTCTCATCTGCTCTGCTTGTTACTCTGAGCAGAATCCCTCTCAACAATCAAAAATTCATGGCGAGTGTGAAGTTTTATCTCCTGCCAATCTCATCGCTGCCCCCATTGAAATCATACTGTTTATGTGCTGGCATGAGCAAACTCAACAGTCAGTGAAAAACCAAGAGAGATGAAAGAAATGAATGGCAAATATTTATCCTCTATTGAAATGATAGATGCCCTTGAAATTGTGTTTTTATTATAAATTATTTAATTGATCAACTAATGCTGTTATTATACTGTAGCTAAATGCGATTAAAGCAGAAATGTTCACTGTCATTCATATAGAAAATGCAGCAATAAGCTATTTTTATGTACATTTTATTTGACATCAATTAGCAGATTTTGGCAGTACTTCTATTGACTCTGACAGGAACGCTACATTGTCTTCGCACAAACCTTCCTGTATCGACGTTTCTGTAACAAAATTACAGTTACTGCCAAAACATTGTCCATTTAATTTCGCACTCGGCTGTCCTTGTTCAGCACTCACAGTTCATAGTGAACATCTTTTTTTACTGCGCCTCAGCAAGAATTTTGCTAGCTGATTAATGGTCAAAAATGGCCCCCAGCAGTCACTGGGGTAGTACTCTTTAAAATGTCCTAATATGTACCATTTAGGTACAGATACTTTTGGTATCTCTAAGGTATATTCTTTGCCAATATGCACCTCTGAGGTACTATTATGAACTCTTTATGTGCCCCGGTGACAGCTAGGGACCATTATTTGACATTATTTTCAGGTTTGAACAAGTTTTGACATTGTGGAACATCTGCAGGTCTTGTTCTTCCATCATTTTATCATGCATTATACTGCTTTTGGACTATTCCCAAAAATCTTTAAGGGATGTTAAAAGCTTTGTTGAAATACAGTCGATGCTTGATGTCAGCAATTTTTTGATATCATTTTATTGTTTGTCCCAGGTGGGGCACTATATTTCTTCCACCTACAAGCTATGGGACATTTAAACAATAAATCCTTTATAAATATTTATTTTAAAATAAAAAACATTGGGATGCTAATCCTGACTGCCACAATTTCACATTATATTTCTTCTTGTCAACCTGGCTAAAAGCCCAATTCTGGATTATTTGAGCAGAATCAGACAAACTCAGACGTTTCTTTTAACTCTTCATACAAAATATATCCATATTATCCCACTAAATGAATAAAGTATAAAGTAAGCAATAGATGTAAACAATTTCTTACTGTTTTGTCTTTTATTGCGGTCGATATATTTATTGACATCACAATTGTTTACATGGGTACACAGAACATACAAAATAATTCACAATTACAGTAGTTAAACATAAGTCTTACAGTGTATATCAATGAGAAGTATATAACGTGTTGTGTGGCTATATACTGAGCAACATAATGTTCACATCTTTGTGCGCTGCAAAAAAATTGTAGCATTTTTTTTTTCAAATCAACAAATATTTTTATAAAAATAATAATTAAAAAAATTAAGATAAACAATTTCAACTAGAGTTTATAAGTTATGTAATTTTTTTAAGCCAAAACTTAAAATAGTAGGTTGAATTTACGTTGTTTGTTTTAACTTTGGGCTGCATTTTTTTTACAATGTGGCTTTACATTCAACATATGAAATATCTCTTAAAAATTCTAATTAGAAATATGTTCTGGTGACACTTTATCAATAAGCAAACTTTGTAGATTTGAAAGGTGAAAGCAATGTAATTTTATATAGTTTTAAAATGAATTAAAACCTGTTTACCATTCTTGTTACAGGTGCCTACCTGCTATGTCATGTTTTTACCTGCAATAAGTTGACACAACTTATAAAAACAAGTTGAAATTGTTGAACTTAATTTTTTAAGGTAAGGTAACACAACAAAAGATTTGACAAACAAATGCTGCATTTTTCACAATGTTGAATTGTATCATTTAATTAATGCAATGGCATTTTAAAGCTGAATGCACCACAACAAAAATGAGCGATGCTGCTATTTATTTATTGTGACAGCCTTTACTGCAATGTTATGACAGCAGAAACAAATCCATAAATAGAAAGAAATATAAATAATGTGTTGTCCCACTTTTGTACAAATATGCAAATCTGTATTTGTTTCTCAGATCACTAGATTTACTCGAGCACTCTTTAGCTGCCCTACATTTTACAATAATTCACATGGCAAGACATTTTCTGGTTAATTTTACAAGCTTTATGTCAAAATTTTTAACACATTTAACACATTTTAATAATCTTGGAAATGTTAAATGTACAAAAGTAAATGTGCATTAATTTCATTTTAGGAAGTTTAAGTTTTAGGAGTTTTGTTAAGCTTCATCCACCAAAAAACTCAGTCAAACTAACTAAGCAAGTATCATCTTAGTCTCAGATGTTTCTTCTAAAACTGCTTAAAGAAACAAAAAGCAAAAGACAATTGTTAAAATACATTATGAGTATGGAGCTGTATATGTAAAATAATGTGGATTTGTGTAAATCTTATGAGAACTGGTTAAGTTCATACTGAAACCTTTGTGAGATTTCTTTTTTTCTAGAGAAACATCTGAGACTTAAGCAATTTGACTAGGAGAAAAAATTGAGACCTTAGAAAGTGATTTTTCTTATGGCTCATGCTGGCTGTAAACTGCATAATGACACTCGGAAAATGAGGCGTTCAGTGATTTCTACACCTGCAAGGACATTTTGATTTACAGGGGACATCGGCTCCCTGTCACAACAGCATGACAGCAGAGGAGAAAAGATCCCGTGAACAGGATGTCGCGATCGACTTTACTGTGACGCATTTCCGAGTGAAATAGAAAATCGCATGAGGAAAATAGTGGGTGTGGTTTGTGTATTCCACTTTGAACTGATTGGATATAAAAAGTTTTATTCAAAAATCAATCTCGCAGCAGACTTAGAGCCCTTTAGGAACAGTTTTTTTTTTTTACAGCAATGATGGATCATGGAGCCTCTCAAGAGTTCCTGGAAGTAACTGTCAGCCCCAAAGAGCTGCAGCAGAAGATGAACTTAAGTTTTAAGAATTAAGACGTTTAAAAAATAAGATGATATCTTAGCACTACATGTGAATCAAATCACTTTGTTCATCAATGCATTTGTGGTGAATTATTTCTCATTAAATTTGTGATTTAATGCAGATTAGTAAATACATCAGGCCCCGCTCCAGATTTGAGATGAAAGGTGGGCCAAGTGATATTCCAGGTGGGCTGGTTGGATTCGGAGGGGGGGTATTTAATTTCACACGTCTATAGTTTTAATATCATGTATTTAAGACAATTGTTAGGGTTGTTTAATGTTGTTGTTGTGTTTGTGTTTTCTTCTTTTTAAATATGTTTTTGTACATTTTCGGAACTATTTAGTTAACGTCTGTTAATATAGTGTAACATTTCAAATTTTGGCCAAAAGATTGTCTGTTATGTGGTGTGGGGCCAGGGTGGGCCAAGCCTCTGATTGGGTGGGCCAGAAATACACAGAGTTTATTTATGAATAAAACGTGTGGGTAAGGTGTTGGCACTGTGATTCTGCTGGTTAATTAAATAGAATGCAATAAATTAATTTAATAATAACTTGTATTAATAAAATGCACAGTATTAATGCATTCAAGGATTAATAATAACTGAAAGTGATGAAGATGGCATCTCCCATCAGATGTTCATATTAACAACAAAAAGAAAACAACACTGAGCCAGAAGTATTATTATAATTTACAATAAATTAAACATGCCTTATGAGTCTTTTTTATCTTGTTCTTTGTAAATTTATAAATCAAACAGGCACAAGATATATACACAGCGCACAGTTAATTGTACATTATAAACATTCACAAACATTAAGCTTATGTACTACACAGTGTGGTGCATTTTAAAGCTTTAAAGGGGTTGGGAGCAACGTAAAACATGTTAACAAGGCTGACATACTAATCTTCCTATATTAGTGGATTTTATTTGTCAAAAAAACATTGTTAATGTAACTACATAAATATACTACCTACACATATTCATATATGAATATTGTAAATCAATCCATTTCTTTACCATTAATTAGAAAAAAATCCCAGCTCTTTGCCACTTCCTTGATGTAAATGAACTTCCAGGAACTAACTGATGTGTCCATGAATCATGTGATAGCCAAGCTTTTTGGATTTTTGTTAAAAAACTCTCTTCTTAAAGGGCTCTGAGCAGACTGTAAGTCGGAGGGGGCGGCGTTAACTGATGCTCCGCCTAAGCTGTCTAGCTGATGTCATTAGGGAAGGTTCAATGCTATCTCACGAGTATTCTTACATATTTTATGAGTTGGCCCATTCGTATTAATTCATACGACCACATTCGTAAGTTTTGGTACGATTTGCCTTGACCCCTGTGACGTTGGGGTTACGTGCGGGGTTAGGTTGTTGTTTTTTCATGAAAATCGTATGATTTTGCACCATTAACTTCATATGAATTGATACGAATTAGGCAACTCGTAAAATATGTATGATTTCTCGTGAGATCAGGCTCCCAAGGGTGGAAGTACATTTACAGATTTTGATTATAATTCATGAGGGCACATGATTTTTTTTAAAAAGTGACCCACACGCATAAATTGTTTATAATGAACAATGCAATATTTCATTAAAAAGTAAAAATTGTCAGTTTTCATTTCATAGGGACTTTAAGTGGTCTCACAACAAAGTTTATTCTACTCTTTGTCAATGGGATCTAATACACTGTGACTTGTTTTTTTATAGACAAGGCTTAGATTAGGCCAGAGGTAAGCTTTAGTTAAATAAAGATATTAAAATAGCTGTTATAAATGTGCCTTAGAAAAATAGCATCTGTGGTGTGCATCATGAGACAAAACAATAACATTAAGATGTCAGTGCAAATTGTGAGGACAATGTCTTATTTTGGTCTAGGACTAGACCTAAGCCTTATCAATAAAACCGGGCCTGAGTGTTCATACAAGGTTCTTAAACAGATTACATGATGGAGTACAAGTTCACTAAAAGCCCTTGGAGATCCAATTTGTAGAGGTAAGTGGGTCTCTCAGTTATTTTCAAGAAAATGTACCCTTAACCTTGTGCTTGTATTGCTTCACGACTTCCATTAGCTAAAATCTCTGTTGTATGTTTTAGAAACTTTCATCCGCACACTCTAAACAACTTATCTGTACCATATACGTTAACATTTGACAGTAAAGGGACTGTCTGCTTTTATGTGGCTTATTAAGAACTAATACGTTTAAAAAGATCATATGTTTAAAAATCCTCAAGATTACATACTGAATTTTGGAGATACCTTTAAAATGATACTGTATGTATAATCATTGCACATGACCCAGCTTCTCAATGCTCATCTGTGTTTGATAACGCAAAAGGCTTTCAATACATAAGTGCTATATCCAGTGTCACAAAGTACAGACATATTTTCAGTTGTATATGTGTAAATAAACATGCTGATGTGTGTGGTCAGTTTTCATTATGTTTACTCAGTGTATAAAAAATTAATGAGCCATGTTATACTGAACAGAGACTAGCATTTGTTTTAAACTGTCATACTACTGTACATTAGCTATTTGAAGCAGTTCCTCTATTGATTTGTTTTGTGGTTCTGTAAATATGCAGTGCTTTAACTTAAAATAATTATACAAATGATAAAAATACACATCTTTACCTCTTAATTCTTCTATTGAGAGCAGTATAGTGGATTACATCAGTGAAGTTAAGGATGGAAATCATTGATGTCTGAATTGTAGGATCATAATGAATGTTGCGCAGTGTCCTTTCACAAGCCTGTTGTGAGTTTCGGTAATTTCCTTATATCTCCATTTGAACTTCATGAGCTGGTGTCTCCTTCAGGGATGCAGGGATGGTGTAGAACCTGTTTAACAAAACAATACTATTGAATTTAGGCAGCGGCTATTTAGCGATACATTAGATGGCATTTACTCTAAGTAAAAATAGAGAGATATTTTCTATTTACATTAAGTGACAATATGAGCATATTCTTAACGATATGCTATTTACAGTAGGTGAAAATCATTTTTATTTAATAAATAAAATGATCAAATATGCAATAAGTGTAAATAGTAATTTTTTAAAAGTTGCCCACCAGCATTTCTTTGTGATTTTCACAAAAGTCTCACAAAATGCTTTCCAGGAAAATTTCCTTCTATAAACATACAAATATATCAAATGGAAGAACAGACCCTCTGCTTTCAAATAAACAAAACGGGGGGAAAAAAACCGTTTCATCCTATCTTTGTTTGTTTCCTTTTTTAAGTCTCTTATATACTCACCTAAAGTATTATAAGGAACACCTGTTTAATTTCTCATTAATGCAATTATCTAATCAACAATCACATGGCAGTTGCTTCAATGCATTTAGGGGTATGGTCCTGGTCAAGACAATCTCCTGAACTCCAAACTGAATGTCAGAATGGGAAAGAAAGGTGATCTAAGCAATTTTGAGCGTGGCATGGTTGTTGGTGCCAGACGGGCTGGTCTGAGTATTTCACAATCTGCTCAGTTACTGGAATTTTTACACACAACCATTTCTAAGATTTACAAAGAATGGTGTGAAAAGGGAAAAGCATCCAGTATGTGGCAGTCCTGTGGGCCAAAATGCCTTGTTGATGCTAGAGGTCAGAGTAGAATGGGCCGACTGATTCAAGCGGATAGAAGAGCAAATTTGACTGCAATAACCATTTGTTACAACCGAGGTATGCTGCAAAGCATTTATGAAGCCACAACACGCACAACTTTGAGGCGGATGGGCTACAACAGCAGAAGACCCCACCGGATACCACTCATCACCACTACATATAGGGATGGGCATGAGTACTCGATTGCTCGGAGCTTCGGTGTCACTGGTAACATCACTAGAATTTGGCGTAAACAGAATGAGAACATGGATCCATCATGCCTTGTTACCACTCGGCAGGCTGGCGGTGGTGGTGTAATGGTGTAGGGGATGTTTTATTGGCACACTTTAGGCCCCTTAGTGCCAACTGGGCATCGTTTAAATGCCATGGCCTACCTGAGCATTGTTTCTAACCATGTCCATCCCTTTATGACCACCATGTACTCATCCTCTGATGGCTACTTCCAGCAGGATAATGCACCATGTCACAAACCTCGAATAATTTCAAATTGGTTTCTTGAACATGACAATGAGTTCACTGTACTTAAATGGCCCCCACAGTCACCAGATCTCAACCCAATAGAGCATCTTTGGGATGTGGTGGGATCTGCATTCCACAAATCTCCATCAACTGCAAGATGCTATCCTATCAATATGGGCCAACATTTATAAAGAATGCTTTCAGCACCTTGATGAATAAATGCCACGTAGAATTAAGGTAGGGGATCGAACACAGTATTAGTATGGTGTTCCTAATAATCCTTTAGGTGAGTGTAGGTTTCTTAAAAAATACAAAATTTTAAGCAAAAAGCTGAAATAATTACATTTTTGTAAAGTATATTTTGTCAGAGATCAGATTCTTGATTATCAAAACATACACAGAGTTTAAAATTAATTAAATTAGTTTTTGCTTCAGTTTTTATACATTTGGTAAGAGCGACATCTAGTGGATAATTTTACGGAATTACCGTAAAAACTCATCTGAAAAGCGTCATTGGCAGGTAAATGTTTTTTTTTTTTAAATTGACGAGATAACTCATCAATGGCTGGAAAAGAGTTAAATGAATGGTGCAAAAGCCCTCCCGACACCAACCCCTAACCATACCCATTAAATACTTTTATTCCTAATAAAAGTCGTTAGGCACTTTATTTCAACTTTTCAAACATTTTCTTTGTTTTTATTAAAAAAATAAAGGCTTTATTATCATGCAGGATAATAATAAATATTTTATACCTCAAACTAACTATTCCATAATTATGTATACACATACCTCGAGGACGTGTAATTTTTCCTTTTTTTATTCCAAGATTGAAAGCAGAAAGACTCTGCACATTTCTTTTTGCAGTCGATGACCTGATAGATGATTGGATTGTACATGGCAGCAGATTTGGCAAGCAGAGTTGGTACAACGGATATTGTAATAGGCACTGTATCAGGCTCTCCAAAAGCAGACACCACTGACACCACAGCATAAGGGATCCAAGCTATTAAAAATCCTGCACAGATCAACATCGCCACCTGGAGGATCCAAGCAGAATCACATGGAATACCACATTTGCATTTGTCTATACAAATATTTGTTCAAAAATATGCATAAAATAATGGTTTGCATAAATAATAATAGCACAGGAAATTATGTAGGATGTTAACCTTAGTCAACTTCATTTCCAGGTTGTTGTTGTTCTTATTCCGTGTGTCAAAATGAGAGATTTCTTTAGCTGATGACTTCACCTTGAATATGATCATGACATAAGAGAAGACGATAATGCCGGTGGGGAGGACAAGGCAGAAGATGAGCATGCACATAACAAAGCTCTGTCCGGACACCGAGGCCTGGGCCAGCCACCAGTCCAGAGTACAGGACGTGCCAAACGGTTCGGGTGCATAGTTACCCCATCCCAACAGAGGCATGGTGGCCCAGAATGCACCGTAAAACCAAGTGAACAGCACAAGGAGAATAGCGTGGCTCCGCTTGAACCATGTTCCTGATGACAAAGTAAAATTATCATAAACATGCATGTCAGGCAAGAGCGATAGATAAACATCATCAACATCAGGAAGTAAGCATCTTCTGCACCAGTTTTTGTGTGAGCATATCAGTGAACACCCCTGACCACTGGGTGGGTTTCACGTCTTTGTAAACGAAAGTTTAATGCATTTTGGGAAGGATTGTTTCAGTGCACATACAGCCATTATAGAGGTGGGAGGTAAAACAACAAACACCCGAAAATTCTCGGGCAGCCGCATGTCGAAATTTCAGTCAAAACCGTTCTATTTCATCATACACAATCTGAAAACAGGGCTTTAAGTGTAAAATACCGAACTTGTCCTTTAAAAGAGTAAAAATGGGACTAAATGATTTAAGTAAGCAACAATATAGGAGAAATTTTGCTGTATCATGAAATATATTACAACTAAAGGGCATTGTTAGGAACACGATACTTCACTACAGCACTAGCCTTGAGTACCTCATTGCTTTTATTTAACAGATAACACACAAAATATTAAAACCCAGAAGATTGTTTCAACGCAACTTCTATGAAGTAAAATTACTTTCTTCTTGCTAGAAAAAATAGTCCCTAAATGGCAGCAACCGAATCAAAGACTGTTACTGATAATTTCATAACTTTTTTTTAATTATGTTTATGCACTGTAAAAAATACTTTGCTGCCTTAAAATTTCTAAAGATTTTTTTCCTTAAAAAAATCTAAAGTGATAGGACTTAAAAATGTCCTGTATTTGTGAAACGTGATGTCATAGATCAGCCAATTTTCAAAAGATGCTTCTTACCATATCTTAAATGACAGATTTTCAAGTAGCGGTCTAAGCTGACGATTGTCATCGTTATGAGACTTCCACATCCGAAGAAAAAGCCGGTCCAGCCATAGAAGCGGCACCCGACCCAGCCGAAGAGCCAACGGTGAGAAAAACTAGACACCAGAAAAAATGGCTTTCCAAAGACTGAAAAAACAAACAAACAGTAAAATATTGATTAAACTTATTTTACTTAGATACAACTGACAATATAACAACACATCATAACTATTTTTCATGCCTTACCATGCTCCTTGTGCTACACTGCAAAAAATTCTTTTTAAGAAATAATTTTCTTAGTATTTTTTTGTCTTGTTTTCAGTAAAAACATGAAAAAATTCTTAAATTAAGATGCTTTGTCTTGATGAGCAAAACGACCCAAGAAAATAAGTCTAGGTTTTAGACCAAAAAATATCAAATTTAAGTGATTTTGTGCATAAAACAAGCAAAAAAAAAAAAAAAAACCTGCCAATGGGGTAAGCTAATTTTTTCTTGAATTTTGTGTTTAAGAAAAATGTTCAAGATTTTTTTGCTTACTCATTGGCAGATTTTTTCTTGTTTTATGCACAAAATCAAATTTAAATTTGATATTTTTGTTCTAAAACGACTTGTTTTTTTGGGGTCGTTTTTCTCATCAAGAAAGTGCATCTTAATTTAAGAATTTCTTAGATATTTTGACTGAAAACAAGACAAAAATTCTAAGACATGTTTTTCTTGAAAATATTTTTTTTGCAGTGTATACAGTGTGTACACTTTTTTGTGAATTTAGTGTTTTTAGTGTTTAAGAAAAATTTTCAAGATTTTTTTGCTTGCCCCATTGGCAGATTTTTTGCTTGTTTTATGCACAAAATAACTTAAATTTGATATTTTGGTCTTAAAACTGGACTTATTTTCTTGGGTCGTTTTGCTCATCAGGAAAAAGCATCTTAATTTAAGAATTTTTGATATTTTTACTGAAAACAAGACAAAAATACTAAGAAAATGTTTTCTTGAAAATCATTTTTTGCAGTGTGCAGTGTACCCTACCAAAGGATTGCTTGAATAAAACCACATAATTAGTTGTTAAATATTACTGTCAAAGTTTTCTAGTTCAGGCTACCAGGTCAAATTAGCTTTGTCTCTCCCACAAGCTTGTATTTGGCACAGGCAGAAAACTTAAAATGTATTAGGTTTAATAAGAGAAAGCAGTTTCCCCAGTGTATCCTGAGATGCTGAGAAAGTCATCAGCCTTTCGCGACCCAGCAGAAGACATGCAGGTTTGGATGGAAACAAAAGTCTATAATGGTCCACATTGTGGTACTATGTTTATTTCTAACAAACTACATCAGCAGAGATGTAATCGATTCTGTAACTTATACACAACCAGGTCTTTTATAGTGAAGAATGACATCACCAATCTAACAGACCAAAAGTATTTAATTATAAATGAAGCATTAAGCAGCAGGATATCGATTTTATTACCACACAGAGCTGAAGCTGAGGTGATGTAACTGCACGACTATCCACTAGGAGGGTCCAGAGTACAATTATGAATAAAAATAACTGAAGAGAGGAGTGTCTGAAAGATATCTGACATAGACAAGATGCTTTTCACGTCTTCATTCAATATTCAATTATAAAAATAATTAAATATTTCATTCACTTTTGTAAGCAGTGCCAAGCAACCTTTGTCTGATGTCCATTTAGAACATAAAGGACAGAACAGAACACAACTTTATGAGGATGTTTTCCGAACAGGGTTTAGATTAATCCAGGCCTTAGGATATTAAAATGGTTTTTACAAACATTACAATACAAAAAACAATACTGGTGTGCATCTTAAAACAAGAAAATGGCACTGATAGTGCAAGGTGTTTTGAAATTACAGCAGTCTGGGAATAGGATAAGCCCTGTCCGGGAAACTGACCCCATATCTCTAAAGATTTCAAGGAAACCCCAACTTCTAAAGTACAAAAAAACCTTTCTAGTTTTTTCATGTAAACAGTGAAACATACATAACCTCACATGAATTCTGGGCATTACAGTATTATAAATCATTTAATAGTTTTTATAACAAGCACATATGACGAATCAAATCACGACCTCACCTGATATGCCAAAGTCAAGTACAGCGAGATTCAGTGTCATGAACTCTGGCGGCTTTAACTTGTTTTTTCGTGTGATGGTCTTATAGATGACATAACCATTTCCAGTGGCACCCAAGATACCTGTAAATAAAAGTGCAATAAGATTACAAAACAGTGAAACTCTTATAATTTTAGATTTCAACATGTGTACGTGCTGATCATTGTGCTCGCCACAATTCCGCATAATTTCATATCCTGGCCTGTGTTAACTCAGCTGACTGACCTACTACAGTCAATTAAGTTTAACTGTTGGGACTGCATGTGATAAATTTAATAAACTCTTTCAATTTTTGTCAGTCTACTGTCCTCATATGACCATGAAGTGATGTGATGTGAATCACGTACATTAAAATTACTGATACATTTATGCAGTTTATATAGAGATTGTGTTTTTGAGACTATTTACCAAAATATAATTTTATGCATAAATATTATGTATGCAAATGCTCATATTTTATCCTCTAACAAGATATTGGTTAATTTTTTACCTATAGTATAGTTCAACAAAGTACCTAATAAGAAGAAGCCATTTATCGCATGGTTATCCAGGACACAGAAAACGGGGACTAGATTGGGTAACATACAATTCGATCTATCTATTAAAATATGTCAGAATTTTCTAGGTCATATAAGAACACTGGAGCCTTTGCAGAAGGTAGGAAACAGCTTAACCGGCGGATAGGTGAACTGCGAATTACATTTTTTCAAAAGCTTATTGGCAAAACAGGACAACTATTTCTGGCATTGAATAAACTATGCGATGAATGCCCATCTCTGTCATTCTATTAGTGATGGCAAATATCTGCTCTTTCAGCTTTTAGATTTCAGTTTTTAGATGCATCATTGGCATGACAAATATTTGTATATTCATTTTGCCAAAGCATTCCCAGCTAGCCGAAAGAAAGAAACAATTATTGGCAGATGCTAGAGGTGCAGAATACCTGTTAAATATCTATTTTTTTGATAAATTGTTTGAATATCTTTTAAGAAAATTTAGGGGGTGTGTTAACCAAAGCATTTAAATGTGGCTAAAAATGCCAGGCGGATGCCAACTGAGGGCGCTTGCCAGCCTTTTTTCAGCTTTGGTTGCTATGGTACTTCTGTTTTGTTTATCAATCATTGAAACATGAAGGTCGGTTGTTTTTATATTTGTCCCGCCCCTCCTTCATTGTGATTGGATGGCTTAGTGAAAGCGACATTGACGAGCATTTCAACTCTGGGCGCTCAGCGCTAACGGTGGAAAAACTCTTGAGTGCTGGCACTCTGCCGCCTTTTGCCGTTTTTGAAAAGCCATTGGAAACCATTGGAAACCAAGCGTGCTGCACAACCCTGAAAAGTGAGGCCAAAATGTCTCGATCGCCCTCCAGTGACTGGTCCTTGTATAGGTCATAAACCCCGCCTCCCCATGTTATTCAATGGGACTTGAGACCAACTAAATAATTTAATTACACTTCTTTTCTCTGAAGCTGGTTTCTGTCATTAACTGTAGTTTTATCACGCTGATGTAAATTCAAGTGTTTGTTTTTAAAATAAGTTTGTTTTAGTTAGTTATTTAATGCTATAAAAAGGGTGGTGTCACGTCATGATTGACAGGTGTGATATGTGCATTCTGCGAGAGCGAGGGCGGGCCCTTAATTTCGCGGCTTTACTTCCTGCTCACTACTGCGCAGGACTGGTCCCGAAATCGCTTCTGCGCAGACTCAAGATTCAAGATGTCAGCGCCATATCTGGACACTGGCGGCTTAACTTTTCACCAATGGAGGAGAGCGAACATGCGTCGTCCATCTTTTTTTACAGTCTATGTTGAAAACATACGCCGGCTGTAGGCGTAAACACCTTGGTGTACACCAGGGGTGTCTAAAGTCGGTCCTGGAGGGCCGGTGTCCTGCAGAGTTTAGCTAAAACTTCTCTCACCACACCTTCCTCAAAGTATCTAGTCTGCCAGGTAAGACATTGATTAGCTGGATCAGGTGTGAAGGGTTGAAATAAAACTCTGCAGAGACACCGACTCTCCAGGAGCAGGATTGGACATCCCTGGTGTACACACTCCCTTAGGTTAAAGCTAATATTTGTGTTCCCGTAGTTCACAGATTACATAAAAACTGTTACGAAATGGAAAAACTTTGTAAATATTTCCCCAAAAGACACGTTAATATGTATTACAACATGAGTGAAATATGTGTATATGTATGCCAAGTTGCCCTTATACATACAGTACAGTATATACCCAATTATTTGCAGAACATGCACTCCTATTTGGCCTTGAGTAACTTCTTGTTAATGCTGACAAAAGCTTTACAGACATTTCAGACATTTTGCTATTTAGAAATGACAAAAGATAAATACCTAAAAAATATTACAAAAATGTTTGGTTTTCTGAAAGCCAGGGTATATTTGTAGCAATACTTAAACAATACATTGTATGGGTCAAAATGTTTTGTTTTTCTAGCAAAAATCATTAGGATATTAAGTAAAAATCATGTTTCATGAAGATATTTTGTATATACGTATATAAATTTATATATAAATGAAGAGTTTCGTTGCAAAACGAGATAAATCCATTTTTTTACATTTTTGTCAAAACATGTTTATTATTATGTTATCATGTTATTATTTTGTTTTATGGTGCTATACTTAGCTGTATTTTTTAAGTTATGAAGGTTTAAATCAAAACAAACCAACTGCAGTTCAATTGATATTAATTGGAATGCACGAACAAAAAATGAGATTTCTGAACAATTAAAAAAACGGATTTATCTCGTTTTGCAACGAAACTCTTCATATGTATATATATAATATAAATATATTAAAAAGTATAATTAGTAATATGTTTAGCTTAAAACTTTATTTGGACAAATTTAAAAGCTATTTTCTCAATTTTTGCACCCTAAGATTCTTGATGTTTAAATCAAGGCCAAATGTTGTCCTATCCTAATACAACATATATCAATGGAAAGCTTTATTCAGCTTTCAGATGATGTATAATAAAAAATTACATTTTCTGTGGTCTACGATCACAAGTAAGGGTAATTAAATTTTCACAAGATCTGTATTTCCCAGGCCACATTCATAATCAACCAATACACCCACTGCTTCAAAGAATACTGAATGCTTTCCTTAATTTGCCATTGAATGATTCCAAAGATGTCTGAGTGAATTTTACTCAAGGCTTCAAGGCTCCATGCTTACCAACAATAAGGATGTACAACGCAGCCACTATGTCGGCTTCCTTAGACAGCTTGGATGCAAAGGGATCTCCTCGAAGAAGATAATGTGGAACATAGCCTGAGGCTGCTGACGTCTCATTCTCCATTAGGAACACTGAGAAATACTATGACCTTCCCTGGGGAACAACAAAACATGTTTAGATTAAACACTACAACAGAGTCGTGTCTGTAAGCTCAATTTGATGCATAAGCTGGAGTCCCAACACAGCATTCTGATCTGAAAGGCTACAGCCAATAGGTCTAAATTTCTAGATTAAGGTTTACTAACCCTATCATGTCTTATTGGCTTATTGCAGACACCTTTGTCTTCATAATCGATAAATATTGAATTCTTGTGTGTTCCTAAGCAACGTAAACAATAAAAGAAAAACGAGATATGCATGGTGAATAATGAGATGAGTAAGACCTTTTCATTATTTGAAAAGGTCATAATTAATAAAGTTGAGCTCTTCTGTGATTGGCTGTTGCTCAGATCGGCTTATTTTAGTAGCGCTGTGTGTGTGTGTGTGTAAACAGACCTTGGGCGCTATCATACACCTGGCGCAATGCAGCACAATGTGCGACGCAAGTGTCTTTTGCTAGTTTCAACCGGGCGCAATGATAATTTCACCTTTAGCGCCATGTTGTTTAAATAGCAAATGCATTTGCGCCCAATTTTGTGCCCATGGACGTTCTGTTATGAAAACGAGGTGTGTTCAAGCGCATTTTTGGTGCGTTGCTATTTTGAGGCAACTAAAATAGACTACGCCATTGACCAACTAAAACCTGGTCTAAAGTCTAAAGTCAATGGTGCAATAGTGTTTTTGTTATTTAATGAGCGCATTAGTAATATGCATCGGACGACAACCCGGGTTTGCTTATCACATACATGGATGCACAGCAGCACAAAAAGTCTTTTAAAATATGAAAAATTAAAGGATTAAAATGTAAAAGATTACTATTGCGTCTCCTGGACATAAATGAAAACCAATTATGAGATGTTAGAAGGCATAAAGAGCTGCTTCACCTGTAGCCTGTTAAGTAAATAAATGCTTTGCTTTAAACAAATGCAACTGTTTTAAATGTTTTTTAAATGCTACCCCACGGATTTATTAATTTTTAAGAAATGCTTTAAAAAAAAAAACATTGTGCTGTCCAAGTGCTGAAACAGCCCTCCGCACGTTTGTATATTCTTTATCTCCTGTTTGTTACAAATAAAGTATTTTTAGGGTACAAACCTTTTCTTGCATATTTGCAAACTATTTTATGAGCTTACAATGATTATGTAGGATGTCAATACATAAAAGCCTGCTATTTTTACTTTTAATCCAAAGGTTTTAATCCAAAACATAACAATTTCAATAAAAATGAAAACAACAAATCTTTTTAACATTATTCTTAAACTGCTGGTCTTCTTCCTCCACTTAGTTTTTCAGTTTAAAATTCCGCTTTCTAAATAGGGATTAGGCATGGCGCCAGGCGCAACTGGCTTTTAAAGATGATGAGAGCTGAGACTCTCATTGGTTTATTGCACGTTACGCCCAAAACACACCTATTACTCATTAGGAGAATAGGAACAATCCTTTTAGGTCGTGCGCCTTGCGCATAAACCATTTTTCCCATCGTTAAATAAGCAAAAGTGGAATCGGACATGGCCGGTTAGACCGTGCGCTTTAGATGGGCTTAGATCGTTAAAATAGGGCCCCTTATGTTTGAGCCTGTATCAGACGAAGATACAGATTTTGAGAAAATAATAAGTTATTCAGAGATTGGAAATGGATGTTTCTGAGTGGCAAGTTTGTGTTTTTTCAGTATGGACCTGCAAAACATAACTATAACATCAATAGTACAACTTCAGCCTAAACGCTAGCATATAGCATTAAATAGCATATAGCGTTAAAGCAACACTAAAGAGTTTTTGCTCTTTGCTCCCCCTACAGGTTAGAAGCGTAATTGTCCATTACCACTGTCGTAAATACTGCAGCATAGCTGGCTCTGACTGGATTGCAGGTCTGCCGTAAAGCAAGTTTTTGTAGTTTTCACTCGAACTACAGGACCGCGACCTGATGGTGGGAAACTATAGAGCGAATAGAGCGAATGTGAAAGTGCCGTTCACCCTGTTTCGAGTGGATGAACGATGAAAGTTCACTGACAAGCTGGGCAATTTCGCATTCATTACCGTGGACGTAACTCCTGCGATTATAAATGCGATATTGCCCATCATGCACCCCTACATTCTATGGTACCTTTAATCTGTCAGGATTTGTGTACAACCGTGTGTTTAACTAGATAGCAGCATTTCTAAGCATACAAGAACAGGAGAACTGATTGCCTAAAAATATCTCTTGTAAATATGACACATCTGTTTTACAATAGAAACTAAAACAACACTTAATTGAGTTTTTTTCTGAACACATTGTTGGCTTCTGTAAGGCTTCTGGTGGTTTTATAAAGAACAAACAGCAGGCTTAAATTAATGAGCATTCAGTGTGCTCTCTGGTGACTGACATGCAGATTTTAAAATCATCTCCCCAGAGATCAGAGATGATGCTGCATCAGTCACACATTCACATTTAGGTAAGAAGGTTCTGCAACTCCTAACATGTAATAGCAGAGTATTACAAAAAAACTGAGGTTACTAAACCACAAACCCTCTCATCCCCCTCCCACAAGTATCTGCAGTTTTCTACACTACATAACGTAATCTAATGACGTGGGTACAACCCCTAAGAGATAATTACTTAACTGTGGAAAAATAAGCCACAGCAAATGCTTCTTCCCAGTGTTTTAGACATTTATATGTTGAACTTTGTCAGTTTTGGTCATGATTTAAGCAGATTTTGCTTTACACTAAATATTCACTATATTGCGAATCCAAATGTACATCTCTGACTTCATTTCTGTTTAAAAAAATTAAAATTAATTTTGTGATAAGCCTGCTTTTTTACAATTCCTCATACATGGTTATCTGATTTGAATTTAATTTTGTAGGTAGGATAGAGCAAGTATTTTGAACTCATCTAACCTTTTTTGAAATTGATCACAAGCTCACCAAAATGGACCCGAACCTGTATCTTGGCAATGCTTTGGCATATTGATGCAAAAGTGTGTAAACACCATTACATTCATGATCTGAGGGCACACACAGTTTTGACACAGAGCCACCTACTGGTCCTAAAAAATGGTTATCATTTTTTTATTCTTTGGCTTAAAAATATGGTGGTTTCTTTAGATTCATTGGGATGGGATAAATATTATCCAATGTTATTTGGTCAGTCAATTTGGGTGTTGGCAATTTCAAAATGTTTTAGCACAATAAAGTAGCTAACAAGGACAAAGGGTATAATTACGAAACTTGGCACAAGTCTTCACTACCATGTCCTGCACTCCCAGAAATAAATGTACAAAGGTTGTCACTGTGGCAGTACCTTTAATAAAGGTCCTAATATGTACCTTTTATGTACCTCTAATGGCGCTTTTCCATTGCATAGTACCCCATGGTTTAATTAGTTTGGGTTGGGTCAGCTCACCTCACTTTAGGGTGGTTAGCTTTTCCATCGAGTTTGGTATCACTTTGCAGTGGGAGGGATTATAGGCGTGTCGTTATATTTGCGCTGCATACTGCTGTGACATCATACAAGTGAGAGCATCCTTGTACATTCCCATTCATTTATTTATTTATCAGTCCGCCAAAAATTTAAATTGGCCATCACAAATAGATGTTTGCACATCGCGTTTATGACTATCTCTCTTGACAGTTTCGGTTTAAACACCCGAGGCTCCGCTGAGCCTCATTGAAGTTGCATTTAAGCATATAATACTGACATGCTCGTCGTGAATGTTCCGCCACAAACTGCAAGTTTGGAAAAACCTGTTATCGTGTCCCTGATTCTCAACCTGTGGATGTTTTTCATTGCTAAAATGGAGTTTGGGAACTTATAGCAGAGCACAGATGACAACATTTTTCCTCGAGACAGCGCAAGCAAGCTAGCACTAAAGGTAAAGCTAATATTTACATTATAGCGATGACGCTTAGTGACGATTGACCAATCAGTGATCTACTGTGTTTTCGCGTCATGTTTGGTATCAGCTCGGGTCGCTTGGAACCCCAACCGAGGTGGTACGGAAAAAGTATCGGGTCCTACTGCACCCAATGGAAAAGCTCCCAAAAGTAAGCTGACCCGACCCAAACTAAACCAAACCAAACCGTGGGGTACTATGCAATGGAAAAGCGCCATAAGATACCAATGTCTACCTTAGAGCAGTGTTTCCCAACCAGGGGGCCGGGTCCCACAGGAGATTTCCAAGGGGGCCTCAAGATGACTTAAAATTATAAAAAATTAGACACAACACGCATTAAAATATGCTAAAACAAGCTAAAACCAAGATGCTTCTTTTTTTGGCCATTTAAGTAGCGAATATACTTCTGTCTAGTGAGTCATTCCAAGTTCTATTTATTTTAATGTGAAAAAAAAATTGTGACTGGGGGGCCTTTAAATATCGTTGTGGGCAACTAGGGGGCCTTGAAGTGAAAAAGGTTGGGAACCACTGCCTTAGAAGTACCATTAGCATCGCGCAAAAAAATAACCAAAGAGTTTCATTGTTTTTCCTGTTTGAAGCTTGACTCTTCTGTAGTTGCATACTAAGAACGACGGAAATTAAGTGTTGCGATTTTCTAGGCAGATATGGTTAGGACTATACTCTCATTCTGGCGTAATAATCAAGGACTTTGCTGATAACATGGCTGCAGCAGGCGTAGTGATATTACGCACTGCCTGAAAATAGTCCCCTGCCATTGACAGTAACCAAGGGGACTATTTTCGGGCAGTGCGTAATATCACTACGCCGGCTGCAGCCATGTTACATCAGCAAAGTCATTGATTATAACGCCAGTTTGGTAGTATAGTTCCTAGCTATATCTGCCTAGAAAATCGCAGCTTTTAATTTTCTGTCAGTCTTAGTTCACAATGTAACTACAGAAGAGTCAAATTTTAAATAGGAAAAATATTAAAACTCTTTGGTTATTTTTTAGCGCAATGCTAATGGTCTAATCAGATTCAATGGATTATGCTAAACTATGCTAAACGTGCTAGCACCAGAGATGGAGATCAGCTGAATGGATTTTAAAACGGTAAGAATCAAATGTTTAACTCTAGGGAAGCTGAGCATATTTTCCAAAAGATTGGAATGTCCCTTTAAGATTAATAGCACAACTGCAGCTATTGCATTTTATTACAGTCCATAAAATGTTGGCCTAATAATTGCTTTAAAAGGGAAAATTGAGTTATAAATGAACCTATGCTGGTTGTTTTAGCAAACCCATGGTTGGGTCAAATGTATACATTTTTGGTTTAGATTTAACCCATCGATTGGGTTTGTCCCTTTAACTATGGGTTCAAAATAACCCAGTAAATTTTAGAGATACTGTCACTTTAGGACAGAATGGATCCAAAATATTACAACATTGGGTTTCCTTCTCAACTATCTATGTTCACCTAAGACATAAACAGTTGTCGTTGTTTTGTGTGTATGTGTCTGGTTAATTAAAAAGATAAATAAATTTGTTGTGTGCATGACATGTTTTCTGAACCACGGCTCTCACCCATGCATGTTTCTGAGTGTGTGCCACTGTGTGTGCAAACATTTTAGTGTTTGTGAGGCTGTGTGCACACTTTTGAGTATGTGTGCTTCTGTCAATGAATATAATTGATCGAGCAAATCCGATACCCGATCCAGAATTTCATTCCATATCGAAGCCAATACAAAATTGGAGCATTCCTACTCTGAAGTTTACAAATGATGAATGTCTGTTCGTATGAACCTGCTTGGACCCCAATATTTGCAGGTATATTTTTATATTGGCTATAGGGGCTGTCCACACGGAGACGCGTATCACTGCATACGTATAAATTTGTTATCGTATTGGCGTTTCATCCACACGGATCCGGCGTTTTGGGAGACTGAATCCGCTATTTTTTGAAAGCGGGTCCTAAAGTGGATAAATCTGAAACCGACACCCTTGCGGTTTCGTCTGTACAGCCAATCCGTATATTTTGTGAAGCGAAAACGTCATCACATCACGTGTCGGAAGCGTTACACGTAACAGCAACAACAATAACGGCGGACTACGTGATTGTGTTCGTGCTACAGAAGCTACTAAAGCCTACTAGCTTTATTACAGCAAAATCTATTGCTTCTATGCAATTGTGGTGACCAATAAGCGATAATGGACAACACCATACGTTGGTTATGCGCATGCTCAAAGTCTTCTTCTCCGTGTATAGTGTATATCTGTGGCAGAATTACAGCGCTCCATACTGGTCCGGCATATATACTACACCGCTTTCAGTCGGTTTCAGTGGTTTCGTGTTTACGGATTATTTTTTTAGAGCAAGGGAAAAAAATTATCGGATAGGGAATGCAGCGGCTTCATGTGGATATAGCCTATATCCACTATAAACATAATTGCAGCTATACGTTATGTACTTTCTGTCATATTAAAGCAAAATTAACCTCCAGTCATCATGATGTTATTATTGCTCTACTGTGTAACATCACAGAGTGATGATCAGACAACAGCACTCATTGAGATCATAAGTTAACCTACGGCTTGCAGAGTCGCTTTTTTTAGTGCTGTCCTGAATAAAGTATTTCGCATAACAGATGTTTACATGTAGTTCAAAAGTTTACATGCACTTGATTTTTAATATTGTGTGCTGTTAGACTACTTGTTTAATCAATGACTAGTGATAGCTCCTCATGTGTCTCTTGTTTGTCTACTGGTCTTCAGAAAAGTCCTTCAGGTCTTGAACACTCTTTGCTTTTCCAGGAGCTTTCCAAAACTAAAATTACCATTCATCATTTCGCACTGATGGCAATTGAATGACTCACACACAACTTGTATGAAAGGTGCATTTACAGATTTTCAAGAAAACCGCACAATACATTAAGAGCACAGGGAATGGAGGTCAGTGTAAACTGTTATTATTTTGTCTTTTAGGAAACAGGCAATTATCATACAAAGCCTCAGGTCAAAAAGATTATAAGATCTTTAAACAAAATAATACCATTTTTTTTACATAGCCTACTTTTAAAAGTTTAGATTGGAATTTGAACTTAGAAATAACGATACAAAAGCTCTCACTGAGGACACATTAAAAAGTAGCCTACCAATATTTCAAAAACTGTAGCAGTGTAACCATTACAATGAACTACAAATTTTCACCACTTACACTTAATAAGAGCAATAATGCGATAATAGCACAGTGAACAGCTTAACTGCTCTTTTATAAGAGAAATCAAAGTTGGTTGCTAGCAGTTGCTTTTGACTGTAATGCCTGGTTTGTAACCACAATGTCATGTTTCTGTCAGAATTCAAAGGGCGAATATTTCAAAATAATACATTAACTACAGTGAGAAACCAAATGTAAAATATCGTTTCCGCTATAGTATTTTTGGGTATAACAGTACCACAGTCATAAAATATAAAACTGTATTTCTGATTTGAATTATTGAACTGATTTAATGATTTCCTAAATAAATTCTTATCATATCTATGCTGAACTTTGTACAACATCAACCACTTTAGATGATATCAAAGCATAGCTTGTGGCATGTCTGCACTTTCGGGATGTATGCTAGCATTGTATTAGTCATCACATGAATCTGTAGTGTATAAAAGGTCTTTTATATATTTAAAAACAGTGGAGTGATTTATAACTTCAGTAATCAATGTTTTATTTAACACTGCAACAAAGTAAACAATAATCTATTATGATTTTTATAAATGTATCTATTCATGTCCGCACTGCAAAAATCATATTTTAACACAATTATCTAAAAATCCTTAAAAACATATATATTTCCTTATGAAGAAAAGTGGCACTAACATAGAAGTCTTGATTTTGGAGAAATCTGAAAGAATATTGTGAAGTTTATGAGAAAATATGAAAAAATAATCTTGTTCATCCTTTTAAATTAGATTATTTTTCTTACCTCATTGGCAATCAGCTTTTTATAAGTAAATCGACTTGTTTAAATAATATTAAATTAATTGCATTGGAAAATGTTCTGCAGTCCTTCTTGTCATCCCAGTGCTTTCATAATGGTCATTGAGCATCTTTTATAATAGACTACGCAGGAGTGTCTGTGAAGATCATTGCGACTCAAATGTATCTGTTTTCTAAATTAAATACTTATTTTATCAATAAATCGACACTTTTATTGACAAATGTACTAAAAAGACGGCGAATATACCAATTATATTGAAATAAATTTACTACAATAAAGTACGCAGTACATACCGTAGTTTATGCATTGTCTCTTATAGACATCATCTGCTGCATTTTATAAGCACGAATAACTTTTTATCAGAACATCAACACGCACCAAAACAAACCTAACCCACAGATAAATGCGCGCGCGACGATGCAACACGCAACTACATAACGAACAGGTGTCAGTGATGCTGCCATTCATTTACAGTGTCAAATATAAAATGTAAATGTTTACCTTACTGTGACTGTCAAAGCATCGCGGTATATTTGAGCACTTCTGCCTCTGTTTTGATGTAATGTTAAAGTAGAGTTGATAGGCTCTTAATGATGTTACTATTCACACGCACACTGCGCCGGTGATGTCTGACTTCTCTCAGGTGATTTTTTTTTCAGAAAAATCCTTTAAACTATAGTTGGGAAAGCAATCAGTTAAATGGTTGTGCTGGTGTGAAGTGGCTGCTCAAAGTTAGTGGTTCCATCAAATATCCATTCAAACCAGCTCGGTTCCCTCTACAAGAGTCTGAGCACCAACATGGTACTTACAAAACTGAAGGCTAAAGTCCCGCCCACTTGTGTAAGGTGGGCGTGTCAATCATGCGGTGACTACATAATAAATAAAAAATATTCAGAAATCCTCTTGTTTATGTCAAAATTCACTTCTATTTGCAGATACATTTTAATAATTTAATTTATAAAAATTCAAGAAATGTAGCCTTCCAAGTTTTAAGCATTAAGCTATACATTCAGAAGCTTAACATTCCACACTGTAAAAAATTCATAATTTTTATCAAATCAACATATATTAATATGTTAATTTAACGTAACAAATTAAGTTAACCTCATTTAACTTGTTTTTATAAGTAGGTTCAATTGACTTGCAAAACCAAATTGTTTTTACGTTAAAAAACAATGACCAATTATCACTTTGCAAGGGCCAGTAATGGTTTTTTTTTCTTTCTTTTTGACATTTCTCATTCATGACATTTTCTCATCAAGTTCAAGCTAAGGTCTATATAGTTTTACGTGTGTTCCTTGGGAATTAAACCCATGACCTTTGCATTGTATGACAATGCAATACCAGTTGAGCAACCATGGGTCTGCTTACTGTATTATTAATAAATGCCAGAAGAACTGGAAAAACCCTTGATTTATTATACATAATCAAACATTTTGTGATCCTATCATCTCAGTAAAATTGGCATCAATGGATTGACAAAGCAGATTTTTTAATAATTATTATTTGCATTGTATTTAGCCAACGAAAAAAATATATACCAGGAATGTCACAAACTTTTTAAACACACAACACTGGTTAAAATCTATAAAAAATAATAATAAAATGTATTTTCAGCTGCTGAAGAAACAAACTATGACTAGCCACACAAGTAAGTACAGTATCAACTGGTTGATATTTTGTTGAGGCTCAGGGGATCCAGGTCACAGATGTGGTCTCCCTTCCATTTACACAAGCACTGGTCAGTAGCTGCCTGTCCTAACTTAGCACAAATTCACACGACCTTTGATATGTTCTTTCCTTCTGTTCAGCCAACGATGACCTCAGTGCCAAAATTTTTTTACTTCATCTCTGTTGCCTCCAGAAAGATAAAAATGTGAATCTTATGAAGTTAGAAAAATTGGCAAAATGCATGATAAAGAAATAAGTCCAAATGGTCATACTCTCAATTTAGATGTGCAGTTGTTTATATTCTTCACATTACAGGCCAAAATGCTTTATTGAGCAAACGCTTAAGAATGCTTAATCATGGCTATAAAACATTGGGTTTTATGTCTAGCTTGCTTGCGTTTATAATACTAAACCAGAGCAAAAATCAAGCTTATTTTTTGTTCCTCATTGTTCTTTCTTCTGTCTTTTAAAGTTGTCCCTAGATGCACGTTTCACAAGAATGAGAGTAAAACTCTGATGTATAACTGGATGTTCAAATAAAGTATTTTAAATGTTGTTTTATCACCTAAAATGGCCGAAGAAAAAATTAGCCTTTACAATCATTAAAAAAAAACATTTCTAATGTATTCAGATTTGGAATTACATCCTTTCTTACAATCTAAGTCAAGACCATAAAACCATTCATTAAGGCCAGAATCTTATGACACTCATGTTTTCCTGGTAAATTATGCACTCTTTGTTTATGTCATGAAATGTAAGATGAGTGTTGTCATAGCACAGACAAGACGTTGTCTGTTCACGGTACAAACAGAAGGCTGGGAGGCAGGATGTGCATGTTCAATAGCTGCATCATTTTTTTAGGACCGTTATGGGGATACTTTAAAAAGTACACTGTACTTTTGCAGCACATAGTTAAAACAACTTGGTTTTGCAGTTCAATAATTCAACTTATTTGAAGTTTTGGCTTAAAAAAGATGACATCACTTATAAATTCAAGTTGAAATAGTTTATCTACATTTTTTACACTGTTAACTAAATGGTCCTTGTTAATTTTGGGTTCTTTGGCGTCCCTTAAATAAATTAATTTGCCCTCTACATTTGTTATGGTGTACGGATCAATGAGGTCTTGGTCCAGTTTGTCTCCTTTCCTCTGCCTGCTCTGTATATTTTGTCTCAGCACC
Organism: Misgurnus anguillicaudatus; assembly: GCF_027580225.2. NCBI lineage: Eukaryota > Metazoa > Chordata > Actinopteri > Cypriniformes > Cobitidae > Misgurnus > Misgurnus anguillicaudatus. The sequence continues at coordinate 27,730,248 of NC_073354.2, read as the reverse complement.
ATGTCACCAACTTGAATCTCAATAGACAATCCAGTTTCCGCTTTTTTGGTTTTACCTTGGACACAACTAATATTGACCTGTTCTGTTTTGTAAATCCCATCCTGTCTTTTAATACATTCTGAGATGCTCGCCTCAGCTACAATGTCCTTAATGTTTCATTGATCTATCATCTATTAATAAAATGATGCATAGTTGTATTTTAATATGAACTGCAGAAGAAAATGTTAAAAGTAATATTTAAAGGTGAGCAGGGCACAAAATAACGTAGGCTAATTGTATAGCAGCTACTTTACATATTTGTTTATGCAGGGCAATCTGTGCTTTTGGTCATTTTCTCTTACCTGTCAGAAGATGATCTCCTGTGAATTTGTAAAAAGTTTTGATATGTTTTGTTTAAGATATTAAACAAAGACTGTTTTGGAGACATAGAAGTAGTTTCGATTTCTGAGTTGGGTTTGTGAGTAACCAAATCCAACCTTAGATTATTTTAATCACTGTCTAGTTCCCTAAAACATAACACCATTTCAAAACATGTCAGCAACTCCTACAGTAGTAACTGATAACTGGGATTGAAAAAAATGTTTACACAGCGGGGTTAGTTGTAACACAGTGATAATGAAATGAAAACAATGTAAATAATATTCATCAACATGATAACTGTTAATACAATATCATGGTAAATAACTCACAATTATGATTTTTTTTGTCTTTATTGTGCAGCCCTTTCAAAAAAATCTATTTGCATTGATGCATAATACAAGGATGGTTAGAAAAAGGATCATGGATGGATGAATGTGTGGATATCTATCTATTATAGGCAGATATATAAACAATATCCACCTTTAGTATATAGACACCGTTTGCACACCTCCACTTTCTGTGTAATTGTATGATAGCGGTAGGTCCCACAAACACACTTTAAGTGTTCATTCATAGCACAGATATGTGTTTTGTTTGTGTAAAAATATTAATATTACTTAAATATTTTTTGAATGATAGAGCCAAAGTCAAAAACTTTAGGTTATGCCCCGCTTTCCCCTACTATCCTCTTATTTGTCAGGTACTTTACATGAATAGCTTTACTCATGGCCAAACATTAAAAAGTATGAAGAACATTGAGATGCAACCAAACAATCAATCTGACCTCCAAATAATCAGCCCACTTTTGTGACTGCTTTACCACAATTTGCTTAATGACCTCTGAATAAAACAGAAAAAAAACATTTTCTATTTATATACCAATTCTGACAATTCCACCACAGACAAGATAGAGACATTCTTCTATTCAATAGACAACTATTTAATGTAATTATTTAGGCTATTGTAGTTTAATAAATTATTAGCATTTGTATTTTTTTAGCCATTCTATTTTTATTATTATTTAATTGTCAGTTACCTCTGCATTGTACAATTGGTCAACCAATCCATTGTCTGTGGGTGTTATGACACACAAAACTATTGATTTCAAGTAGGTGACAGACACATATTGATCTATAATATACACAGTTGTTGATGTAAACAATCTCCTATGCCTTAAGCACCTGTGAAAAAAGTGACATGTTCAATTTGGTTGCTTTTATAAGTAAAAAGCAAAACCCCCATTTATACAAACTTACCTCAATAGTTGTATAACCTGCTTGATTCTTAATATCAGCTTGCTTTGTAAAAAGAGAGTAATTTAGTAGTGCTAGAATGCGTGTATATACATAAAACAGCATTTAAACATTTCTACTTACCCAATTTTTGTGCACAGTCACAGAACGCAATAAAAATGGCGACTGATGGCATCAGTAGTTTTAACAATACCACAGTGGGCCGCAACAGGACTGGTGTGGAATTAAAAACATTGCAAAACTTTTAGTGCCTCCTCTCTGCAGCGCAGAACACCACCCCTTCCTAGTTTCTTTTTTTAAAACAAAACTTCATCTTAAAGTAAGTTGCATTTCTTAAAATATCTTAAAACACCAAAACACCCAACCAAAGTCTGCTTGGGTACCATTACCAAGTATGTCCCACTTATCTTTAAAAAGCAAGTTCTTTGCCTTTCTTTAAAAGTATATATTTTTTTCAACTGTAAAGTTGTTTTATCCAGTTTTTATTCAATTGAAAAGTTCAGGAAGGTGGTCATGCTTCTTAATCAGAGTCTGGTTGGTTAACACCATAGCTCATTAACAAATTCACACTTACAAATAGAGTAAAATGATATGCATATTTGACGTGCAATCTGAGGAGAGGGCTCTGAGCTTGGTACTTGGCCCGAACCCAAAGCACTCCCCCATGTTCCTGGTTAAGAAAGTAACCAGACGTGTGAGGTGAGATGGGGATGCTGAAAAGTGTCAAGGAACATGGGTGAGTCGACTCAATATCTTTATAGGCCTCCAATCATTCGGATCAGTTGGGCTGCGTTGGTATCCAATTGAATATACATGGGAAAAGACACCAGATTGTTATAGAAAAAGGACAGATTGTTCCATTATTTAAGGAAGGGTATCCATAAACTGAGTTAATTGTTGCACAAACTTTTAAGAGAGATTTGGTCTTTAAGTGTGTGATTCGAAATTTGAATACAAAATGTTCTTTTGAATGACTGCAAATGCTAATGTGTAAGTATAATTGTGGCAAAAGGCAACACAAAGCAACAACGAAAAACAACAATAGTAAAACTCTTTATTTGAACATCCAGTTATACATCTGAGTTTTATTGGAGTGCAATCATTCTTGTGTAACTTACAATGCTACATCAAGGGACAACTTCAAAACACAGAAAACAGAACAATGAGGAACAAGAGAAACATTTCTTGTTCTGGTTTAGTATTAAAAAAAGGAAAAACCGCAAAAACAATGTTACATAGCCATGATAAAGCATTTTGATAAAAGCGTTTGGACAATAAAGCATTTTGGCTTGTAATTTGAAGAATAAAAACAATTACACATCTAAATGGAGCGTAGTACCAATCAGCAAAATTACCTTATAGTAGAAGTCCATTCAATAAGTGCTACGAAACAAACAACAATTTCCAGTCGATTCGATCGTTCGTAGTTCAAAAAGCCAAGCCCAACATGAATTTATGAATATTCATTTATGACCTGCACATGGGAACAGTTTTTTACGGAAACTAAATTTTACACAATTAGCAGCCCTGCAGGAAGCAGGCAATATGAAGTATCTTGGGTAAAAAGGTGCATTCCATTTGTAAACAATGTAGAAGGCAAGAGTTAGAAATGGCTGAAGGTAAAGGGTCTTGTATATTTAGTATTGATTGTGAAGATTGATTTCTAACAATTTACCTTTAAATGACCTTGACATCATTAAACATTCAGGTTAGACCATGGTTCAGAGAAACCTTTGGTAGTCATGGTGAAACCATGATTAGATGTTGCATAGCAGTCCATACAGACCTCTATTTGGCCATTTAACCAAGGGTGACATCTCCACCAGCCCGCCCTACACCCTCCACCCCTTGGCTTTCTGATGTTCTCCGTGAGTATCGATCCAAGCTCAGACCACTGTCTCTATCAGTCTCTTCTGGCCTCTTTCTCCACGGATGTCTCCTTAGCTAAAACTCATTACTATCACTCTAAAATCGACATCTAACCTGATGCTTGTGCTCTCTTTAAGACCTTCTCTTCTCTCCTTTGTCTGCCCGCCCCCACCTTCATCTGACTTAACGTCTGACGATTTTGCTTCTTTCTTTGTCCAGAAAACGAACACTATCAGCAGTCAGCTCTCTGCACCACTACTTCTTGCACATGCTCAAAATCCTGATGCATGCTTGCTCCCCTCTTTCTCTCTCCTATCTAAAGCAGATGTTACCAAGATCTTTGCTTCGAACAACCCGACTACCTGCCCGTTAGATCCCATACCCACCCATCATCTTCAGGTCATTTCTCCTTCGGTGTCCCCTGCTCTCACACACATTATCAATTCATCTCTTTCCACTGGTACATTCCCCACAGCTTTTAAAGAGGCCCTGATAACCCCCACTGCTGAAGAAACCGACACTACATCCTGCAATGTTGGAGAACTACAGACCTGTATCTCTCCTTCCCTTCATTTCCAAGACTGAGTGTGTGGTTTTTGACCACCTCTCCTCCTTCTTCACAGAAAGAAATAACCTCCTGGACAGCCACCACTCTGGTTTCAAGAGCGGTCACTCCACCAAAACTGCACTGCATGGATGCCCCAAGACAGGCAAGGGCAGCCTCCATATTATCTGTCCTAATCCTACTGGATTTATCTGCTGCTTTTGACACGATCAATCAACACATCATCCTGACATCATCATTGACTTTGACTTTGACTTTGACTTTGACTTTGTAGGTCATTTAGTGTATCATATATAGGTGAGATCTCCAAGGCTCAGTGCTTGGACCACTACTCTTCTTGATATACATGACATCCTTGAGCGCTGTCATTCATAAACATGGCTTTTCTTACCACTGCGGATGACACACAATTCCACTTGCCGTTCAAGCCTGACAATCCCAAGGTTTCTGCCCACATCTCAGCATGCCTGAGTGCTGAATGAAGGATCATCATCTCCAGCCGAACCCGAAGACAGAACTGCTTGTCATATTGTCTGACCCTAAGATTCAACACAAGCTTTCTGTTCACCTAGGTTATTCGACCATTACGCCTTCCAGGACAGCCAGAAACCTGGGAGTTGTCATTGATGATCAGTTCAGTTTCACGGAGGATGTTGCCACCACCGCCCACTCTTGTAGATTCATCCTCTAGAACATTAGGAAAATTAGACCTTTCATTATTAGCGTACTCCCGGCCTGCACAACCAAACCCCTACAAATTATCCAAAATGCTGAGGCAAGAGTGGTCTTCAGTGAGCCAAAGAGGGTGTACGTCATTCCTCTCCTCGTCAGATTGCACTGTCTTCTTATAGCAGCTTACATCAAATTCAATGCTTTGCTTCTAGCCTTTGAAACCACCACTAGGTTAGCACCCCCTTACCTTCAATCGCTTATACAGACTTATGTATCTTCTAGATCCTGCACTCTGCCACAAAGCTTGTGGTGCCATCCCAAAATAGGGAAAAATCCCAAATAAAACCCCATCTCTTCCGCCAACACCTCACTTGATAATATCTTTTCTTTTTGTCTTTCCTTACTTTTACATTCTCTGTCAAAAAAATAAATAAAATAAAAATAAAATTACTAACCCTTGGGTATGTATAATGTGTTAGACCTAGACCTTGGACAAAAGTGTCTGATAATGTATGGGTGAAACTTTTCTAAACTAGCTGCTTCATAAATTTGTTTTAAAATGCCTTTGTGGTTTTATAAATGAACAACGGGAGTTTTAAAAAAATAATGTTAGTGAAATGCAATTTAAGGTTTGGTGAGACTTGTTTGAAAATGGACTGCCTGGGAACAGGATACAATGGCGTATGTGAAAAAAGCTCCATTCACACCTTTATACACGTTTGTGTAAAAAAATCATGAACGTGTTGGGAAAAGATCAGAAAAATGCATTAGCAAATTCACACATGCTTGTTTGTGGCACTGGAAGTCTTTGTTAACTGGGACACCAATGGACGCAGGCTAAATTTGTAAACTGAACATAAGCATTTCATAAGCATTTTCTTAAAGATTTAAGAGATTCACTTTGCAATGCTCTTTAAAGATCAGAGTCTGAGCTCAGAGACAAATACTCTTTCTAATCCACTGAAAATTGTAAATTAAAAAATGCATTGAATAATATAATGCATCTTTGGCCTGCTGTATCTTCTAAAGATCTAAATTAACTTATCAAGCTGAATGACTATTTGCTTAGCGAATATATTTAATTTTCTAACAATTATAGTGCCTTTTATAGAAATATTATTCATGTTACCTTTTCAATAAAATTCAATGCTGTGTAATGTTTTATGCAGATAATTTAATTTAATTAAAAACAATGGTGGTAATTAGGGTCTGGTAAATTAAAATATTGTTGCAAACTCAGACATCCAATTACTACTAAAAACACTTACTAAAATAATTAATTGATGTACCACATGAATGAAAAAACAACATTAAACTTGAAGAAGAAAAAAACAATCAGGCAGCCAGGATGAATATAGTTCTAGAGTCGGAACTAATATTGCTATCTGATGGCAATTCTTATGTATTTTACGAGGTGGCTAATTTGTATTTATTCGTATGACCATGTACATTTTGCTTTTGCCCTCGTTTCATTATTGTTTCACATGTTTTTGTTTTATTCACTTTGTACAAATACGAATTAACCAACTTGTTAAATATGTACGAATTCTAGTGCAATAACAACAGTACTAAGCAATTCCAGCCTTGATGCTTCATTCATTACAAATATATGCAACATGATCTCACAAAGTTCTCACAAATATTTAGCTCTTTTATCCGTGTCATTGTCACGGATCTCCGCATTTTTCCGTGTCTGTAACATGGACTTTCTTTTCCGTGTCAGTTTCACATATTGGTTACTCAATTTTTTCTATTTTTAAACCATTTTTGTGTGGGTTTGGGGTTAGATTTGGGGTTTGGGTTAGGATGTCACTTTATATTACAGAAAGTCATTCTAACCCCAAACCCACGTGAAAATGGCAAGAAAATAGGGAAAACCCTTGAGTAACCAATACGTAAAACTGACACGAAAAGAAAGTCCGTGGTACGGATGGAAAAATGCGAAGATCTGTGACAATGACATGAATAAATTACCAAAATATTCTGTGACTATAATACGGAAATTCGAGAGATCAGGTTGAATATATGGTTGGAATCTGTTTATATTTTTCTATATTACACCCGGCGCAATGCAGCGCAATGCGCGACGCAAGTGTCTTTCGCTAGTTTCCACCCTAATTTTCACGTTTAGCGCCGCGTTGTTTAAATTGCAAATGCATTTGCGCCCCCTTTTGCGCCCATGGGCATTCTGGTCTGAAAATGAGGTGTGTTCAGGCGCATTGTTGGCGCGTTGCTATTTTGAGGCAACTAAAATAGACTACGCCATTGACCAACAAAAACCTGGTCTAAAGTCTAAAGTCAATGGCGCAATGTGTTTTGTGTTATTTAAAGAGCGCATTAGTAATATGCGCCTATGGGAGGACAACGCGGGTTTGCTTATCACAAAGTACATGAATGCGCAGCAGCACAAAAATGCTTTTAAATATGAAAGATTAAAGGATTGAATGTAAAAGATTATTATTGAGTCTCTTGGACATATTTATAAATGAGGACTGATTATGAGACGTTAGAAGGCGCAAAGAGCTGCTTTACCTGCAGCCTGGTAAGTAAACAAATGCTTTGCTTTGAACAAATGCGTCTGTTTTTAAATGTTTTTTTTAATGCTACCTCACGGATTTATTGTATATGATGTACCTGTGGATATGGTGAGATGAGAAACATTTTTAAGTAATGCTTAAAAAAACTCTTTGCTAAAAAAACGCTGTCCAAAGTGCTGAAACGTGAGGAGAGCCGTTTGTAAATTCTTTATATCCTGTTTGTTACAAATAAAGTATTTTTAGAGTACAAACCTTATCTTACATACTTGTAAATTATGTTTTGATGATATTGGATAGCCATACATTTAAAGCAATTACAAGCCTGCTTTTTACTGAACATGGATCTAATTAACATTCAACTGTCCATATAAATATTGCTACTTTCAAAACAAGTGAAAAACAACACAATTATTTAACATTAATCTTAAACTGGGGATCTTCTTCCCCCACTAAAGTGCAGTTTGTTTCTTTTATTGTCCAAGACATTTGAGCCAGCCCAACAAAGGTATTCTGTCGGTGCTTAAGTATAGTGCACACCAGAACATTAAATCATTTTAATTGAACAACAGACATGCAACTCATTGCCTTTATGCGGTTAATTAATAAACAATCGTATCGGCCTTTCTCGTGCTATTGCCGATATGCCGATGGTTTCAAATTCATCAAAAATCGGCCGATACATCGGTGGATCACTAGTCTGCACTCCAGTTTCCATTTTGAAAAATGTTATGGATGTGACAAAAAAGGACACAAGTTTTTGGGAGACAACATACTAGGAATTTTGTAAATTAAACGGCACAATCCACAAGCAATAAAACCCAACAAATGTTAAAGAGACGGCTCTTCGAAGAACAATGATATTTATTTTATTGTAACTTATTGTTTGCACATTAATAAGGAAGAAACAGCGTTATGTACATGTCCATTAAGGATGTGACAATTCTGAATTTGCATTTGTATAGAAATATCAAAGTATGGAAAATAAAATAAAAATGTTTAAACCTCAACAGACATTGATTGCATATGAGATACCAGTTTGGTTACAAACTTTACTTTTCGTGATAAGGTTGACATTTACATGGAATTGTCCTACTATACAAAAGTCCATTACCAGCTTTATTGCTTTTATTGCTTAATACTTATTTTTCAGTTTCTTCATTAACATACAAACTAAAAATACAGGAAATTTGTACACAACATAAAAAACAAAATGTCTTTATGCCCCATTGGCGCTAAGCACATTTCTCTTTTTTCGAAAGAAGTCATTAGATTAAACTTAGAAATTAGTCTTACTTTCTATTTAAATTTAAGGCATCCATGGGTTCCTGCTATTGCTCGAGTTTAATGGGAGAATTGCTCTGTTTGCTGTGGAGTCAAGAAATGTCTAAACATTGAAAGGTGAATATGAGACACAAAGTACAGAATGACAAATTTTATTTTCCAACTGATTTATTAAATACAATTTACCAACTCAACAGAACAACTGTCTATCTGATATTGAAACAATTGTCTGACAAGTGTTAAGTGATGAGCCGTGTCCTGATGCATTTATTGATCACACATGAAAAGCAGAGAATGTATAGCATCAGGTTGATCCATTGCTTCACGAGTCTTGCATTTGGTGACCACACGCATAAATCAGGACGACAGGTTGTTGTTCTTTGGCCTCATAATTATCTCATACATTTCCTCACAGCAAAAAGAGCAATTTTCTCTCTCTCTCTCTCTCTCTCTCTCTCTTTCTCTCTCTCTCTCTCTCTCTCAACCTGACATTAATTATTTTCTACTAGCCAGCATTTATCACACTACCAAAAGTAATAAAGAAAACTGACCCTATCAAATCAACTCCGTACAGTTCAGCTTAAATCTGCTAAATTGCTTTGCTTATATTGCAACACTGGACACTTCTTTTCAATGTCAGAATAGCAGGGCGAGCTGTCTATCTGACTAACCCTTAACATCTCTATAGCAACCAAAACTATGGATCAAAAATCTGCACTTGCTATTTAATGACCTTGTCCATCTTGAATGAGGTGGTAAGTACGGTTAGTCATGCTATAAGTAACTTTGCTACTATATTCTAAAATAATATGCAGCCCTTTGTGATGATCACAAACCTTGTAGCTTGTAGCTTACTTTCAGTCGTATTCAGTTGTTTTCATGAACTGCCGCCGAGTGTATAAATGCTCAAAGTCATTGGAAAATCCAATTGGTTAGGAGGTAACAGCTTGATACCATAACACAGTGGGGTGGAGTTATGGTTCAGTAGATAGATGTTAAGACGAAAGGATATAGCTAAGGGCACACATAGATAAATGGCATGTAAAATGAACACATGGCAAAATTACGTTTATGCTTAAAGTTAAATTAGCTTAAAATCAATTACTGTAACTTTTAATTTGTTGAAATGTGTTCAAGTGTAAGCCTACATATGAGTCAATGCACTTTTGTGTGATTTCACAATGACTTACTGGCCTGTATATTGTAAACAATTTTCATATGCCGAAAATTTCACGCATGATGAAATTCATACTGCATGCCATGGCATAAAAAAGAGTTGCACATTACCATACCGAACTCTATTGATAGTCACGAGTTTGCCTTAAGAAAGACTTCTTAGAAGTACACAAAGCAACTCTATAAAAATTCCTAAACATGAGATCATTAGCTGTCAGCTGACCTGAAAATGAAGCAGTCCTTTAACTAAAGGATTACACTGATGATGATAATGTACCATTCACTTTTTTTACAAAGCCTGGAAGGATGCAATGAATGAATGGGTGTAGCAAATAAAGATCACAAGGTAAAAAAAAAATGTTGCATTAGCAAAACAAAGATCATAAGGATATCATTTAAAAATATAATTTTAATATAAATTCATTTCAATTTGCTAATGAGCTGTGCAATACTCAATTCTAAGAAAATGTATCATATGTTATATGAGCATGCTTTACATTTAAAAGATGCTTAATAAAATCAAAAACGATTTTGCATTTATGTTCCAAGTTTATGCTTTACGAGTTTCTATTACATAACTTATTACAAAAATCGAAATATGAATTACAGATATGTTAATCACGCAAAAGTGATTAAATTGATAATCATCTACTTGTTGTTGCTTTAATGAAATTTAAATGATTAACATGATTTGTGTTGTTTGAATTATACCGTTGAAAAAACATTAAAACTAATTTGTCAGCTGAATCATATTTTCCTCTGTTGTTTTTCTATCAAGGTAAACAAACTTCAAGTTAATTTCACATCTTTTATTCAACCCGTTTCACAGCAAGCACTTTGTGAACCATATTTGCATGACAATGATGCTTCATTTTTTAAAACAGCATTGTTTTGTTGCAAAATAGCAGGGGTATTACTTTCTACCACAACCATGCAAGCAAAAGGTACCGACATTCAAATTTAAATTCTGTGCATTACTGAGGAGGCATGCAGGTTAGTTCAAGCTATTATTACACAAAATGATCCTCTCACAACATCATAAATGAACAAATAATTCCTCAAGAGTGCATAGCAGTTTTAGGGGGGGAAGAGTTCAAATGTAATTCAATATCTTTATCCACAGATAAACAGGTGATAAACAGCTTTCTCAGTGTCTGCAGCAGTACTGTCGATTTGCTCAGCGTCTGTGTGCATTTGTTTGACAGTCTTCCAATGCTGCTTCTGCAAGTATTGATAGATTAGACCACGGGAGTCTTCTTTATTTGAAAAGGAGACAGAGATGCATTCATCATTTAAATGCACGGTTTTATTTACTAAAATATTTTTTGTCATACTGACAAAGAAATTGAACAAAATGCTAAAAAAACATAGTGATGTTTTTCCTATTTGAATTAAATAATTTTTCTAAGCCCACTAGCAAACAGCTTTCTCGCCTTAAGCATGAGCTTTACAAATCCTGTTGTATTTCCCTGAAGGAAGACATAAATGCTTGTGTCATTTTTCTTCTCAAGTATCTTATTATAAGAATGGTTATTGGGGGAAAACATGTTTTTGCTGTATGTTGGCTCTGACCACTTTGGCGGCAGATGGAAGTGTAATTTGCTGCATGGTTTTCTGTTTGGATTTGGTTTTCCTCCGGCTTTGCTGTTTTAAGGATTTCTAGATGACTTTTACAATTTGTCAGCTGTTCCAGTGCATGATTTAAAACACAATTTACATTAGCACTTCTCAATAAGACAGGGGGACACTTTTGGGATAGTTCAAAAATGAAAATTCTGCTATTTTTTCGCCCTCATGTTGTTCTTAACCTGTATGCAGTGCTGGGCAAGCTACTTGGAAAATGTAGTGAGCTAAGCTACCAGTTACTTCACATTAAATGAAGCTTCACTACACTGAAGCTACCCCCCTGGGAAATGTAGCAAGCTAAGCTACATCAATAGTAGCTTGCTACATCCAAGCTACTTTTAATCAGTTTTATAATGTAATTATTTATTCAGTTTCCATTTAGCATTTTGGTAATTATAGGCTATACAAGCATAATGTAGGCCTAGGTACTTCACATAATGGGGCGGTTTGCTGGACAGGTCTTATCCTACTCCCAGAATAAAATGCATGTTTGAGCTGCCTTAATTTAAGAAACCCCTGGCCCTGACATATCTTAACACAGGGATCTCCAACGTGGTGCCCGCGGGCAGTAGGTAGCCTGCACAGAGTCTGTGAGGTGCCCGCCAAAGCACATTCTATTAATAATTTAAATTGTAATATTTATTACATGTTTTTATATTAGCTTGGCTTGATGACATAACCCAGTCAGAGGTAGCACGAGTCTTCACAGAATGCAAGTGGTAATGTTTTGTATGTATGAATGAAGGAAGGCTGCACAACTCGAACATACGGGACAAACGACATCTTGTGTTGATTCAAAATGACGCGCTTATTCTCAAATTCAGGACAACTTCAGAAATGTTTGGAAAATTGTAGCTTGTGTAGAAGCTACCTCACTACTTGGTCAAAAAAAGAGCTTAGCTACTGAAAAGCTATTTTATTTAGAAAGCAGCTAAGCTACCGCCAAGCTACTGAAAAATGTAGTTTAACTACTAGCTTCGCTACTTGTAGTGAAGCTACTGCCCGGCACTGCCTGTATGAGTTTATTTATTCTGTTGAACACAAAACAAGATATTTTAATAAATGATGATAAGCACACAGTTCACAGTACACACTGACTTCAATAGTATTTGTTTGTCCTACTAGGGAAGACAAAGGGTACCGTCAACTGTGTGGTAACCATCAAAACATCTTCTTTTGGGTTTAACAGAATAAATAAACTCATACAGGTTAAGAACAACATGAGGGTAAGGAAATTATGGCAAAATTAGCATTTTCCTGCTGGAAAAAAAATCTATAAAACCATTACAGAAAATTCTAATGTTTCCATTAAAATACCAATATGAACCACTAGCTTTTACCATTAAAAACACTACACTGTAGTGTGTTTTGGGCCATATTCCATTAGAACCAATACATAGACTCATTAGAAACCAACAAAATCAATACACGGTAGTGTGTTTTGGGCCATATTCCATTAGAACCAATAAAATTCCCAATAAAACCATTAGAATTTTCTGTAATGGTTTTATTGTTTCTTTTCAGCAGGGATCACTTTAAGCTAAAATGCACTCAGTTATGCTGGGTACACACCAAAAGATCGGGCTGATTTTGGGCCGATTTCACCCCTTCCGACAATCCTAGCAATGTCCCGATTATCTTGATGCTTGTACAGATAATTTTATCAGATTTTCCCTTGGTGTTTGAGGTGTGTTAAGAGTGTCTGAACCTGATTAAAAAACGTCATAGCTGCCCCGATCACGAATCGTAAATATTAAACATGTTTATAATATTTACGATCGAGAAATCCTGATGTGTTGGGGGAACCCCCGAGGACAAACGCGCGCACGGTCTTGAGATTATCACGTAAAACAAAGTGAAGTTGTGGACAGCAGAGATACACCATGTTCCTGCTTTGTCCATGATTACACCCAAACGCTTTTCTTTTTTCCTTGAATTGTCTGAGAAAATCATTCCAAACACTATCATTGAAATTTCTTCCTGCAAATCGTCCGCCATGCTTATTCCGAAGTCTCGCTGGATTTTTCAAGATTTCCCATGTTCACAGTCGAGAGTCTGGTTGAAAATCTGTTTGTGTATGGTGTGCTGTTTTTGACAATAATATTATCAGTTATTTAAACGATAAACCATAGCATCCAGAACTTAAGGCTGGCTCACACGGCAGGATAATTAGGCCGATTTTAGCCCCGATTCACCCCTTCCGACAATCTTAAGGATGCTCCGATAATCGTAAAATAAACTGATCAGATATTCTTGCCGTGTGTGGTGTGTTTAGACTGCTCTCGTCTACTCGGAAGGACCTCGGGACTGCTCCGATCTCAAATCGGGGATATCCAACATGTTGGATTCCTGGAAGGTTGAATAGGCTACACTCTAAAAAAAAAAAGGTTCTATATAGCACCAAAACTGTTGCTTTGGATCGTAACGATAGAAGAACCATTTTTAGTGCCATATAGCACCAGTGAAGAACCAGTGAAGCACCAGTGAAGCACCTGTGTAGAACCATATAGTGCTATGTAGAACCATATGTGGTGCTATATGGCCCCTATATGGTTCTACACTGGTGCTTCACTGGTGCTTCACTGGTTCTTCACCGGTGCTATATGGCACTAAATGGTTCTTCTATCGTTACGATTGAAAGCAACAGTTTTGGTGCTATATAGAACCGTTTGTTTTTTTAGAGTGTACATTAAAAGTGCAGTGTGTAAATTTTAGCGGCATCTAGTGGTGAGGTTGCGTATTGCAACCAATGGCTCAGTCCACTGCTCACCCCTCGCTTTTGAAACGCATAGAGAAGCTATATTAGCCACCACCGGACAAATATGTCATTTTCAGATACAACTTAGTAAAAAATTTTTGTCCGTTAAGGGCTTCTGTAGAAACATAGTGGCACAAAATGGCACCTTCCTTGTAAGCGGACCCTCAGTATGTAGATAAAAACGTCTCATTCTAAGGTAATACAAACATAATGGTTCACTATAAAAGGTCTTTATACACCCCTGATAATATATTTTTGTATATTATTTTGCATTTCTGTCAAGAGATCCTTCTAAAAATTACACACTGCACCTTTAACGGAACAAGCCAACTGACTTGTTTGCATACTCGTCATACCACATTATTAAACCCATTGAATTAAATAAATACAGAAGCAGCATATGGCGGACTCTCGCGGCTGAAGGCGGTAATGTTGTCTCTTGCCTCTTAAATGTCAAAATTAATTCATACTGACTTACAAGGCACACCTGACTATAAGACGCAGCACCAGCCAAGTTATGAAAAAAATGCGGCTTATAGACCAAAAAATACGGTAAATCTAGGATTTTTATCCTCATGTTTGAGGTCTATCACATTTTGAAAATCTTATAAGATGTAAAAAATCTTTTGGTGTGTACCCAGCATTATGTAAAGTAGTATTTTATGGCTACATTTTGCAAAACTAAATACACCGGCATATGAACATATCTATTCAATAATCACAATCCTTTTTCTTGACCACTGTTATAAAAATCGCTAATTGCTTATTATGCAAATAAATATTTTGGAAATGTTGTCAATAATCTGTAAATGAAAAAACCCACAATCTCTGTAAATAAACATATTTATTTAGTTTGGAAAAAATCTCAGGTCATGCAATTCAGTAAATCATGTAAACAAGATCATTCGAGAGATGCTGAATGCACAACAGATCTTATAAGAAACAAAGTGGAATGTGTTCTACCCAATTTCAGATAACACACGTTTTTCATGTCTGTCCATGGGTTATGCTTTGAAATAGCTACAAGAGAACTATTGAACAAGAACATATTCATTGTACAGAGAGATGGATATCTGGAAAGAGATGTTTGTTATTGCTTTAGGGATCAATATATCTTCCTACTGCGTCAACAGCAGGCAGCTAGCAATTCCTAGCTCTCTCACTCCCTCTCTCATTCGCTTATTCAGCCCCTCGCTCGCTCACTTAAACCATTCTTGATCAGTAATGTGTTCATGCATGTTTGTTTTTTTAATTTAAGCATTAAGAAGCCTAAAGAATAAGATGGGTACACTTATTACTGCATGTTTAAGACAAAATTCATCATTTACTCACCCTCATGTACATTTATTAAAATATTTTCTCTTGAATTTTCATTTTAGGATAAATTATCCCTTTCATCTCAGTTGAGTATCAGTATGTGCTTATGCACTATTTTGGATTACTGTTAAAAGGCCATGTTTTTAAGCTATTTGAGCTATTCGTTTTTGACAATGTAGCAGAAGAAATACTAGAGATATACCCTACACTGTCCTTCCTCTTTTCCCAAATGTTCCTCATCTGAGAGCCCATTTCATCTGTCCTGGCCACCGATCTATAACCTGAGGTGTATTCAACATCTGAATTTCATCAGAACATACCAGATGTTTTAACCAGCAAAGCAATCATCCAGAAACTTGAACTAGCAGGCTCTGATGCATAAATGTGATATGAAGACTTTGCTAATATGTTTCTTTATGATAAAACAGATAGTGAGATGCGGAATAAAAAAGTGAATATTTCCAATTTGACCATCAATATTAAACCAGAACAAAATGGACTACATGTTATTTCATTGTCTGGTAAATTGATTCAGCTACTGAAAGCACAAGCTTATCATTTTGTGGGTGGGATGAACGTTTTAAACCAAACACGAATAATAATCCCAATACATTTCTTTATAATGCCACATTCAATAGACCATAAAAATATATAGCATGCTGTAAATCTAAGTATACACATATATATTTATACGTATGTGCGCTCTCAGTATTAACACTTGTAAAAATCTTAACAGGCACGATAGTGTTACCCTGGATAGGAATGTTAGAAAACAGCAAATGAAAACAATTCTCCCTTTCGAAACAGCAATGGAAACAAGAGTATAGCATACATTTCATAATCATCTAAAGAGGCTAATACAGACAGAGTATTGCTGAGATCATAATAGTTTTCTTTAAAAACTAACCCACGTCATAAAAAACAAAGAAACAACATAATCCCCCATCGTTTATACAGACTCAGTAGTATTAAATGCATATTTCGCTGCACTTCTCAATAAGTGCGGAGATTGCATATCCAGCACAGTAGTTAAGTAAGGCCTCAAAAGTATAATGTTGGCAAAAAAAAGATAGGAAAACAAACATATACATCTGTTGTAATTACACTTTCTAACCTTTCTTACTTAGAAAAACTCATTTTGTGCAAATAGGTGAATCTTACAATTTGTGAAAGTCAGCGAGTTTAAAAACGACTTTTATCCCTCCGTCTGGTGTCGTTCTACACCCGTGACGCAACAGCGGAGATTCCGGTCCAGATTGGTGCCAGGTTTCACGTTGACTGTACCATCTTCTTCAGTTTTTCTATCTCAATCTGAAAAAGAAACAGTAAGGTAAACACTCTTTTTTTTTCGTGTAATAACTGGGGATGGATAACGATTTATCGCGATTAATCTATATAGCAGAAGTTTTTGTTTACATCATATATGTGTGTGAACTGTGTATAATAATTACAGTATGTATACACTCACCTAAAGTATTATTAGGAACATCATACTAATACTGTGTTTGACCCCCACATTGCCATCAGAACTGCTTTAATCCTACGTGGCATTGATTCAACAAGGTGCTAAAAGCATTCTTTAGAAATGTTGGCCTATATTGATAGGATAGCATCTTGCAGTTGATGGAGATTTGTCGGATGCACATCCAGGGCATGAAGCTCCCGTTCCACCACATCCCAAAGATGCTCTATTGGGTTGAGATCTGGTGACTGTGGGGGCCATTTTAGTACAGTGAACTTATTGTCATGTTCAAGAAACCAATTTGAAATGATTGGAGCTTTGTGATATGGTGCATTATCCTGCTGGAAGTAGCCATCAGAGGATGGGTACATGGTGGTCATAAAGGGATGGACGTGGTCAAAAACAATGCTCAGGTAGGCCGTGGCATTTAAACGATGCCCAATTGGCACCAAGAGGCCTAATGTGTACCAAGAAAACATCCCCCACACCATTACACCACCACCACCAGCCTGCAGAGTGGTAACAAGGCATGATGGATCCATGTTCTCATTCTGTTTACACCAAATTCTGACTCTATTATATGAATGTTTCAACAGAAATCGAGACTCATCAGACCAGGCAACATTTTTCCAGTCTTCAACTGTCCATTTTGGTGAGCTTGTGCAAATTGTAGCCTCTTTTTCCTATTTGTAGTGGAGATGAGTGGTACCCGGTGGGGTCTTCTTCTGTTGTAGCCCATCCGCCTCAAGGTTGTGCGTGTTGTGGCTTCACAAATGCTTTGCTGCATACCTCGGTTGTAACGAGTGCTTATCTCAGTAAAAGTTGCTCTTCTATCAGCTTGAATCAGTCGGCCCATTCTCCTCTGACCTCTAGCATCAACAAGACATTTTCACCCACAGGACTGCCGCATACTGGATGTTTTTCCCTTTTCACACCATTCTTTGTAAACCCTAGAAATGTTTGTGCATGAAACTCCCAGTAACTGAGCAGATTGTGAAATGCTTAGACAGGCGCATCTGGCACCGACATCCATTCCACGCTCAAAATTGCTTAAATCAGCTTTCTTTCCCATTCTAACATTCAGTTTGGAGTTCAGGAGATTGTCTTGACCAGGACCACACCCATAAATGCATTGAAGCAACTGCCATGTGATTGGTTGATTAGATAATTGCATTAATGAGAAATTAAACAGGTGTTCCTAATAATCCTTTAGGTGAGTATGTGTGTATGAACAGTTTCGTTGCAAAATTAGATAAATACGTTTTTTTAATTGTTCAGAAATCTCGTTTTTTGGTTGTGCATTCCAATTAATTTCAATTCAACTGCAGTTGGTTTGTTTTGATTTAAACCTTCATAACTTAAAAAAAAATACAGCTAAGTAGCACCATAAAACAAAATATATAAATAAATTAATACGCACACATGCATGTATAATTTTAGGAAAGAATATATATTTTTATATTAAGTATTTATATTTATATATAATATAAATTAAACATAAATATACAAATGTATATACACATGTAAACTTAAAAAATATATATATATATACACATGCATGTGTGTGCATTTATTTATGCAAACTCAGGTAAAAATAAATACATCTATGTTTTGGAGCACCTCACACTGACCATACTTGCCACTGCGACAAGATATAATAAACCTCTATTAATGTGATAAATGCAGATTTACTGTGGATACAGAATTAGTTTTTCTAGTGCTAGATTTGTGGTCTAAGCAATAAGACCCAGGGCGAATGAGACATCCTGTGGTCTGTGAAAGCCAAAGATGGGTATCTGCCCACATTTCGCAATATGCAGAACTAGAATTTAAACATCTGACCACATCTGATGTTGCACAGAATCAGCATTCAAACATCTAAGGATCCGCATACATCGCACAAATATATATTTCAAAGTCTTTGATGTAAAGATTGACGTACCTGGAGGAATACTCGTTTATGCTTTTCTTCATCGAGTTCTTCTCTGAGTTCTTGCAGCTCTCTCCTGCAAGTCACGAAAAGACGTTACCAATGATTTAAAATATCAATTTTGTGTACATTTTATAGACAGAACTATACTGGCATACTAGCGTAAGAACATTATGAAACAAAAAGAAAATAAAAATGCTGCAAGCAACTCAATTTTAATATTTCACTTGCAATTCTTGATGTGCAATTTTTTTTCAAAATCATAGTTTGTGGGTTATCTGACTAGCTGTGTAGATTGGTGGTTCACCCAACCTCAATCGGACAATGGCACAATGTGGACGTGTGCATTTTTATAAATGAACTAGAAACTAGATTGTCTTACTAATCAGCTGCTGAATAACTATAGTTAACCATTCTGCAGCCATCTACTTACAATTGTTGTGTCCTTAGTAACTCTACAGAGAGCATCAGTTCCTTCATCTGGGCCTTAAGGTCCTCCAGTTCAGAGCCTTTCTTTTCTTCCTCCTTGTCAGCTTTTGGTTTGATCTCAGGTGTAAAAAGAGTAGCTGCTTTAGGTGCAGGAGATGGTAATGGTGATGAGACAGATGTCTGAAATGAAAAACACAGGGTATAATTTAAAGCACAATAGGGGCATGTTAACAGGCTAGTTAATGTATTTAAAATAGGAAATGCAAGATAGCCTTGAATGTCAGTCAAGAATGTTCAAGACACTCCTTAACAAAGACCCTTACACCACATTGAAACAGATGAGTCAGACGTGCGATTCAGGTCAAGGTTTTATTTAACGTGGTCATAACTAGAGTGCTTATGTTTTGCTTAAAGGGGCCACAACCCATTTTTTCCATGTGCTTGTAGAAAATGGTTTACCAAAACTAAGGCCATGTTTACATTAGAGCATTTGCGTTTTAAAACGTCATTTTAAAATGAAAACGATCCTCGTTTATACTGGCATTTTAAAAAGAATCTTCATCCACACTATACACCACCATAAACGCATGAAACATGACCAATCACGTAACTGGGCATGCGCATAAAAGTGTAAAATAACTTATTACTCTAATAATAGCTACCTTTGCACATTTACGCAGCCTAGGGGGTGTGCGATATTGACAAAAATTCATACATGGGTCCTTTGCTGGCAACTATAACAGACACTATTTTTGAACCTATAAAATGTGTTTGGGAAAGTCTTATACTGTTCTATTTCCCCCCTACAACATATTAATATGATTAATAGGTTAATTTTGATTAAAAGGTCTTTATGATTTAAAAAGAAAGCATTCAAGTGAACAGTACTAAACAGTAGCAAACATGAAGCAAAAATAAATTTCAGCAAATGCAAACTTCAATCAAACAAAGTAAGAAGTGAAGTATTGCTTTAGACTACCAGAAATGCTTATTGCATTAATTTTTAAAAGTGTGCGAGGTCCGTGCACGTCCTCCGCTAGCAACACACAAATAGCTAAAAAACGCAAGCGCCTAAACAAGCATTATAATAATGACGTTGAGTTTATTGTTTTTATTAATTTATATTCACAAAACTTATCAACAAAACATCGATTTAAATTAAGAGACAAATTAACTGAAACGAAATTCATTTTAAAGTAGCAAACAAAACTTACATTAAACTGGAAAATAATGTCTGACCCATTACAATTCTCCCTTCATATTGGCCTTTGCAACGCCTATATGGCATTTAAAATTACAGTCTATCTTTCGTAAGCTAACTAAATTTAAACAAAACATAAACACTTATACTGTTCTAGCTCCCCCTACAACATATTAATATGATTAATAGGTTAATTTTAATTTTATAACTAAACAGAAAGGTCTTTATGATTTAAAAAGAAAGCATTCAAGTGAACAGTAAACAGTAGCGAACTTGAAGCAAAAATAAATTTACGCAAATGCAAACTTCAATCAAACATAGTAAGAAGTGAAGTATTGCTTTAGCCTACCAGAAATGCTTATTGGATTAATTTTTAAAAGTGTGCGAGGTCCGTGCACGTCCTCCGCTAGCAACGCACAAATAGCTAAAAGCCAAGCGCCTAAACGAGCATTATATTAATGACGTTGAGTTTATTGTTTTTATTAATTTATATTCACAAAACTTATCAACAAAACATCGATTAAAATTAAGAGACAAATTAACTGAAACGAAATTCATTTTCAAGAAGCAAACAAAACTTACATTAAACTGGAAAATAATGTCTGACATTACAATTCTCCCTTCATATTGGCCTTTGCAACGCCTATATGGCGCTTAAATTACAGTCTATCTTTCGTAAGCTAACTAAATTTAAACAAAACATAAACACATTAAACCCAACAATACTCAAACATTAATATAAAACAGACATTATCTAAAAGGATACATGTTAAAACAATCCGATATAGCGTTTATAATAGCTGGTTGGTAGATGTTTACTATTTTTGGCAAAACCTCCGTTGCAAACCAACATTTACATGAATAAAATAATTTTTACTTTGAAAATGATAGGCTGTCACGTTAACGTCAGCTGTTCGTTTACAAGACTCCGTCTACGTTCATTTACACTCAGAGAAACGTCTGAGTTCTCAAACTAAAACAGGGTCTTCAGCGTTTGCGAACGAATCCGTTTATGAGGGTCGAAAACGGGGATGTAGTGTAGATGAAAGGCGTAAACGTAGCAAAGGAACGCGTATTAAAGGATAAATGCATTAATGTAAACATAGCCTAAGTTACTGGGTCGAACTTTTTCACATTTTCTAGCTTGATAGAAGCACTGGGGACCCTATCATAGCACTTAAACATGGAAAAAGTCAGATTTTCATGCCATGGCCCCTTTAAACCTTTGAAAAAAAATAATTTCTCAGTTTTTTTTTAAGGAATTTCAGTTTTCTTTTAGTTAGGAATTATATTCAATTACAGCAATAATAAATCAAGAGTCCATTTCAGTGTAGAACTATAATTATGGGGTGAAAATGTATTTTACCTTCGGTAATAAGGGTGTTATATCCAATTCATCCAGTTTCTCAGTTTTCTCGGTTTTCTCAGGTTTCTCGGCCGGCTCCTTGGTTGGCTGTAAGATGTTATAAAGGGTAAGTAGAAGTTTTGGAAAGCTTTTCCAATAAAAATATATACGCATTACGCAACAATCTTGCTTTATTTCTTATAAAGGCAATTTCAGTACAGGAAGTACAGTGGAAGTCCTTATATGGGCACTTAAACTGGAATTGTGCATACACACACACCAACCAAGAAATCAACAACCCCAAAGAAGTATGTTGTTGTTTGTGAGGGAAATGGAAGCTTGTTTAGCTTTCCAAACAACCCAGCATTATGGAAACAATAGTTTGTTTATCCGAGGTTAGGGCTGTCACGAATATGAAATTTGGCTAACGGTTAATTGCCTAATAAATTGTGACGATTATGAAGATTAATTGTCTGTTTTATTGCTTTGACATTTAATTCTCATAAATTTTTTTGTTTGTTTATGAAATCATTTTCACACATTGTTTTGATTATTTACATTAAATATTTTGCAAGGTTTACCTGGCAGTAAATATGAATACACATAACACATATTTAAAAGTAATTGTTTAATAAATATATCTTTCAAAAACTGAATTTTTTTCATGAGAAATAAACACAATAAAGTGTCTAAAAAATAACTAAAAATAAAAAGGCAATCAAAATAAACTGACTATACCACAACAGGCCTTAAATAGCCAATCCTACTAAGGTCATATTAGTGCTGGACCACACATCTGTATTGGCTGCAAAAACACCCAATTCCTTACAGATCCTTAATGATAGCATCCTTCACTTCCCTAAATTTGCAATTGCTGTTTTGGAAATGTACGTTTTACCTGGCAGTTCATACTGCTTATCAAAGTTTTGCAGTTTTCCCACTGTATTAAATAGCTTTGCAATATATCTTGTTACATTGTCAATTAAACGAATAGTCAATTTTCTTAAAAGAAAAATCCAGATAATTTACTCACCATCATGTCATCCAAAATGATGTCTTTCTTTGTTCAGTCGAGAAGAAATTATGTTTTTTGAGGAAAACATTGCAGGATTTTTCTCATTTTAATGGACTTTAATAGACACCAAGAATTAACACTTAACTCAACACGTAACCATTTTTTTCAACGCAGTTTCAAAGGACTATAAACAATCCCAAACGAGGCACAAGAGTCCTATCTAGCGAAACGATTGTCATTTTTGACAAGAAAAATAAAAAATATGTTCTTTTAAACCACAAATTTTCGTCTAGGTCCGGTCCAGCGCGACCTAACGTAAATGCGTAGTGACGTAGAGAGGTCACGTGTTACATATATAAAACGCACATTTGCGGACCGTTGTAAACAATAAACTGAAACAAAGACATTAATTTGTTTTATTCAAAATACAACATCATATGAACGGTCCTCTTTCAACACACTTGTAAACACTGGGGGGGAGTTTCGCGTTCGTCTTCTGTGACCTCTTGGCGTCATGACGTATTGCGTGTGGTACCTTGGCGCATCATGACCAGATCTAGACGAGAAGTTGTGCTTTAAAAGTGTACATTTGTTATTTTTCTTGTCAAAAATGACAATCGTTTTGCTAGATAAGACACTTATGCCTCGTTTGGGATTGTTTATAGTCCTTTGAAACTCCGTTGAAAAAAACTGTTACGTGTTGAGTTAAGTGTTAATTGTTGGTGTTTGGTGTCTATTAAAGTCTATTAAAATGAGAAAAATCCTGCAATGTTTTCCTCAAAAAACATAATTTCTTCTCGACTGAACAAAGAAAGACCTCAACATTTTGGATGACATGGTGGTGAGTAAATTATCTGGATTTTTCTTCTAAGAAAATGGACTATTCCTTTAAGGAGCACCATCTGATACCACCTCCTTTATACAGGCACTGCAGCTCCCCCTTGTGTTTTTTAGAGAGATGTGCAATCATTGAGGTGATCTGAAAACACCACAATGAGTTCAAACAATCACAATGAGACCATTATTTAATCATTGTGAAAGCCCTATCTGAGGTAGTTTTGTTAAAATGGGGTGGGCCCAACCCGGTCATGAGTCAGAGGCGGTAAGTAAAACTGCATCAAATGTCTGTGTTTTGTTGTAAGTGAACATGTAGTTAATCATAAGTAAATCATAAGTTATCCATAGATAATGGGATAATGTGTGTTGCTTGCTCGTGACTCGGTCCACCCGGGGTACACCTACAGGAGCTCAGTTCCCCCACCCCCCCAAAAAAAAAAAAAAAACAGTACAACTGATCTTTCTTTTATAAATCTGATAAAACTAAAGACTCTTACGATATATGATGGATATACTACTACTCTATAGGTACTCAAAATTAACATGAGATAAGCAGAAACAGCATGTGTTACGTGAGCTTTAAAACTTTTGAATAGAAAGTTGGGCCCATTAAAATTTGTATCACGTAGGAATAAGTTTATAAAAGCAATAAGGCATTCAATAACATACTGCTCTGTGGATGCAAAGCATCTTTTACCTCCAACTACATTCCCAATGGAGAGTGACCTCTTATACTGTATTACCTGAATAAGGTAAATTATTTTACTCACAGAATTGCCTCTGTGACCCGGCAGTCTCCTCCCAGGCATCTTTGGTCGGTTCGCGGTGGGGTGGGATAACTTCTCAGAGGTAGAGGAGACGTCGTCAAAACTTATGAGATTGACTACGGTGAAAAGATGTGATTTAGATTTACTTACTGTATGAACGTAAAGCAGAAAATACACGATGTTTTATTTGCATTTTTTTAACAAGCTTATTCAAACCGAACAGACCCACAGATTTTTGGAATTTTTACCCGATGTATTGAAGTAACCTGTGCAATATTAAATAATTAATCAGAAATTGTGTGACAAATGGATTGGAGAAGACCCTGGTAAGATTTATAGGACACGTTAGAATATGATGGGAGGTCCTTATGCTCCTTTGAAGCTGTGCCACCTGCTCTCCAGTTCTGGACCATTTATCCTCCACGCAGCAAGAGTAATCCTCCTCGCGGTGATGCTAATCCCTTCACAAATGCTGCTCTGAGCATACAAGAGCCAAAACCAGTACAAACACAAACATTATGGCCTCTGTCAGCTCTGTATGCAACTTACCTACGTCTGAATTCTTCTCACAGCCATCCACAACTGTTGGTTTTGGCTTGCTGGGTGCGGGTTCGACCTCCGACTTTGGTCGAATAAGGGGAACTTCTCCATTTTGTCTGTGGGATTTATCAAAAGAAGGTGGATTTAATTCAATTTCCATTTCACCCAAGATGACCATAACTTTAGCCAACTAATAACTAAATAGCCAACATGTTTAGGTATCACAGACACTCCAGACCAAAACAGTTCTGTTTGTTTTGACCAAAATTTATGGCACAATCCCATTATGTAGTTCTTCTCAACTATGTCCTGAAAACCCCCGGAGCACAGTTTATTTTAGATGTCTGCCTTATCAGACCGAACCAATTCAGGTCTTGCAGTCTTTACTAATGAGATGCAGAGTTTAATCAGGTGTGTTAGATGAACAAGACATCCAAATGTGTGGTGCTCGAGGCTTTAGGACAGGTTTACAGCTACAAAGCATTGTGACAAGCTCATAAAATTAAAATTAAAATATGTCAGAAAGCAGTGAGGAAAATATATTTTTTTAATTACAAGTACATTTCTTGACTCTCAAATTGATAAGTAGAAAATAATTATTTTAAAAATGCCATATATACATCTTTAAAAGGTACCTGGCAACATTCAGAATAAGGATTCGGAACAGAAATAATGCAACGAGTCAATCGTAGCCACCAAAACAATCAATTAACAAGAATGTATAATTTATATAGAAATAACTAACACTTGCTTAGCGACAGGCGTCGGAACAAGAGGTTTGTGGACGGATGTTGGACGCAACAGTCCCTTGTTCGGAGGCACAGGTTTTTTAGGGGGTACGATGGGGGCGGCAGGTTTGGCGGGTTTCTCTGGCAAAGGCTTGGGAGCTAAGAGGAATAAAGAACACAAAATTAGGTTAACAACTATAAATAAATAATAGCAATAGTCAAATATCTATCAAATACAACCATATCCATATGATCACATTCCTGGTGAGCTTAGCTTTAAATCAAATTAAACACACCAGACCTTAGTTAGCTGAAGTGGTCTCGTACACACTGCATTTAAATTTGGTTGTCACGTCACCTTTTAGCGCTTAATCCTGTTTTGTACACACTTACTTCAGTCATTTATGGGACTGACAAGCACGTCTTACAGTACAACCGAATTAGCTCAGTGCAGTTGGTGAGAAACTCTGCATAGTGTGTACATAACCGAACTGACCAACTAGTTGTTGATAAAGTATTTAAAAATGTATATGGACATGACAGGTCTCTCTTCTAAAAAAATAGATGCCTAAAAAGGGAAAAAGTATTTTGTATGTGCCGTGCAGAAAACGAGGCATGAGCATTTGCTGACTAGTGTTGCCAGATCTTGCACGAAAAATACAGAGAACAAGAAAAATCGAATAAAAACTAAATAAATCCAAATGATCAAAATATTGGGACCGGCACCTTCACACTTTAATAACAACAAAAACGGTTAAGTGCCACAATAGTACAAAAATGATGAGGACCTGGCAACACTGCAAGACAGTGCTAAAAGAAGCAGCCTCACAAATGCGTACATCACACAACGCCACAACACTGTGGTTTATTGCAAAACTTAATGGTGTAATAATAATACTTTGGTCAGGTGAATGATAACCACGCCAGACGGCAAAACTTTGCTATGGTTACCTCTGTGTCAATCATCACAGTTTTAGGAGTGAGTCTTGTACAAAAATAGGAAGGATCATTTAGGGGATTCACTATCGTTTTTAAATGTGGTTGTCAGAACCAAACGTTTGCAGGGTGTACATGGCCAGTATAAACCATGTGTAGTAAGTATAAAATGCACAAAAGCATTAAAACAAAAAAGCATTAAAACGTTTTTATACATGTAACTCTTTGTTTGATATCAACAACACAATAATATCTCATTAGCGTCTTTGTTTTTGATGTAAAGTTTTTAAAAACATGACATGAACGTTCTACTGGAAGCTTGTTTATGCAAAGTAGGATGCTTTCAAAGCATCTAGTGAATTAAACTGAAACTTCTCACTAGCATGCACATTGACACATGTCTTAAAGTAGGTCAGGAGACATTTTGTACCACATAGACCTTCTTCTATTCTTCTAAGTCAATGCTTTTTGTCTTTGTAATGTAACATCACAAAGTCTGCCATCAATTTGTGATGCCCGCTGTTAATTAAAAATACATTTATCAGAAATACACACAATCTAAATTTGTTTCAAATAATCTGATATGTTCAGGGTGATTCGCGTGATGATTGATCAAGCATGGCTATCCAGGTCAAGTAGTGTCAACATTATCTGTATTTGGTAATGGGATACTTTAATAATGACATGTGGTACTGTATGAGCTGGCACCAGACATGCCAGCATTTACTGGCAATGACAACTCTTATTGCCTTATCAGATGCCTCAAAAGCTTCAGGTGCATTGTACTGTAAAAGAATTCAACTGTAAAAGTAGAGTAAAAGCCATTAATATGTGTGAGCCTGACCACAAAACCAGTGTTAAGTCGCATGGGTATATTTTTAGCAATAGACAACAATACAGTGCATGGGCCAAAATGATCACTTTTTCATTTTTGACAAAAAATTATATATCCAGTATCATTAGGATATTTTGTAAATGTCCTAAATATATCAAAACTTTATTTTTGTGAGTAGGAGCAGTTGCTAAGGACTAAATTTGACAACTTTAAAAGGCGATTTCCTCAATACATATTTACATACAGTACTGTGAAAAAGTCTTTGGCCACCATGCTACCATTAGATGTGTTGTTTTTGCAATTGTATAGTGATCATATATAATAACTTCCCAGTCTCTATTAGAATACAACCAGAAAATATAAAAAATGTGTATGTAGTATTAAAAACAGTATAAAAGTATAAGCTGAAGTATCAAGTATTTCGGGTAAACTCCCCTTTCACTTGGCAGCAGGATCTCTTAAACGTAAATAAAATAAAATTCTAATTTCTAATTCTAATTGAATGACTTTAGGACTTCAGTTTCCTTAAAAAAAGCTCAAGATGTGTTTCGTGCCAAGAGAGGTCACACTTAATACTGACTGATGCCTGAAGAAGACATTTAGTCTTGGAAATGTTTTGTTTTACTTCCTGTATTTTATTTTTTGTATATTAAAAAAGAGTGAAAAATAAATATGGATGGACATTAAAACTTTGCAGAAACAACAAAGCTGTGATGGTGGCCTAAGGATCTTGCACAGTACTGTATATATAAAAAAAATAATTATATTGGAAATTTCAGGGATCAATATTCATTTTTTCTTGGTAGAGAAGTTTAAATGGGCTTGTAAAATGAACTTGAAGTATTTTGTAATTTATAAGTATTTTATCATTCCTAAACGTGTGTCATATATACAGCAACAAGAAAACAAACAAATCTCTCTCATAATTTTGTATACCGCCCTAAATAATAATTATTTACATGTACAGTACCATTTAAAAGTTTAGGGTCACTCACTCATTCTTCGTTAATAAACTATTAAAAATAATAATAGTAAACTCATGAAAATAATAGAATAACGCATATGAAACGTATTATGTTGTGAAAAAAAATAAAACCATTTTAGCATCTTTAAAGTAGCCACAATTTGCATACACTGGAATTTGTAAAAAATATTTTAGCATGTCATCAATTAGCTTCTTGAACATTTAAGCATCTTTAGAAATAAAAAAATATATTAAGATATTAAGAAACATTTCACTGAAGTGACCGTAAACATTTCAAGTAAAGTGGCTAGTGGTGAATATATGTTTATATAGGTATATGTAGTTTATATAAGCCTTGAAATCATTTTCTAATAGCAATTCCTGCTTCTTCAGTGTCTGTGACCATGTGTTTTTAGGAACTGGTCAGCAAACTCTCTTACCTTTCTCATCAGGCCGTGGCTGTGGTTGCCTCTTGTCCGCAATGGGCGCCTCTGGTTTCAGGACTGAGAAACGAAGCATAATGTCTCAGTTAATAATCTGTTTCTCAGATACTATTATACACTGCTGATGGAGACTCTTTACACGGACAAAAGAACAAAGTGACTTCTACAACACACAGGCAGTGACTTGCATTTCCTGTGTGGGTAGGAAAGACGGGCCAAATCTTTGCAGCTCTCTGCATGTTTTTCAGTCTGGATGATGCAGTGACAACAACATCCGCTTTCTGTGTACGTTTTGCAGACGAAAGCAGTGAGTGAGTGACTGACAAGTGTTTCATCTGCATTGTTAGATTTTACCACAATACCATTGTTTTTCAGCAAAAGTGTGTTTATGAATTCATAGCTGTCAATGAGTTACAAATTAGCCTCCAGCTATTATTGAAAATGACAAAGCGTAATAAAATATTGTAAATAGCTTTATAAAGAAAAGAAACATTTATGAACAATAAATTTGAGTCTTTTTAACGCAGTGAGAAAATGTTGCTAAAAGTTAAAGAAAATTTTTTTGTACATATCTGAATGATTTCCAATGTCTCATGCACTTATAATTGCATACATTTTTTTAAGAGTTAATATGATTTCACCAGAGATACTTATCTGTATCTAAAATAAAACGGATAGGAGGCCTAGATCGAAAGATTGAGGTTTGGACTTGTCATTACATTTACATTACGTTGTAGGCCTTTTTTAGCAGGGACTTTTATAGGGAATTTAAAAAGTGAAGCAAAGCATGAAGAACGGTCATTACACGTTCAAAGATCAATTTAGCCACTAGCCAGACCAATGAACAGACCAAAAGTTAACTTTGGCCCAAGCGCTTGACTGTGGCAACGCACGTGCGTCTAATGAAACCATCTATTAATAATATAGAAAAATATACTTAAAGGGGACAGAGAATGAAAAAACATTTTACCTTGTCTTTGTTGAATAATGTTAGTCTACCCACATTCACAAACATACAAAAAGTGCTAAACATGCTAAACATCTCAGTCTCATAGATATTCCTCTTTTAGAAAAGTCAGCCAGAAAACAGTCCAATCTGAAAAACTGATGCTTATGACATCACAGGCATCTAACTGCCACTCCACTTTAAAATAATTGGCTACATTTTTTGAGTGGCAGCAAAGTCAGCCAATCAGTAATGAGATTGCAAGTTAAGCCAGTAGGGGGAGCCAAATAGGTGCAAAACCACTTGTTTAAAATCCCCCACCCTAATAGAGCTATCTGAGAGAGCTTTTTAGGAAGCTTCTAAAGCATTACAGACCCAAACAAAAAAAACCTTTGTCTACATGTCAAATCACAGAACAAGGATAAATACTGCGTTCAATCATTCTATGTCACCTTTAAATATTATTTGTCAATGATATATTATAATCAGAGAAGTAAAAAGTAATCAAAAATGTTACTCAATTGAAAGTACAAGTACTGAGTGTAAATTTTACTCAATTAAAAAGTAAAAGTATCTGGCCAGAATCATACTTGAGTAAAAGTAAAAAAGTACCACATTAAAATTGTACTAGAGTGTTAAAAAAGTAAAAGGAAGAATGAAAACTAGAGATTCTTGTTTAAACTTGTAATCTCTAAAAAACATGAATTGAATGAACAACATACAAGGTTTTATCCTGCTTTACAACTGTTTGTATTTAATTGTATTTAAAGGTATAGCGGAAGATTTTCTTTTTCCGGGTAGATCATCAAGACTGTTGGTCATCCCAGTTGTCAATCATTCTGGTGATATGTTTACGTAAGGGCATCGTATGTGCTCGTCCCTAGGTTCGCTTATTGCACATGTGCACTTTGAGGTGTATATGTGTGGTGGGCTATGGTTTCAGCCATTTATTGAAGCTCGCGTTCTCACAGCATTTTTTAAAAAAAATGCCTGAGGGTCGCAAGAAAAAAAGAAACGGCTCTGAAGAAAGAAACGAGACCAGAGTGTTTTTGGGGAAATATTTCACATGCTGGCGTGCGCTAAAAGCACAGGTTGGGCTTCCCACTGATGCCTCAGTCGCGGAGTTTCTACTTGACACTAAGAATAAATAACATTTAAGTTAAACTGGCCATCAGCGCAATTCAATTGGTTTGGAAAAAGAAAGAGGGAAAATAGAATGAAGTGATCTCTAAAAAAGAAGTACTTTTTGACTGTAAATAAAATTGTAAGGCGTAAAAAGTACTTTTAAAAGTTAAAGTATTGATTTTAAATTGTACTCAAGTAAAGTAAAAATACCCAAAAAATTACTCAAGTACTTTACACCTCTGATTATAATATATTATTAATTATACTTATAATTACAGTATTTGATTATAGCGTGCATGGTTAATGTGTATGTGCTCTTGCATTTTTCATATACATTTTAGTAAACTTTTGTTTTTGTTGAATCATGATTTGTTCCTAAAAACTAACAATTTCACAAACAAATGTGTGCGTACACTTTTCGTGAATGTGACCCATGAAATATGTCTGGTACCACCTCCGAGCCTCTTAACATACAACACATTTCTTTAAAAAGCACACTGAAGAAGCTGTTCAAATCAATACGGCATTTCGCACCAGTTATACACTCATATACCAATGCATACATTATGTCATGTTGTCTTTAAGTACCACCAAGCAAATCACATCACAGCTGTTATCACATATAACTGCTTATGGGTCATCAAACATAACCTCTGCAATCAGAATATGTCTGATGAATGATGTCTTAAAGAAACAGTTCACCGACATTTTAACAACTTTTCTCATGTCATAACAGATGCATATGACTTCTCTCTTCAGATGAACACAAATAATTTCATGCTTATCATAGTGAAGCCAAAAAGCACATCCATCCATCATTAAAGTAATTCAAATGACTTCAGTGGGTTTAATATATGTCTTCTGAAGTGAAACCGTATGTTTGATTGATTTTTTTTCAGCTTTTTAATTCAGAGCACATTTATTAACCTACTGCAGCAGCTTTTATTAACCTAAAGCTTTTTCATTAACCCAACGCTCTTTAATATATCATTAATCTCACAGAAGCTTGAAATAATGAGAAAATGTTTATCATGTGATCAAATCATCCAAATAGTGTTGAGTAAAAATGCTAGGTTAAGGATGTGATGGCATACCTGGAGTTTTGGATGGTGGTGGTGGCTTCTTTGGCTTCTATGGAGAAACGGACACAAAATAATATGTTAACATGCCAGATTATAAGTGGTACAATCTTTAGTATGCATACCTAAAAACATGCTTGCATAGGACAATGCTATCACTCTATAAGGTCATGGGTTCGATTTTCAGAAAGCACACAACTGCTTGCCTTCCCAGCAGTACAAATAAATAAACAGCTCAGGTAGGGCTTTATGATTCACATGAAATGAGACTCAGACTGTCTCCGACAATCCGTATCTGTGAAAGGATCAGTTTTGAGGAGAAAGCATTTCCTCTCGCTCAATATCAGAAATACCTGAAAACCAAGGGCTTAAGGGGTCATGTTTAATTCACTCATAGCAAACATACAAAACACTCAAATCCTAGATCAGAATCTCTTTATTCAAGAGAAAAAATTACTTCAGTCTATTCAAATATCATCTATTTAGGCAGCATATATCAGTCTACAAGTGGTTGAAACAATGCATGCAGAACTACCAGACGACCGCTGCATAAACATATTAGGGACAACAATATAAATAGATAACACAAGTAATATAAAAAGTTCAGAAATCCATCTTATTTAAATTGCTACAATATCAAATGAATATAAACTACATTTAAACATAGTCAAATAAAGCTTTAAGGGATAGTCCACTTTTTTGAAAATATGCTCATTTTCCTGCTCTCCTACACTGTAAAAAAATTGTTGAGTAAAAAAACATTTGATTCTTACAATTTTGGAATCTATTCAGACGATCTCCGGGTCTGGCACTACCACTTTTAGCATAGCTTAGCACAATCCATTGAATCTGATTAGACCATTAGCATCGCGCTCAAAAATTCCTATTTCCTATTTGACTCCTAACTTGACTCTTACGTAGTCTCCGAAAATAGTCCCTGAAACATACTAAGGGGATTATTTTCGGCTGCTGTGTAATATCATTGCGCCTCCTGCAGCCATGTTACGGCAGCAAAGTCCTTGATTATTTTGCCGGAATGAGAGTATAGTCTTTAGCCACATATGCCTAGAAAATCGCAACTTTTAATTTTCCGTCGGTTTTAGTACACGATGTAACTACAGAAGAGTTGTCAAGTTTTAAATAGGCACAATATTGAAACTCTTTGGTTATTTTTTAGCGTGTTGCTAATGGTCTAATCAGATTCAATGGATTGTGCTAAGCTATGCTAAAAGTGGTAGTGCCAGACCCGGAGATCGGCTGAATAGATTATAAAACGTTAAAATTTAAATGTTTAACTCTAGGGAAGCTAGAAAATGAGCATATTTAAAAAAAATGTGCAGTGTCCCTTTAACTCTTTCGCCGCCATTGACGAGATAAACGCTTCCCTGCCAATGACGAGTATTTCCGGCCTTCCGCAACTTTTTAAACCTGGAAGTATTGCCCTATGGAAAGCTGCTGCGTGTCTGTGTCTGTTTTAAAGATCGCTCTGAATGGGATCTCTATGAAAGTCTGTCACAAAAATGGAATGATCTCTGCTTTTTGCTGAAAATGGGGTATTTTTGCAGAAACCTACCCATATTCAAAAGCTGATTACAAAAGAACTTCTGGAGGTAGGATGAAACTTTTTTTTTTTTTTGAAAGCAGGGGGTCTGTTCTTTCATTTGGCATATTGTATGTTTATATATTTAAAGAAGAACATTTTCTGGAATGCATTAGACTTTTGTGAAAATCATGAAAAACGCTGGCGCTGGCTGGCAACTTTTTTTTTTAAACGCTGGCGGCGAAAGAGTTAAAGGGATAGTTCACACAGCAAATGTAATTATGTCATAATTTTCTCACTCTCATGCTTTTAAAACCTTTATAAATTTCTTTGTTCTGATGAACAACACGAAAGAAGATATTTTGAGGAATGTGTGTGACCAAACCGATCATGAGCCCCATTCACTTCCAAATTAGGAAAAAAGAATACAATGGAAGTGAATGGGACTCATGATCGATTTGCAAAATAAATAAAGTGAAAAAATGTTGACAGAATTTCAATTTTTGGGTGAACTATCCATGTAAGCATCCAAATAGGTTTAGAATAAAAATATTGTTTATTTGTATCATGTCATAACATTAATCTGACTTTAAACCTACTCTAAAAGATCAGTGTATATTATTTACGGTAATAAAAGATAATATAAACCTTTAAAACAGGAGATCTAGAATACACCCATGTAAAATCAACATTTGAATAGTGAACTTTTCCCCCTGATGAGGCGGTCAGCGTCTCATCTGACACGCTTCAAGGGTGAGTACTGATAATGGGTTTATCCTCACACAACAGAGTCCGCTGAAGGACTGAAAACTTCCACATTCCACGCAGACCATTCGCTACCCTCCACCAAACATCACATGAGCTTCAGTTCATCACAATCTCACCACAGCAGCACAAAGACAATCATTCAGGTCAATCAGAGCGAAACAAACTATCATGTTTGGATTGTATGAACCCATGACCCCATAATCTGAGAAATCTCTGAAACTTCTCTGCAAAAATGGGCAGGCACAGCTGAGCGCACTGCACACACAATCCTTCTGCTTGTTCACTAGATGAGTGCTGTTACTTTGGCAAATGTTGAAACACTCCCTTTTTTAGTCAGGGTGCATAACTGTTTTGTGATGAAATGCATCTTGGGTTAAGCAAAAAATCCTGAAAAGCTGGACTGAAGAATTATTCGATAAAACTTGATAAGTGGCTTTTCACATGTAGGTTTTATCGATTTTTAACGCCCCTCTTAGACTCAAAACCCAGCAGGGACTTACATTAGGTCAAGTGTGAATCTGATGTCTTATATTGCCTTGTTATTTTACTCTTTTAAGTTTTTCATTAGAATTTTTTGTAAAAAGTGACAGAGGCTGCGTCCGAAACCTCATACTGTACAATACGTACTGAATGAGATGAAGTACCTACTTACTGACCGTTAAAACAGTAGGTACTGTATAGTATGAATCCTGGTATTATGAATGCGATTCGGACGTACTACATCCACCATGTTTTTAAAAGCTTTCACACGCTTTAATATCTAACTGGAAGTAGTAGGTCATCGGGGTACTTTTCGCATACTGTTTTTGGAATACTATGTATTCGGAGATACTACTCGCCTCGCCTACTGATTTTCGCCTACTATATAGTATGGAAGTAGGCGGTTTCGGACGCAGCACAAGTTTGTGAAAACCCAGCTCAAGTTATTTTTTTGTGATTTACTATCATCCTGCAAAATGTAAACAACATTTTGTGAAAATATAACCTTGTTATCTTGTTAAGACCATGTCAGATCAAATCAATGTGAAATCAAACTTTAATGCTCATAATCTCATAATTGAATTATAAGACTTGGATTTCACAGACAGGGTCACAAGCTTTTATTGACTATGTTTACATGTACACCAATAATGTGATTTCCAATAATTGATTGAGTAAGGACTCAATCGCAGTAAGATGTTTACATGAACCCAGCAATCCTGCTTACTCCGGTTTACATGCAGTTTTTATTTTCAGATTATTTGCTAATAATTGTGGTTATTATTCACATAGCCCAATGCACAGCACAAATAATGAACTCGAATGAATACATGAATTACTGGATGTATTTTGTCGCGTTCTTTGCATTGTTTCTAGATGAAGGCAAGATGTGTGTCAAGTTGTCAAGTTTATTAAGAATTTCCATTTCAAAAACGGCAGTAGCTGGCGGGGTTGTCCACGCTTTTTTATCACGCTAAGCGTCGACTGTTGAATATAGTTCAACTTTGTGTGAAAAGCTTAGCTCGTCAATGTCACTTTTTCCTCGGCCGTCCAATCACAGCGGAGGAGGGACAAGACAAATATCACAATGACCAACCCGCACATCGGACAACGACTGATAAACAAAACAGAACTGTCATAGCAACCAAAGCGCTTAGCTAAAAACACTGGCAAGCGCCCACAGTTGGCGCCCACCTGGCGTTTTATCCGCATAAAACGCTTTGGTGTACACTCCCCCTTAAGGTGCGTGACAAAAACCCATGCGCATTTCAGTGGTATAGCTGCGATTAAAGTGTTTACCTGCCCATTTACTGCGATTAAAATCGGCATACGGCATGTTTTAATACGACTATACTTGCTGCGATTATGAACTTAATAGCATTATTTTTATCCAAGTATTGTGTTTATATGCAATGATGTGATTATCAGCTTAACTGCATTATTTTTTTTTGAAGTGTAATTGCAATATTTCCAAAATCTCATTATGAGGGTGCATGTAAACATTGTCATTGTCTGTTTATAGAGTAGGGCTTGGGGGCGTTGTTAAAAAGCAATCCCTCAATGTCTTTCAGCATTTTGGCAAATTAATCTGTTTTCTATCACAAACGTTTGGACACAGTTGACTGAACTGGTTTCTCACGACTTGTGCTGAAATGCTTGGAATTAGTTTTGCATATGTGCCAATATATGCTTGAATGCTCCCTCGTTTAAAAGTGGCTTTGAATAAAAACATCTGCTACCTAAATCTATTTGTAAATGTAACGTAAATGTACACAATAATGTAGAGAAGAATGTAGGGCAGAGGAAGGTTAAACAAATAACTCTTATTTTTGCTGTATTGAAACAGCCACACTTTGCCTAGATTACAGTCACACACTTGGAATTCTGTCAAATATCCATGAGGGTAAAAATTATTTGATTAAAATGTTTATTGTGTTATTGCATAGTTTTTATGACTTAACCATTAGTGCAAAATGCAAAAAGCAATAATTGCTTTTTCCAATTGCTTTTGTGCGATATCATCACCTGGTCATTTTCTGAACAAAATAATCTGTTTCATACCTCCTCTGTTTCCGGCTTAGGAGACGCTTTAATGGAGCCTTTTGAGGTGAGAGTCTGAATATAAACAGAAATAACAACAATTTTGAGAGGAAGTAAAAAAATGACTTTCCAAAATGCTTCCTGTCTCCATGATTGTATGTGTCTACACTTTGTGAATCAATTTCTTTTCATTTTCCTCTAAAATTTGCTGTCAGGTAAGCAGCTCAACAAATAAGGGGAAGTGAACACCAAACATCAATTTTACCTCTTTGTCTGGCTCAGATAGAGTCACAAAGTTGTCTGGGAAAACTCCCTGTCGTCCGTTGATCTCTCCTTTCCACCAGCCCGGCTCTCCTGTGTCCTAAAACATCAGAAGTGTCAATGTGCATTGGTCAATAACACAAATGCTGTTGTTCACAAAAAATTGTTGATGGTTTTGATCAAGGTCAACAGAATTAAACATTACATGTAACATGAAAGTGTAATTCTTTTTGAAAGTATTTCAAAGCATTGTATTTACATTGCATAGCTCAAAAGACAAACTGTAAAATTAGCTGTTGCACACTGAAATAAAATGATTCATTCAATTTACTCAATTTTTTAAGTGGTTGCAATCAATTTATTTAAGCTACATTTAAACAAACGTTTTTTTATTTGATTTTATTTTCCTATTTTTTGTTTTTGTTTAAATGTAGCTTGAATAAATTGATTGTGACCACTTACCTTTAAAATTGAGTAAATTAAATTAATAATTTTTTCAGTGCATGACATTTATGGCAAAATAATTTTAATTACTGTCATTTTAATCATAGTGCTATCAGGTACACAATTTCCTGTGATGTTTACAGACAAGAAACAAATTAAAGGTATAGTTTACTCCAAAATAAAATTCTGTCATCATTTACTCACCGTCAGGTTGTTTCAGACCTGCATCAATTACTTTGTTTTGCTGAACACAAAGGAAGATATTTTTAAAAAATCTTTGCCGATCTGGGGCACCATTGACTTCCATAGTATTATATTTCCTGGTGCCCCAGATCTGTTTGGTTACAAAAAAATTCAAAATATCTTCCTTCGTGTTCAGCAGAACAAAGACATTATACAAGTTTGGAACAACTTGACGGCGAGTAAATGATGACAGATTTTTTTTATTTTAGGTGAAGTATCCCTTTAATCCCATTATTATAAAACAGAATGCACATATATACCCTACCACTAGGTGGCAATCATGTACAAAACAACTCCCATCTTTGATGTGCTTCCTGCTCAAGGTCTTTGACAAACACTGGGTAATAAAATGAACTCTCAACATTTCTTGATTTAAACAAAACCAAACACTTCCTTAGGCAGAACAGAAGTCATTTGTATGATATACAACAGCCACAATCTCATAGAAATTCGCCAACTGCAAGTTGTTTCAAAGACAAGTGCTGGCTCTTGCTTATTGACAACAGACAGCGAACATTAAAATACTTTACAATAAGGTTGTTTTTGTTAACATTAGAAAATACATTAGATAACGTGAACTAACAATAAGCAATATAGGTTTTGTTAATGCCAATATAACTGTTTATGTTAGTTCATTGTGCATTTACTAATGAATTGGCTAATGTTCTAATACATTATTAGAACATATTGTAAAGTGATACTGAGAACATCTATGGTTTATGATAACACAAAGTTTGTCCCTATACCAACTTTTTTTGTCTCTGATCAGAGAAAAGTTTCTCATCAGAAATGTCAGCCCTATTTTGCACCCTATTAATTCTTTACCTCTGGATCTGACTATTCTTGCATGGCACGAAAAGTCAAGTCATAATACATTGCATCACATGTCTATAAAGTGTAATAATGAATTTCCCTCTCTTGCACAGTTTGCAGAAATGTAGACTAACTCCCTAAGCTAGTTTGTATCATTTTCACATAGTCTGAAAAAAGATTGGTGAAATCAGAACTGATTGGTTCACACGTTTTGCTCATTTGAATAATATAACACCCCACCTCTCTCCACAAGATTAATAAAAGGTGCGAACATCCTCACAGGTAACTAGCCAAACTGGTTTACACTGCTCCCTGATAGCTGTACAGGGCTTATCCAACCAGGCCAAAAACTTTTTTTTGTTTGCACTTCAGGATGTGGGTAGTTGATACATAACATGCTGTGACTGCAGTTCAAATACTCCATTACACGACTAATGAAAAATGCTGGAATTAGCAAAGCAAAGATGATTGATTATTACTGGACGTAATGTTAAAATGAGCTATAAATTTATATAAATGACGGGCAGATTAATTGCCAAGAGTTACAAAATTAGCTGACCTTGGCACATCTAATAGATTGTGCGCATTTACAAGTTTGTTGTAACTATGTGGGGGCAAAATTTTTGGCCAAATTCTTATGTTATAAAAGATGAAGTGGCTATTTGAAACAGCACTAGCAATATGACTCAGAAGACAAATGCAAGACTAAGATGCTAATTTCTGCTTTACTCATTAACCAATAGCCATTATATACAGTACAGTCAGCTCAATAAATATTGGAGCAGAGGCACATTTTGTGTTATTTTAGCTGTTTACCAACATTTATTCCAGTTACAGTCATTTAATGATAATTTACAGGTTTTTCTTTATCATGAAGAGGATATTGTGATCATCCACTATTTTTATCTTATATGGACGTCCAGGATTGTTTTGGTTGCTGAGCTCACCAACATGCGTTTTTTTTTCTCAGAAAGTACCAAATTGTTGATCTGGCATCCACTAATATTCCTCCTGTCTGACTGATGGATTTGTTGTGTAAATATGGTCTGTATCAATTGCACGGAGATCTCCCTGAATCACATGATGTGGGTTCAGAGCCACAGCTTCAAAATGCATATGCCACACTTAAAATCAACTCCAGACCTTTAACCTCCTTCATTTATGAGGAAATAATTTAACAAATAGACAATACCCGTCCATAAAATAGCTTTAAAAGTCAACTGTTCCAATACTTTTGGCCTCTTAAAAAAGGGGGAGCTACATATTAAACGGCTGTAGTTCCTAAACCCTTCATCCAATTTGGATGTGAATACCCTTCAAGTACAACTGAGAGTGTGCACTATTCAATGTATGATTGTTACTGAAATAAATGTTGGTAAACAGCTAAAATAAAACACAAAATGTGCCTCTGTTCCAATATTTATGGAGCTGACTATATGCAGTGTTTGTTAAGGAAATACTGTACATATTCAAACAGACAGTTCTTTATTTACACTTGCATTTTAAACAGACGGGGACACACAGGGACGGTCCTTAGTGTGTGTGGCACTTTATTAACAATAGAGGCCGGTAGAGATATGAGGTTGAGGATGCAATGGAGTTACAAGGTTTGGTCACAATCTCTTCATGCTTTTCAATAGTTCAATATTTGCAAAGCCCACCGACAGATGTAAATTTTGAAAGACTATGAAATAAGGAAGTACAAGGGGTCTGCCCAAATACATTTCAGTCAATCCATACCCATAAGAAATGAGTTACACTTTTATTGAATGTAACCTAAAATAGTGATGTGAATAAAATGAAAAATTCATGCATGTTATGTGTCAACATAATGTGAAATTGAAATTATAAAAATGTAGACTGTCATACATACTTTGCTCAATAAAAGGACGATGTCACCTTCTTTTAAATCCAGCTCATCTTGGTTAGTTGCATCATATGGAAAGCAGACCTTGCAGTATTCTTTTGCTATAGAGAAACAAAATAGACAGTACACCCATTACACATTGCTAGAGATCACTTTTGAACTCTTGAGCAGACTGAAAGACCCCTGCTAAAAATCTGTCCACTTTCTCATTACTGTTCCTGCATCTCAACTTCTGAAACACTGCAACAGCGCAAAGGTCATAAATTAAACCCTTGAGACAACAAACATACTGAAATGTAAAAGTTAAAAGCACTGTAAATCGCTTTGAATAAAAGCATCTCCTACCTGCATAATTCTAAATGTAATCTACTTGTGTTTAATTAAAGGAAAACACCACCATTTTCAATGTTTTACTATGTTCTTACCCCAATTTAGCCAAATTAATACATACCTTTTTTTTCAATGTGTGCACTTTTAATCTTTGTACAGCGCCTCATGAATGTGTTAGCATTTAGCCTATTCCCATTCATTCCTATGGCTCCAAACAGGGAGGAATTTAAAAGCCACCAAACACTACCATGTTTTCATTATTTAAAGACTGTTACATGAATAGTTACACCAGTAAGTATGGTGGCACAAAATAAGACTTTGTTTGGAGCCATAGGAATGAATGGGGCTAGGCTAAATGCTAACACATTCACGAAGCGCTGTACAAAGATTAAAAGTGCACACATTGAAAAAAGATAGGTATGTATTAATTCATTCCCTTTAGGCAAAATCCCTTATACATTAAAAATAATAAGGCCACTGTAGAATTTATGTTTAGATATTGTCCAACAAAATTTATGATGAAGAAATTTTAACTGCCATGTAGAGCAGGACTGTTTTCCTAATCTTGCTCCCACTGAATTTCTGAACATTACCACCCACTCCCACTGTAACGTGTCCGTTTTCTTCCGCAACGTTTGTATCCACTCCCGCCTGTACCCACAAACACTCAGAATAACGGACATAAAAGATGTAGACTCACCGATGCGCATCATGCTCGCAAACTGAGTGCACAATCAAACAAATGACAAAATATGGATGAAGACTGCATGATTCGTGTATGTGTGTCTCTCTGTGTGCACTGGCTGAAAAGTGATTTGCTTTTAATCATTTTTATGATGGGTGATTTATCAGGTGTTTTCGACATTATGCGTCACTGCGCAAGTGCGCAGACCGATCGGTATATGACTAATGTAC
Source organism: Misgurnus anguillicaudatus (assembly GCF_027580225.2). Classification (NCBI taxonomy): domain Eukaryota; kingdom Metazoa; phylum Chordata; class Actinopteri; order Cypriniformes; family Cobitidae; genus Misgurnus; species Misgurnus anguillicaudatus. The sequence goes on along the minus strand of NC_073354.2, from coordinate 27,688,551 downwards.
CGCGAGTGTACTGACAAATGTCAGACTTGTGCTGTGTCTGAAATCTCCTTCTTCCATACTATATAGTATATGAAAAGCAGTAGGTGAGGCGAGTACTATGTCCGAATTCAACAGGGTCCCACGGGATCCCAGTCACAGTCCTCTACTACCATGTCACATTTATGGGCTTTCTATACATCACTGAGAACTATACCGGTTATCACATTTATTTAATTGGTAAAACTTTAGAATAAGGTTTAATTTAACATTAGTCGACTACATTAGTTAACATGAATAACAATGAACAACGCATCTACACCATATCGTAGTACACGGCTCATTATTAGTTCACGTTAGCAAATGATGCCTTATTGTAAAGTGTTACCATGACGCTTATGTTATCTTTCTCATGCACTCACCTTTTCCCTTGTTCTCGGTCTCTTTTTCTCCTTTTGGATGCTCAGGAGTGCTCATGAGGTTGGGTTTTGTGGCAGATGGTAATGATGGAATTGGCTAAAATGAAGCAGAAGCACAAATGACTTTACTGAAATAGCAGCTCAACAAACACACACACACACACACGCTGGACGGGCGACACTCAGAGACAGATCAGCCGTGCCTGAATGAAAGGAATGCTGGGAAAACAGCAATTACTGTCACATACATACAGAGCAAATGGAAAAGTGTGCCTATTTTAGTCCTGGCTTTAAGAGTTTTTCTTAAAGCAACAGAAACCTTCAAGCAGGGAAACAAAACCACATTTTGTTTTTAAATGAAGATCACTTTCTGCAAATTCCACAGACTCTTATTTCATGTGGTGTGATATCATGAGTTTAAAGGCCATAGGTAAAAATGTGCTGGATAATGACACTTATTTAAATGAAATTATGAAGTTAAAAACCACAAAAATGTACATGACAGGTAACTTAAAGCGTAACTAAACCCCTGGTCAGAGCCTGACTCCACCCACTGGCAATATTTGAAAAATGCAAGAAAAGTGGGCAGATCCCAACGGAGATAGAGGGGACGAACTAAGCTCGTACCAAGTGTGTGGTGAGATCGTAACAAGGGCGTGGTGAGCTTGAACCTGCTTACGTCACGTGTAATTTTTTGGACCCAACATCAAATAGGAAAATTCAACTGCAGTAGCCACCGTTCAACCTGAAGAGGGCAGCACTCAGACGTTTTTACACCATATATTGCAGTATTGAAACACTTTATATCAAAATGTCAAAAAACTTACTAAAATCAATGAACAGCACTAATAAAGCATAATTTTTACAGATCATTAACTAAAAAAAGTTGGTTTAGGGTTTAGTTACTCTTTAAGGGTCATATCACATAGACTTTGACATATTTGTTTCAAATGTGCACTTTAAATAAGTAATGGAGATTTTTTTTCATAGTAAATATGCAAAGTCTACATTACATTGTGTCAATAGTCAGTAGATGCTCCACCTGACCAAGTGTCGAGGTGTCCTTAAGAAAGACACCTAACCCCAGATGCTCCCGACAAGCTGTATGGCACCTTGGATGGCTGACACCACCATTGGTGTATGAATGAGTGAGTAAATAAATGTGAGGAAACTTGTAAAGCGCTTTGGATGGCCATGGGTCTATTGAAAAGCACTATATAAATGCAGTCCATTTACCAAGTTAATCAAAAAAAAAAATGATGGGGAGGGGCTATTTGGTATCTTCAACTCAAATAACATGCATGTTTTCAGCCTGTCGGAGGAAACCGGAGTAAACCCATGATGACACAGAGAAAACATACAAACTCAATACAGAAAGGCCACCTGACCCAACCGAGGCTCGAACTGGGGACGTTCTTGCTACTGTGCCGCCCAGGATACTGGATATAACAAGACTGAGGGTTACTATGAATATGGGACAATGCAACGCTCAATATGTCCGCTCTGCCAACAGAAGTCCTTCCGAACACTTAAAAGAACCAATCATCAATTGATAAAAACAGTGGATTCTCTGGGGGGCTCTAGACTGAGTCGTGTGAGGAGCTTGTCAACCTGTGCATATTATAGACTGTAAAAAATATGGATATAGTGTCCGTGACGTCACCAATAGGTTTGCAAAGAGCTTTTTTGAAGCCAATAGTTGTCGGAGACTACAGTCGCCATCTTGGCAGCATGTCACCATGCATTACTCGTGAATAACCGAAAATGGGTAAAGAGGCGGGACGTGGGTGAAGCTGAGGTGGCTGGTTACTGAAACCACACGTGCCTAGCTCGACTGAAGTGACAGCAGTGGCAGTTCACCCGTCACTCAAATGGCCACAATCTAATTATGCAGAATGTTAAGGCTAAATATAATTTAAAAGTAGCTATAGACGGTTTAATCTGAACTTCCGGTATCTGTCTGTTTAATGATGTGGCTAGTTGCTAAACTGAACTCTGTAACAAATTCCTCATCGAAAATAACAAATGTTTTGGTTTTCTAAAGACAAGGGATAACGGCGATCATGGATTACCATTTGATGGGAGGTTTGGCAGCCGATTAGTAGTTAAGATTGCATACATTATATAGTAAACATTTTACACAGTAACGTTAGCTAAGTGTAGTTTTTGATATGCTTTAGCTATGATTTGAACTAAAATAATCTACATGTTGTTTATTTTGCTTGTTTAGAAATAAACTATATATACTCTATAAGGACTTTGTTTTTATTGATTCTTTGCGGAGTTTACCAGAAGTTACGCTTGTTCTACGAAAGGCATTTGTTTATGTCATTACTGCTGAAACAGTCTTTAAAGACCAAAAACACATTTTGTACCAGGGTGTAAACATATTTATTTCTGCTGAAATGTTGGACATTTAAACATGGTGGGTCTATGGGATTGATGAATTGCAGTTTAAGGGGCCGTTTACATGTCGCATCCTTAAAATGCGTGAAAAAATGCTAGGCGTGTAGGTTCTTGTCACATGACCTGCGGTGTGCTTGCGGCATTCTAAAAAGTTAAGATGTTTTTAACTCGATGCGGTGCGAACCGCATGCTCGTCGTGACCATGTCACTTCCATTATGAGCGCGCATACCTACAATTAAAATGACAAACTTGAGTGCGCAACAGACGCGATATGTGAACGGCCCCTTAATCACTTCCGTGTTGGCGTCATGATAGAGATCGAAAGGGTACCACTTGGTGCACATGTGCAGTAGCTGAAACGACTTTGAAAAAGCGCAATTTATGCATACAGTTGATATCAGGTTTAATTGATATCAGGTTTAATTGATAATCAGAAATATTTTGTTTTATAGATTTTGCATGTGATTTTAGAGTAGGGATGCACCGAATCCAGATTTTTTAGGTTCGGCCGAATCCCGAATCCACCGTTTAAGATTCGGCCGAATCCGAAACCGAATACCGAATCCTACTCGCATCCTTATTCCATTAACACAGTAAAGCACATTAATGAAGTAAACAACGTCCACAGCAGTGTATTTTTTATTTTATTTATTTTAACTGTACAGATTATGCCAGGATGACAAGTTGGAAAACTATTTTGACAATTACCATAAGCATATGCATAATGAAAGCAATGCGTTGCGACACGCTCGTTTTTCCAATAAGCAAGCAGCTCCGCGCTGAAAACTATATTTAACTTTGAGTGAGAAGCTCCGCTCGTCAATGTCAGTTTTCACACGGCCGTCCAATTACAGTGGAGGAGGGGCGGGACATTACCACAGCAACCAACCGGCTCACAGCTGAAGCATCACAGCTACCAAGCGCTCGGCTGAAAAACAGCTGGCATTTGGCGTCCTCAAGGCGTTTTCAGCCGTGTTTAAAGGTTTTGGTGTGTCCAGCCCCTAAGGCTCACCGAAAGAAAAAGCTCATCTCCACGTCAGCACCCGATGCGTGTAATCAACGGCCGTGTGACGTCGACCAGCGTAGCGCAAGCCTAGGGTTCGGTTCGGTGGAATAAAAATCTAGGATTCGGCCGAACCCGAACCCCGTCAAAAAGCCCAGTATTCGGCCGAATCCGAATCCTGGATTCGGTGCATCCCTATTTTAGAGTAATCTGTCTGATTCTTTCCCCATTCAAATAGATAGGACTTAAGTCTGGCATGACTGAAATAATTGCCCGCAGGTGTTGCAAACATGGCTGCCTAGTGGTGGCGACCCTAAAGGGACTTTGTAGGATCTCAATATACTGAGTGTCCTCTTTAAGACTAAACTGAGGTTGTTAAAGTCTTTGAATTGAATATGAAACTAAATCTGCATCCAGCTTTACCTAGTTAAACAACCAAAATGTGTAACCGGTATTTAGCAACGTGCACAGACATGAAAATACTACTGTCTGTTTGAAGAGAAGTGGCATTTCCAGAAAGCATGGAAACAGCTAGCCTAAATAATCCAGTCAAAAAATAGAAACATAATGCCTAAAAAGGAAGGTCTGTCTTCTGCTTTGCATTGAGCATTGAGCAATCACTGGCAAGACTTGCAGAGCAGTTAGACATGTTATTACCCTTCAACGCTCTATTGCTCATAGCAAAGGGAAATAGGAATGGCCAGCACTGATTTTCATACTTGCCAAGACAATTATCTCATTTCATACAGGATCACATGCTAGACTGCTCAGCATTATCCATTCTGGTGTTTATTGCATATAAGCCTCGATATAGCCAAACATTTAATGTTGAAGGTGCAAGTCTGTACCCTTAGTGCAACTGCAAAAATTAAGATTTAGTCTAGTCTAATTTCTGCCATTGGTCAAACAAACAGATAATGTATGCGATTGGTTAAGCCAATTTTTGTTACAAACAGGCAAACAAAGCGATTGCAATGTATTCTTGTGCAGAAATCAAACATACTTTTTCTTTCTTTTCCTCGCTTTCAGAAGGCGGTCTTTGGACTTTGTGGAGTTTGACGGAAGCATCTCGGAAAATGTCACCAAAGCCGACGCCCTTAACCTTCTTGGGCTGGGCCATGACTCCGTTCCCCGGATGAGGAGACGTGGGGCTGGAGGTTCCATCTCTGTTATCTGTGGACACACATAAACTTTTTTAAGCGTTCCTGTAACTCAACTAGTAGTCCATTGTGTTAGCTGTGCTAAAGGTCATGGGTTTAATCCCAGGGATTGTATAACTTGCATGCATTGTGAATTGTCCCTTTGGATAAATCTGCCAAAAGCATAAATGTAAAAATCATGTTTTGATGAAGTTATACACGATGTCACCGTTAAAATAACAGAATAACCATTGCAATATTTCTTTAATTCTTACACGTGTCATAAAAGGGACTTAGACACAACTGTGCACACCCTGAAGTATTCACAAAGTCAAACAAAGGCCCCGTGTTGAGTGTTTTCATGTAAGGACATGTCCTCAATGAATGTTGCACGGTTAGCTAATCGGTACCTGGCTCGTCTGTAACGTCGCTGGTCTCCGTGTCTTCAGCTGTTTCTATTTCTTTGACAAAGTTAGACGGAAAGAGTCCAGACTTCCCATTCATAGTTCCGTTCCACCAGCCCTCCTCCACCTAAAAAACACTTAGAGTCAGCAAACACGGCACAATTCAGTCAAACACTAGTTGACTAAAGTAAATAGTGTATATCTTTATATTACAATGTAGAAAGAAGTAAAAGAAATAACACATTCTAGGCGTATGACTTTAAACGTTACTATTAGACCATATGATCGGGTATCATAGCACGCAATAAAGTGTTTTATGGCATTTATACTTTGGAAATGTATGCAGGCATTAACATCAACCAAGATTAATAAATGCTGTAAATGACATTATTCACATTAACTTCTCTTAAAAGTAATGTTAATAATATAAAAAAAATTCACAGATTTGCAAATACAATCAAACAAACACAAACACCCCAGCCTGCAATATAGAGGTGGTGTTAAACATCTTGTCTAAGTGTGACAATGAATGTTCCTGCACGCAGATGTGTTGTTTTTAAGTTGACATATGAGCATTTCTATAAATAGGAAAGCAAACATGTTCAGGGAACAGAATACAAAAGACCAGCATGACGAATGCCTTCATAATGTTGCTTACCTCCTCTGTGATGTCAATGATATCTCCGACCTTCAGTTCCAGCTCATCTTCATTCTGAGGCACGTATTCAAACAGGGCTTTGCACTGACGCTTCTTGGGCTCTGTAACGAAAACATATGTGTTCAGAATCTGGCTCGACGTGATCAGCCAATCATGTTAATATGACAGCGAAGTGTTTCCCTTTCAGTTACCTGCAGAGGGCACAATCAGAAAGTGCACTGTTTACTCGTGTGCACGAACACATGCACTCTTACATACATTCACACCACACCCTGTTTAGAGGCATTTTTGTGTTTCGTGGAACTTGTGTGCACTTTAGAAAAGAAACAGTCCATTGCCAGGTTTGCTTTCTCTATGGGTTCCATGATCTGTTCCAAATTACGAGACATTACTCTTTAAAAAAATTGAGGTTGTTTTAACCAATGTTTGGGTTAAATATGAACAAACCCAGCAGTTGGTTTAAATTAACCTAGAAAATGTCCACATTTGACCCAGGCAGTGTAACCATCATTTGAGAAACAACAATCAAACACTTTAAACTGCTGAAGGGCCATGAAAAAATGTAAGGGATAGACAATGGTCTAGATTAAGCTAAATTAAAATAATAATCAATGCATCGACAGCATTTGAAGGATATGGCAGAAACTAGGGGTGGCCGAAATACCGATATAAAAGTAGAAGTGGACCAATATATCGGCCGATGATGCTTGCTGCTATGGTTCTCAATGAATTACAGTGAAATGCTGCTAGATTCAAAAGCCAGAGGGCGCTATTGTGCAGAAATGTAATATCCGCTGCAGACGAAGAACCATACACACGCAGCTATGACATGCAGCTCCAGGAAATGGCTTAAGCATATATTTATATTGCTATTCTTCAAACCTTTTCAGTAATTTTCATGATAATAAAGAATATGTATAATGATTATGTTTGACGAGTGTTGCTTTTTCAAATGCATGTTATAAACGACTCAAACTACAGTGATTTTAGATCATTAAGGACTTACTGATCAAAAGCCGTAGTACCTGAAATAGCTGTGAATAATATCGGCTGTGTGATTCAGAATAGTTATCGGCCACGTATTATTAGTGTATATCAGCATTTATCGGTGCACCCCTATATAAAAGTGATTAACGGTATTGTGTTGCTCCGTGTTATTGATTCTACAATACTGGTAATACTGTTGCATATTCATGAATTGTGGATTTTTGCATTTTTGTAAAAACATCACTGTATATGCGATTATGTGTTGAATTATTAAAAAAAAAAAAAACAGTGTTTGTCAGTTTCATGAAAAAAGTAATGGTTTTAACGTAGTTGTTCAGTAATTTTTTTATTGGTACTGTACTTATTTCAGTGTTGTTTTTTAAGTGTTCATGTTGTACCCATTATTTACATTTATTGTTACTTTTGATTTATTACATTTCTTATTGAAACCTTGACACTATACATTTTGTTGTTTTCTTTTTATTTACAGTAACTGGTATTTGTGATTATATATGCACGATTGAAACCGACACTTTTGGGGTTCATGTTTACTTGTATTTGCCCTGAACTATCACTTAAGTGCTTAAGTGCTGTTTCCAAGTGGGAAAGCGAAAGAAGCGGACTCCATTTGAGATGTTCTTCCCACGTCGATCGTGACTGCGGTTGTGACAGTTTAGTACACAGCAAGCGGCCATTTGGACGTCTTTTGGACTGTAAAATATACACTGTAATTTGTTCGCAACTACTTCACTAGCCTGCACTGCAACCACCACCACTCCTTCCGTAGCATAAACTCCCACAATGCATTGCGTCGCAAACCGTAGTAGACGTCACATTCCCGAGCTCTATTGGGAGCAGTATGCTAGCTGGAGCCACTTACTTCCAGGCTTTGTGCAAAGCTAGAAAAAAATGGGAGCCCTCAACTGATGTTTATGTTGTCATTTTGTGTATCGACCACCAACTGTGTGATTGCAGTACCAGTTTTAGCCACAAGTTTTGTGATTGCAATACCAGTTTTGGCCACAATCCTACATACTGTTCCTTTAAAAATACACGTTTTGCCAGTACCTTTGACTTTGGGACCTTTTTGAACTTGATTAGGCTTGTCGCGTTAATTTAGCCTATGTTATGTATGCTATTGAGTATCATGTAAATAACTGTTTATGTTACTTTAACATGTACGGACACCTATTCAGCCTGCTGTTCTGTGTGCTATTGTTTAGTTGAATAACTTGCCTTTCCAGATTAAATATCTGTTCTTTGGCTTTGATTTTGTGAAATCATTTTCTAAATAAATGCGACGTATACTCCACTGCAACTTATATATGCGTTTTCCTCTTCAAAACACATTTTTGACTGATGCGACTTATACTCCGGAGCAACTTATAGTCCGGAAAATACAGTAATTTAGCTAAGGTTTATTACAATGTGATTCCAAAAAGTTTTTTTCTCATATGGCAATATACTGTAATATAGATATATCGTTTGGGGAGTGGAAAATACTTTGATACGAATTTTAGCTCATATTGCCCACACCTATACTTGCTACATTCTTTACTTAAAGGGATAGTTCACCCAAAAATGAAAGTTCTGCATCAGTTACTCTTCCTCATGTTGTTCTAAACCTGTATGAATTTTTTATTTTGATAAACACACAGTGGCGGCTCGTGACGGCTCATCCGTGAGGCTCTAAATAAGTGTTCGGGGTGTCATGTGTGTTGCTTGTGTTTTCAAAATATGTGTTTGTTGCGTCATGTAAACCATGCGCATCACGTGTTTTGTCAAAATAAGTGCCTGCTGCACACGCGTCAAAACCGTTCATGATAAAAGAGGCACTTGCGTTCACAAAATACACACAAGACACTCCCTTAACAGTAAACTATGATTACGCATGAGATTATGCGAGTATCTGGCAACGCGAGCGTCCCTTTTATCACAAACCCTTTAGACTCGTCTGTAGCAGGCACTTATTTTGACAAGACACGTGATGCACACACGATCTCTCGATGCGCAGAACACATATTTTGAAAAAAGGAACCACACACATGACGGGCTACATACATGTTGTGAGGAACTTTGCAACGAGCGCCCTCGAAAAAAGAAGTCCCCGGCCGCCACTGTAAACACAAAATAATATGTTTTGATAAATGATGGTAAGCACACAGCTGCCGTAACCATTGACCTCCAAGGTTGGAAAACAAATATTATGGAAGTTTTGTGATAAATGATGAAGAAGATATTTTAATAAATGATGGTAAGCACAGAGGTGATGGTACCCATTGAATTCCATCATATTTGTTTTCCTACTTTGGAAGGAAGTCAATGGTTACAATCACCTGTGCTTCAAAATATCTTCTTTTGGGTTTATTAGAAAAAAGAAATTCAAACAGATTTAGAACAACATGAGGATGAGAAAATGATGGGGTGAACAATCCCTTTAAATCAGTGACATCACATTGCTAGGGGATCCTTAACAGCCTGTTGTGTGACTGTTGCGGTTTAAAGGAGATTACACAAGGAAGAATTGATGGATTTGTATAATAACAGGATGTTTCTGCACACACACTGGCAACACCTTTTCTGCTAGAAACACATTTAAAAGTGCATTTTTTTAGGTCAAGGGGGCTTTAAAATCATCATGTAAACACTGTAATGGTTGTATGGCAATATAATGGCATTTTTGCAGCACCCTGCAGTGCCGGGTGTTCCTGTAGTGCAAATATATTTAATATAACATGATTCAGCACTGCTACAGGGGGACAATGCAATGCTCAATATAGCCGCTTTGGTGAAGGAAGTCCCGCCTTCCAGTTAGAACCAAGCATCAATTGATAAAGACTAACAATTCGTGTGATGTGCTTGCCAACCTGTGCGCATGATGAGTAGCTGAAACCAGTCAGGTTTAACTGTTGGTCAGAAATGTGTTAATTGTGATTTTAGCATGCGATTTAAGAGAAATATGTCTTTCCTTATTCAAGCAGATAGGACTTTAGTCTTGCATGACCGAAATATCTGTCTGGAGGCGTTGGAAAAAGGGGCCGCCTAGTGGTGCAACTTCCCTAAAGGGACTTTGGGAGAGTACTGTTCTGTTGTCTCATTTCACACCATGACCTTTTTGTTTTCATTTTCAAGCTGTATATGGCTGAAATGACCAAAGCTCTGACTCTGATCTAATACTATGGTACAACCACTGTACTGTTTTTAAGATATACACTGTTAATTCACTATTTTCCTGGTCAAGCTGTTGCACGGGAGCACACTGAGAGCAAGGAAGCACTGACTGCAGAGCTACATTCCTCTGTTATCACTATTTTAAATGATCTTTTCACCACGAACCTTGAATGCCGAACAACATTACAGTCACTGTGTGTTTTTTGACAAAAGTCCTGTACAGCTTGAGCTGATAAAGTGGATGCGCATTACAGAATCAGCCAGGAAAAATAAAAACAAGGAGATTTACTAGACACCAGGCAATGCTAATGCTGCCCACTACTGGCCAAACTTGTTTTCTGCTGAATTCCTTAAATGCTAAATTATAATCTCTAACAGCAATGAATAAATTGACTAAAAAGTATATAGTATAAATATAATATACCAAAAAAAATATTATAATTTTTTTTTAAATGAATTAAGTTTGCAAATTAAAGAATGAATGATGAATTTCCACTTTGAATCCGACAATGATTCCAATTTTCTCCAAAACAGCCAATGCGATTATGCAATACTCAGCAATACTCTCTTCCCCAAAGCCTGTCGGATTGAACATTTAGAGGCGGTTTCCTGGACAGGGATTAGACTAGTCCTAGACTAAAATAAATGTAAGTCCAAACTGAAAACAACTTGCACTGACACATCTTAAAATACATCAGTGTCCTTTGTTTTGCCTCAAAATGAATTAATGTTTGTTAATTTTTTTTAAATTTCATAATAAAACTAAGGCCCAGTCCTGGCTTAAAGGAATAGTTTACTCATTTTCAATATTAAAATATGCTATTACCTTAACTAAGAATTGTTGATACATCCCTCTATCATCTGTGTGCGTGCACGTAAGCGCTGGAGCGCGCTGCGACGCTTCGATAGCATTTAACTGAGCCCCATTCATTCAATGGTACCATTTAGAGATAAAGTTAGAAGTGACCAAACACATCAACGGTTTTCCCATTTAAGACGAGCAGCTACACGAGCAAGCCTGGTGGTACAAAACAAAACGCAGCGCTTCTCCAAGTGGACTCAAAAGAGGAACTACACTGTATGGCGCAACAGCACCCATGGGAGTACTTCGACTCGGCGCAGTAACACCCTCCCTCTCCCATTATGAGAGTGAGAAGGGGAGCGGACTTTTCAGGCGAGTCGAAGTACTCCCAAAAGCGCTACTACGCCATAAAATATAGTTCCTCTTTTAAATCCGCTTAGAAAAGCGCTACGTTTTATTTTGTACCACCAAACTTGCTCGTATAACTACTCGTCTTAAATAGGAAAAACGTTGATGTGTTTGGTCACTTCTAACTTTATCTCTAAATGGTACCACTGAATGAATGGGGCTAAGCTAAATGCTATCGAAGCGTCGCAGCGCGCTCCAGCGCTTACGTGCACGCACACAGATGATAGAGGGATGTATCAACAATTCTTAGTTAAGGTAATAACATATTTTAATATTGAAAATGAGTAGACTATTCCTTTAATGAATTATATTCCAAAAGAATAAAAAACACCATTGGGTTAACAAAATGGACGAAAGCTTATAAATGTGAAATGAAGAAAAACACACTCTTTTTTGAGGCACGTGGTTGAGAGTGGGGCTGTAATCCGATTCCTCCGGTCGGAATGCCGTAAACGCTGATCCGCTGCACCAAACTCGCAACGTTCCCCGACGATCGGCGCTTTATCGGAGACTCCTCTTTTACCTCCTTCACTTCTGTAGCCTCCTTTGGCTCTTCTTTGGTCTTTGGCTCCTCTTTCTTCACCTCCTGGATAACAAGACATAAAGGAAAATATTTAAAAAATGATACATGACATCAAAAATCATTAAATTATGAAAGAAATCGATAAACACTTTGAAAACAGTCAAATGTAGTTTCTCCCGTATTACAATTTAACAGCCTTTTTCAAAATTTGGGTAGGATTTAAATACAAATGTAAATGTCTATTGCAATCCAGCACCCATAAAGCCACGTTAGAGAGATACATGGCAATTCAGCATAAACAGAGAAGTTGATCAAATCATTTTTAAATGCAATGCATATTTTAAATAAATGTTTAAATATTTAATGCATTTTGCAGTAAATACATGAGACAATTTTACACATATTTCAGGTTTAAGTGTGATCACACAGATTTCACATCCACCACTAAGTACACATGTGGGTGATTCCCGCGAAATTAGACTTATGACGTGTCATGAAACATTTTGATAAAAAAGTAAATGCAAAGTAAGAGTATCAAAATAAGAAGCATACAGTTACAAACATCTCTTTAAGTACTATTTTGCACATGATTTCAAATGACATCATACAAACCAATTTTGTATTTTTTCAAAATTTAGGGGGGAAATTTTCATTACCGCAACGTGTCCATGACTGGATTTGGGTGCTTTGACATGGAAATATTTATAATTAAAAAAATCTAAAAAATAAAAAGCTTCAGTGCATGTTATACTATAAACATTAACAGTAAAGAAACATGTGGTATTTGGTGATCATTGGTAAATGTAGAGACAATAATAAGGAATATAAATGTGTCCAAGACCAATTTTCTCATCCTCCGCAACAATTTTCAATCATTGTTTAAGCCCTCAATGAACTAACATTAAAAAAAATGGATAGAAAATATAATGAACTGTGACACTCAAGGTGGCTACCAGGTAAGCAGTTCTTATTTTTCTCTCCAGATAAAAGTTTAAATTTTGTTTGTCATAGTACCTAGACAACTTTTTAGTTCTCATTACAGAAACATGAGTTTGTACATGCATATATTTAATGTAATATCATGTTGCGGTAATGATACTTTTTGATAATGATAATCTAAAAAATGTAAATAATTCTATAGGATTTTTTTTTAAATCCTCTAAAAATAATGGTTATAAAGTTCAAACCTTAATCTTATATGTGCAAAAAAATTGGCTTCAAGGGCGTTTTAAAAAATCTGATGCTGGACACCCTCTAAGTCTGGATTTCGTAAGAATCACCCATATTCTTTAGTTTTCTGTCTTAGACAATCAAGTCAGCCTGAGCTTTAACGCTTTAACACAACACAAGTCACACCTACAACATACCGAAAGTCTGAGACAGTCAACTTCCACCTACATTTATTGTTTTCAAATAGATGTAAATTAACCAATACCACAGATATTCAAGGTTCATTTCTCACTCTCACATATTTAAATAAGGTGGAGACTGGAGAGAGAGAGAGACAAACAAATAGAAGAGTGATAAGATCTACGTGACTATAGACAGCGGTGTGATTCTCCGCCCTGTGAAGTGTGTTTAACTCGCCCTGTTGAAACTTGCTCAAGGACTCAAAGGCATGTTATTTCTGCTAAGATTCTTAAATGCACATGAATAAGTGTAACACTTAAAACTATGCACAACTACATAGATTACACAGCTGGTAGAGCCAGTGTAGCATGACAAAACAATAAATCATCTGTAAGAATAATAAATTGTTGCCTTAAATAGTTTTTCATCTACTGCGTGCACACTTTTGTCTATATTATCACTACTGGCAATATTAAAACAACTCCATTGCAATAAATGTCTAAGTGACATGTGTCTAAGTGTCAGTGTAACAATGATTATGAGTAGTAATTTTAAATTCAGAGCTAGTACTTTTTAACAAAAAAAATGAACTGAACGAGGACAAGAAGAGGAAAAAAACTATATGAAAGTCTCATAATCTAACTATGATATTAGAAGCATAGGTAATAATAAAAATAGTTAATGTGTGTTTATAAATGGCAGATTTTGAGATATTCAAAATTCCATTTGGGTGATACTCACAAAATTCAGATTTGAAGCCAATTTTTTTGCACATATAAGATTAAGGTTTGAACTTTATAACCATTATTTTTAGAGGATTTTAAAAATATTTCCTATAGAATTATTTACATTTTTTAGATTATCATTATCAAAAATTATCATTATCACAACATGATATTACATTAAATATATGCATTTACAAACTCATGTTTCGGTAATGAGATCTAACTTGTCTAGGTACTATGACAAACAAAATTTTAACTTTTATCTGGATAGAAAAAATAATAACTGCTTAACTGGTAGCCATCTTAAGTGTCACAGTAAATTATGTCCCTTCCAACTTTTTTTTTTTTTTTTTTGAAATGTTAGTTCCTTGAGGACTTAAAAAATTATTGAAAATTGTTGTGGAGGATGAGAAAATTGGTCTTGGACACATTTATATTTCTTATTATTGTCTTTATTTACCAATGATTACCAAATACCACATGTTTTTTTTACTGTAAATGTTTAAAGTTTAACATGCACTGAAGCTTTTTATTTTTTAGATTTTTTAATTATAAATATTTCAATGTCAAAAAAAACCAAATCCAGTCATGGACACGTTGCGGTAATGAAAATTTTCCCCTTAAATGTGAAAAAAAAAATTTGTTTGTATGATGTCATTTGAAATTACGTGCAAAATAGTACATGAAGAGATGTTTGTAACTGTATGCTTTTTATTTTAAGACTATTACTTTGCATTTACTTTTTTATCAAAATGTTTCATGACACCTCATAAGTCTAATTTCGTGAGAATCACCCATTTATAACCCTGAAATTAATAATTTTATAGACACTACATTTTTTTAGTTGGCACATACTGGAAGTTGGCTTCCTAAACACAATCAATTCAATCTCTGACATGGTCTTCCTCAGTCAATAATAAAATACCAAGTTTTTATTTATTTTTACAGAATGTTCTTTAGATTATGATTATGTAGAAAACAGTAAATCACAAAAAAAATGACGTGAGTGCGCAGGTATTTAAATGACAGTGGACTCTGACAAGATTACTTACAGAATATAACAACATTAACACATTTTCTCCTGATAGTAAAATAATATGTGAGTCTTGAGTGTCCTATTTAGCATCCAGTTTGTATGACTTGATCTCAGTAATTCTTAAAAAGTAATATTATTTTCCCAAAAATTTCCCATTGTTCAAGCACTGATCCCGTTTAGACTGCCACAAGTAGCCTATGTGTAATAACAAAATATATTTTTAAAGCTAAAGCATGTAAAGATTAAAAAGCACTAATAAAACTCTCTCTTAAAGATACATTCAGCTGGGTTCAGGGTCTGGACACAGACAGGCATTTGTAGCAATGCTAGGTTTCCTGGAGACTCCGGCACAGAACGGAGAATGCCACAGGCTGCATCCGCTCCAAACTTCCTGTCTGAGATGCTGACAAAGAAATTCCTCATTGTTACTCCCTGCTCCCTAAGAAGCAATTTAAGGTCAGACTTCTTTTAAGGACCTGATTTCCTCAAAATAACAATCAAAATCAAAACAATGAAGCCACTACTACTATAAATTAACTATAATGGCACTTTTCCATTGGATGGTACAGCCAGATATGGTACCACGTGGTTCCATTTGAATTTAGTGCCACTTCAGAGTGGGTGGAATTAGGGCGCACTCACATTATCCAAATCAAACCATGCCCCAGTGCGATTGTCACCCCTCCCTACTCCCCCATAAACATGCACTTACACTGTAGTTTTATCGATCCGAGCCCGGGCGTGTTTTCAGCATTAGGATGCGATTGTTTTAAAAAAAAAAGCAGGAAGTACAGCACTCTCCTAACACTGGAACCCATCGTAATGTTAAGTCTGTGTTTTTTTATTCAGAGTCATTTGGTGCGAGATGACACACAGCCCTCTCACATTCCATTGTGTTTCTTAGTTGGTCTGTCATGTGCGCAGCTCGGACATTCACGTAACCCTGCACAGATGAAGGTGAGTGGTCGCGCAATTGATGTCTCTCCTTTTGAATCGTGCTCAGGCGCAATTGTGCTCACACTATAGCCTTTCACACCTTAGCCCAAGTGAACCGCGCTTCAGCCCACCTCTGCAAGCCGGCTAGGGCGCGATTAACCAAACTGTGCCCGGGCACGGTACAGAGCGATCACACCAGTCAAACGAACCAGGCTTTGGGGGTCAAACGTGTCCAAACGCGGTTTGGTTTGGATAGAGTGAGCGCACACTTATAGACTCATCAATACAGGTGCATCGCTTCAATGCTGTGACATTATCGTAAAAACAAACGCTCAACATGGGAGCAACAGCGCATTTTGATGGAATGGTGTTCTTGATTCTCTGCATGTCAATGTTTTTTAGCACTTAAAGGTAGTTTGGGAACTTATACAACAAAGCACAGATGACGACATCACTTAGTCTGCTCAACGGCGCATGAGGGTAAGCTTATTTATTTATTATTTATTTATTATTTATCATTTAGCAATGATGCTGGTAGTGACCATTCTCTCTGACCAATCAGTGATCTGCTTGAAACCTCAACCGAGGTGGTACTAAAAAAAGTATCAGGTACTAGGTACTGTACACAGTGGAAAACCCCGCAAAAGTGAGGTGTACTTTCCAATGGAAAAGCACCATAACATAGTACTATTACATAGAAATAAAATTCAAATAGAAAAAGTCAGAATCGCCTGGTAATGTGATGGCAGCTTCAGATACGATCTTTCCTTAATTTTCTTTTGAATTAAATATTATATATATCACACATTTAAGTTCTATTTTAATAGGTGTCATCATGGCACATGACATTCCCGAGTGTCCACATACAGATAACAAACACACACACACCTTAATAACAACTACAGGTATTTCAATCCTGAAATGGTAAAAGAAATGGCAACCTATATTAAGACAGGTTTATTGTAACACAGACATTTAAAAACGGATTACATCTGAAGTTATTCTGAAGTTAGCCAGTACATAAAACCATTTTTAAAAACAAAGTTTACTTAACACCCAGCAAATCAAAATAAATTGAACAAAATTAACAAATTAAAGGAATGTTAGGTCTAAAAACCAGTCAGTCTTAAGCAATTCTGTTCTGCTTGTTTTTGCCTGTAAGTGCCCTTTAAAACATAGCTGGTGATTTAGATAAAACAGCCATCATCAGCCACGTAGCAAGAAACTGAAAAAAATACAAGATTCACCACAAACAAACATTACCACCCCGACACATCCCCCAGACACAACAAATCAAAGATCTTATTTAGATACCGAAACTTACCTGCTCACTTTCCATGGTCCTCTTCTGAAAATACCCCAGTGCCGACTATCAAATATTTCCGGGATCAAAGTTCAGTTAAGGGAGTGGTGGATTACCTCATACCCCTCTAAAGGATCTCCACAAGGAATTGAAAGCAATAATTTTCTGCCTCTGACAAGATTTAGAGCTACCACTGACTTTAATGTGGATTTCCACACATGGCCTTTTAGTCAAAATACTACTTAGCAAGTACACAACTTGGAGATTGAAGTCAAAACTCAAAAAAATGTTAATTCCTGTTAATTTACTCATTTTTTGTGTTTCCATAAAAATGTTGTGGAGGTAAGCTGTAGAATAATGTGAGCAAGATTCAGGCTAGAAACCATTGTGCATGTGGACGAACAAATCTCCTTTTTTCAAAATGTTATCTTTTGTTTTGTAATGTACCTTTACAAAGTTGTCTGGGAAGAGCCCTCGTCTTCCATTGAGTTCTCCTTCCATCCATCCCTCTTCGCTTTTTCGCACATTTTTGATCACGTCTCCAAGCCTGAGGGTTAACTCGTCTTCGTGGACGGCATCATATTCATACTCCACCACCACCTCAACTACAAACAGAGGGGAACATACTTTAGTCTGCATTAAGGTCATGCCAAATTTTGAACATTTGTGTGGAAGATTTATTTTAACACGCATATTGACATATTTAGGTTTACCCAAAAATGAAAATTCTGTCCACATTTACACACCACCAACGTGTATACATATATTTAGGGATTCACCGATATGGAAATTTTGGCCGATACCGATAACCGATAACTCTTTATATTTATATATATATATATATATATATATATATCGGTTATCACCCCCCAAATATAAAGAGTTATCGGTATCGGCCAAAATTTCCATATCGGTGAATCCCTAAATATATATATAGGCCAATAAATATTCATATTATTTTCACAATGAAAAACTCTCAGACTGCGGACATCTTGTCTTTGTGCTAGACTAGCTCTTCTTAAGCCAGCAACATGTGTCATCTTCGTGCTATGTCACAGAAAGCACCAATCAAAACTCCACATGGCCAGCAATGAGCAAGTGAAGTGGTTCAACAAACCAAAATAATCCATCATTTATCGGCTTTCATTTATCTGCTTAATTTTGCTATCAGACCGATAACCCATAATATTGAAAATAAGCAGTTATCGGCCGATAACGATATGTCGGCCGATATATCGTGCATCCCTACATATATTTCTTTCTTTTGCTGAACACAAAGTAAGGGGTTTTTACACCTGGTCACTTCATGCGTTTTCTCTGATCGGATAGCTATCGGATCGTAAAAAGACCAGGTGTAAATGCTTTTCAAAACGTTTTCGAGACTGATTTAAATCCGATCGCTCAAACCACTTCAGGAGGTGGTCTGGGACGCAATTCAGATGAAACTGGACAAGTGTTAATACATCTGGTTGATGAAACCACATATGTAAGTGCACAACTCCACCCAAACATAAACACGTCACCCGGAAGTTAGCCAGCAAAGAGGTAAACAAACAAAGACGACACACTTATAGCTTTATGGAGCAACGACAGTGAGTAAAAAGGTTTCTAGAACCCATAAAAAGTCCAATGACAAACTCGAATGATATTAAACAAAGAAATAAAACTTTGAGAGAGATTTTTGTGATCGCTTTTCCATGTCAAATCACTGCGCTGTCACTCTCCTGCTGTTCTGTACTGCGCGCTCCAGCTCATGCCGAGCAAGAAGATGCACGTCCCCTGCCCAACATACAGTACAATTTACAGAAAGTAAATCGTTGCATAAACATCGTCTTAAATTATTTAAGGCGGGGTAAAAAATTGTGTATTTGCATTTTGAGCAGGAGTAGAAGATCGGATTCATATCCGTTTTGCCAAGATGCATTTATGTGGCCAAATGTAAATGGAACAGTTTTAACAAATCAGATATCTATCCAATCAGAGAAAACGCATGAAGTGACCAGGTGACAAAAGCCCCTAAGATATTTTGAGCAATGTTTGTAACCAAACAAATCTGGAGCACTATTGACTTCCATAGTTTTTTCATACTATATGAAAGTCAATGGTGCTTAAAGGGATAGTTCACCCAAAAATTCTGTCATAATTTTCTCATCCTTATGTTGTTCTAAATCTGTATGAATTTCTATTTTCTGAAAAACGCAAAAGAAGATATTTTTATTAATTATGGTAAGCACACAGCTGATTGAAACCATTGACTTCCATAGTAGGAAAAACACATATGATGATACCGTCAACTGTGTGCTTACCATCATTTATAAAAAAATCTTCTTTGTGTTCATCAAAATAAAAATAAAAACTCATTTGGGTTTAGAACAGCATAAGGGTAAGTAAATAATGACAGAATTTTCATTTCTGAGTGAACTATTACTTTAGCATTAAGACAGCAAATGTATTAAAATTATTAAAATACAGAACATTTGCATACTTTAACATGCATATTGCAATAAAAATAATTTTAATACTTCAAATATATATATATATATATATATTGATGCAGACAGCAGAGAAACTGTCGAGTAGGGGTGGGCAATACAGCCTCAAAATTATATTATGATATTTTAAGAATTTTTAAGGTAATGATATTTATGACGTTATAAAAAATTATGGAAAAGGAAGGGCAAGTCATTAGCTAACAATTTAAAATTTTGAGGATAAAATGATTTTACATGTAAGTGCAATTTTGTTCGCATAAACATCAATAACATTAACATTAATCATGGCACATTTGGGTTCGTGAGATAATGCTCATGTAGTTCAGATAAAAATCAAGTGAATAAATCAGATTTTCATATAAACACAGAAGAAATCGGCAAGGCATCTGTCTGTTGTGAGAAACAGGGTGTACTTTAGGACAACTCCTTAACACTTTAGTTAACAGTGACTAAGTAATTTGCACAACGATGCTCGGTTGAGTCATTAGTTTACTTTTTGGCCGCACATCACCCGCTCCTCCTAGTATCTCCTCCTCGTGTACAGCTTGGTTGTACTCACTTTGCTGACATGCTGCTCTTGCTCTCAGCTGCCTGTTGTTGCTTTGCCTGTGCGCGTTAGGGTCGTAAATGCACCATACGTCATCATGTCGCTATATCATTGATATCATGATATGACATTTTTTATTATGTAAAAAATTATACACGTATTATCGTGAACGGTATGATATGGCACACCCCTACTGTCGAGAGATGCTTTCCTTTCTAGAAAGACTGTAAAATATGATTTATGTATGTTATGTAAATTTCAATCTGTAAATAGATTTTATTCGGTATTTTAATTGATTTTACATGTTAAAAGCAATGTCACATCACATAAGGTATAGACAGTTTCATCGGACGCACGTGCGCTGACACGATACACGTCTGGATCCAAACTTTACTTCCCGTTTCGTTTTTTTTAATGGTCTTACTAGTTGCTAAACTGATCTCTTGAAAAAATGCCTCTTCGAAAATAACAAATGTTTTGGTTTCCTAGGTAATCTATGTGTTGTTTTTTTGCTTGTTATATAAATAAACTACGTTTAAAGAACTTTTACCAGAGTTTACCGGAAGTTACGTGCGGACCACGACAGCCCCTTGTTTATGTTGTTACTGCAACCGTCTATATCGCAAAGTTATAGACCCCTTCACGATTCACGTCACAGGCAGTTTCCACTGCGCATGTCAGGGTCAGAAAAGTCATTACAGCAGATAGAGTTGCGTATTATTCGGTATCGTCAAAAATGCCTACTTACGTCGTGGGCTGTGAAAATCGAATCAGGTCTTCCGTTAAGTTTTTGCGATTCATGCAGAATCTCAAAAACAAAAAAAATACAACATCTGCAGCTGCAAGCAATTAACGTGCAGACTGGGACAATACAAATATCAAAGAGGCTTGTGTTTGTAGTGCTCACTTCATTTGAGGTAAGTCATCATTTTTAAGCCCTGTTAGATTACATTATAAAGCCTGGATGGTATGAACAGTTTGACCCCATGCTGCGCGCGCACCCGATAGTCATTCAATGTTTACAAACTTTGAAGGGGTCTATTGATGTTGCATTTTTCTTTAGTTTCATGCGGGTTTACATTACATGCATACACAGCAAGTTCTTTGTTTAGTTCAACTGATTCTGACTCTGTAATTTAGGGTAAAAACAACACAAGTTTCTTTAACACTACACATCAGAGTAAGTTACAGCAAAAGTTTCATTTACAGCAACATCCGCTCCATGTCTTCAATTCCCAAAAGGTTTCCTAATACCTCATACAGTCTGTTTTGACTATTTCAGACTAAACAAGACCAGAAGGCGTTAGGAACCGTGTGAAAACCCAGATCTTCCCTTTTAGATGCTTTGAATGTTTAGATGCTTTAAGTGAAAATTTCTAAATGATTGTTTATAGACTGTGTGCTCTATTGGCACCTCATCAACATTTTTTTGCACTGTATTATAGCATCATTTTAACAGCAGACAGTTCAAGAACAATTCAAACTCTTTTCTCAAGTGCTTTGGAATTACTGTGTTTAAGATTTTGATTCCATCAAGCTTATGGTCAAACAAACATGACAATGTCTAAATGATGTGTTTTTGTCTACTACCTAATCATTACCACGGATACACGGACACAAACATCCAATTAACTTAGGCATTCTCCGAGTCTTGTGGAGCGTTCAGAACAGTGCCTTAGGAAAACCGCTAAATCTGGCTGCGAGAGCGGTGTACGGGTCGGTGAAAAATGCGATTAGTAGCATACGCAGACACTATCTCCGTTGACATAGGTTATTTACACAGCAATGCCAGAGATAGCTTAGACAGCACAGATACTTCTCATGGAAAACAGGGAATTTGGGACTTAGGGGAATATTCACATGCAGTGTGTTTAACATGATCTTTGTTGATGTACATCTACTGAAACATTTTTTTTCCAAACTCACAGGTCATGCATGACTCATGAGACAAGGAAGGACAGTCTAATAACACAGTCTTCAGGAAATATAAGAAACATTCCAGGAAAATGATCTTAAGAATCCTGATATACAAAATCACATTAATGACTCATCAAATTTTCCCAGTATTTGCAGTAAAATTTAATTTATTGCCCAATGCTAGTGCACAAGGCACGCACATAATGCTCGCAGGGTTTCCCGCAGCACTTTGCAGTTCGGCGTGCCCGCCTAAGCTGAGAAACCATACCGCCTTAAGTAGGTCTTCCAAAAAAATAAAAAAATATTATATATACAAAAGGCCATCAAGTTCATATCGTAGAATAGCGCGGAAACATTTAACACCACGAGCGGGCACGCGCGCCACACGGCCGAAATGGTCTGTCATTGTCTGGAGGATAGCCAGTTGATAAAACGCTTGTCCATGAGAACTGTAAGTGGACTTAATATGTTTTGGGTTTATTTAAGCCTGTTATTTTATTAGTCTATAGTTCTTGCAAATTTAAAATAGGTTAGCTGGTGATTTCGTTGTTTGAGCAACCTGCTAGCTAGGTTGCATGTGCCTGTTGATTCGATATAATTGTTGAGCGCTCTTGCTCACGTTATTTATGTGCATTATCTACATGCTACAATAGTTACATTCCTTTAAGATAATGTAATTAATACAGGGAGCTACACTGCGACCAAAATGGTCGCATATGCGACCTTTTGAACTGCCGTTGCGACCGTAATTTTTAATGGGTCGCAAATGTGCTACCTAATGTTTTAGACAATATGCTATGATTTACTATGAGCATTTATTAAAACAGAAATGTGGATTTTAAGAATGCGTTTTATAACGTGCTCTTGAGCCTTCAACACGTTGGCTTCATTTTGCGTGAAAGCACGTCGTGTTTCCGTGTCTCTCCCTATGATTGTGGGTTCGCGTGCTCTCTGTTTTCAATGAATTTGGTGCGACAGGAAGCAAGCTCAGTGTCTTCCATGTTTCTGAACTTGAGCAGAGGTCTTTCTTCACCGAGGACGCGGGACCCGTATGGTTCCGGGTTTATATTTTAAATGGTCAGTCGGGTCCGGTTAGGAACTAGTTTAATTACTTTGGGTCCCAAGTCTGATTAATATTGTGTGTATAACCCGAGTCGATCGGAAAACGGCCATGAGCGCTACCGCGCTAAAGCTCGAGTGCAGTTTCAGCGTTCCTTCGGTTACTATGGCGATGGTTCTTGTTATGTCCACGCGCTGCATTTTCTTTCTCACATTTTTTTAATAATCGTATTATTAATAAACCATATCTTTTCTAAAACCATATCCATATTTAAAAAGTTTGCATAGAGATTGTAGCAAAAAAGCAGTGCTAATGTCAAGCCCATTGCACTGAATGAGCAAAGCATAATCTGACCCGGGATATAAAAAACGCAAAGCAATGTAAAGTCTGTCATCGGGACAGCAAGTAGACTTTTAAATCTGAAATAATGAATGAATTAAGCTTTTTTTTATCGGCAAGAGAGAAATAGAAAGATAGAACATAAGCAGTTAAAGTGCCTATCTAATAGAAATTATAACCATTATAACATCAGTCACATTTATAATCTATAGACCTGTAATGTCTATACTATACATAGTATTGTATTATATTGAGTTTGATAAAAGGGGTCTAATTGCTTCATATATCAGTGCAAAAACAGTAAGTGGTTTCGTGGTGCTTTGACAAACAGTGTCAGCTTTGTTAATGGCAAAGAAAGTTTGGGGTGGTTAGATTAATGAAATATAATGTGAAATTAATATACATTTTTAATAAATCAAAGTATTGTGTTGTGTCACACATTATTAGTTCTTCGTCACATGTATAGTAGACCATTATTTGTCAGTGGGTAATGACTACCACCACAAGTAAATTTCAGATCTTTGGGAAACACTGCAAGGTTTAAGAAAACAAGGCGGCATGTGGTTTAAAAGATGGAATAAAAAGCATATCTGTATGCAATACAGTTTTATTATTGTTCATTATTATCCAGAGCGCCTTAATATAACTTGAAAAATATGTGCGACCAAATCATATTTTGCGCCAGTAACTGAAAAAGTTGGTAGCGCAAGTGCCACCAGTGGAAAAGGTTAGTGTAGTTCCCTGTAATAGTGGGAAATAATCAGTTTTTAGAATCTTTGTGCCATCTATCATCGTTCGCCAGACATTCTACAACATCTGCTTCAGTTTGGGTTTATTAACCCTTTAGTTTCATTACATGACGCAGCTATTCCCGTTAAAGGGTATGTGTTAAAACATTTAATTCATTAATAATTTGGTATGTGTTCATTTTCTGTCATAGTTTCTTCAAAATTATGTTATTTTATTTGAGTGTTTTTAACAAAAATAATTTCTTTTTTATCATCACGCGTACCCCCCGCCCCTTTTATTGCCATGCCCCTTTTATTGCCACGGCCCCGCCCAACCCTACCACCTTAAAGGAGCATTTCATACGTAGAAACATTAATCTTTATTAAAAGTGCGTCATATTTGTAGTCGAAATATAACATACATTTCGAATTTGGTGCCTATTTGACCAAGAAAAGGGGTGTTTGTAGTCTCACCCCCTCAACAAAGATATTGGACTTCCTGCTTTCAATGACGCAAAATGTTGATTTTTACATCATTAAAAGAAGGAAGTGCAACACTAATATCTCTATATCTCCTGTCTCAGCGGCAACTGAGGAAATGATGCATGACCATTTAAAAACATGACTGGGGTTTTAACAATACAAAGCTTAATGCAAATGGGTGAACTGTCCCTTTAACTAACAAATTTTCTTCCTGTTTTGGCAAACGAAACTATTTGGTTGAATATTGGTTCGCCCGTATAAGTGAAAAGACCGAAAACACTTACAGTGTAGAGCGAGAGGTGTGCATGCTTTATAAATGCAACCATGTGAAAGCAATTTAAAGTGTCCAGGAAAGATGCTTTTTTGCTATTTTCAGGCAAAATTTCTGAACACCCCACGTTTTAGAGGAACTTGTTTTGGAAATTCTATTTAGAGGTGCAAAATGAATCGGTTCCTGGAAACATTGCAATGAGAAATCTCTTACAAGTCCTGGGAAACTAAACAATCAATAGATAACACAATCCATAAAAGAGACCTTTCTGATCAAATGTTAGACTGTCTGCGGTCATCTCAACTTTTGACATCATGTGTTTTCAAACACTCTCTTTAGGCTCCAGTGAGCTAACAGTTTTCAGCTCTTCCTCTTCTTGCTGGCGTGCAGAAGTTTCATATTATAGCAAATCACTAAATTAAGGTCGGCTAATTGATTTTACCTAAAAACTACTCTTGATCCTTTTGCCAACCACAAAGAATATCCAAAATACCATGAGCTTTTTTAGCTCTTTATTGAGCAGAAAATGTGTGCTTTTCTCTCTCTTCAGATTTAGTTGTTTAATTTTGTAAGCTTAACTGATTGCCAATACAAAAAAGAAAGACACAGACTAAGTGAGGGCAGGCTTTATGATGCAAACACTTTTAGTAAATCAATATCGCAGCTGCTGTTTGTAAGCATAGACTGCTGACTAAAGCACTATTTAGACATTATTTGGTTGGTTTCTAAACAACATTTGAGTTACAAATGAACAGCTCAGAGATGCAAAAGCCACTAAACGCCACATCTGTCAAAAATGAGGTAATGATATTGACCGAATGCTCTCTGCACGTATTATACGATCATCATGAAATACTCTGCATCAAATCCGCATAACCCCAGCATCAAACCATTTAGAAATACTGCTTTGTTGACAGAATCCATTAAATAACGATTTTTCAGCCAAGTGCAAAGTGCACAGAAGAAGAATTAGATGAATGACAACACACGCGCCTAAGTCGGATATCAATTGTCATGCTGCCAGAGTTTTTTAACCTATAAAAAGAAGGTTTTCCCAGATATTTTAGAACATTGATGGATTTTTTGAAGAATGACTGAAGAATTTATTAGAAGTGGATATTTTGGCAAAAAAAAAGGGGGTTTGCTAGCCTGGGTGCCAGCCGATCTTAGCCCCGCCCACAAGATTTTGAAAACGGGAAGATCGGTCTGGGGTTTCTGCGTTGAGGAGCTACAATGCTAGGACAAATGCTGGTCGAACCAATCAAATTGTCAGGGCAGGCTTTATACGATGATGGACAGATAATCAAAAGTAACGTAATGAACCACGTCACCAAAGAGCGCGTGTGTTGAATGGCTGCCGCTGTAGAGTTCAGATGTGTGGATTCTGACATGGAGTCTGTTCTAAAAGATATCGACAGAGCATTGATTTTAAAAGAGGAACAGAGAAACGCGAGCAGGGCATTTGTTGATGTTTTTGCCGTCCTTCCTATTCGGCAAAAGTTGGTCGCAACTGAAATGGGTAACGCTATCACGGCGATGCAACTCAGCGTGCACGACGAGATGGATATAATTAGTGGTCGTTGCCAGCTTTTTTTCGGAAGCCCGGAATTGTGGTTCCTGAATAAGTGGAGGGACATGCTAGGCTCCAATATTTTCAAGCCAACGTAATGGGTATCGTCGTGGATGAAGTTCACCTAACGTACAAATGGTAAGAGATAGTCTTACTCTATGACTTAGTAAATACTTCATGTTGTGATATAAACGAAATGTTGTAAACATAATAGGTGTTGATGTACATTCGCTAACTTAGTATAATCACAATGTTAGTGTCATTGTAGCGAAATAACTAGCAGTTCGGTCAGGCTGCAAAGACGTAATTTCAACATACGTCACACACTCCGTTGCTCTGATTGGTCGTAGGTCTATCCAATCCAGTGCAGAGGCATTTTTCAGTTGAGACACGCCTCATAATTAAAGCTCAATGGAGCGGTATCAGACTCAAATTCTGACTAAAATTGAGTATGGCAACGTCAGGCAAGGGGTTTGCGGCAAAAGACAGACAAATTTGTTTTACCAAATGAAAAGACTTAAAGGGCACCTATTTTATTGCTAAAACCAACATAATTTTGTGTATTTCGTTTGGTCTGAATACCTCTGACGTCAGCTGGAAATGTGGCGCTCCTTACCATGTTTGAAAGATTCACTCACAATGCAATGTTAACAGGAGTTAGCTTACAGGCTGTGAGTCCAAGCGGGAGGAATTATGATAATGTCGGTCTTGACCAAGTCAACAAGCCCAGGATGTAAACTGTTGCCTACAATCCGTGTGTTTGTTGTAGTCCAAGAAAAAAGCGGATTTAAAAGAGGAACTATATTTTATGGCGTAATAACACTTTTGGGAGTACTTGGACTCGGCGCAGTAACACCCTCCCTCTCCCATTATGAGAGTGAGAAGGGGAGCGGACTTTTCAGGCGAGTCGAAGTACTCCCAAAAGTCCTATTATGCCATAAAATATAGTTCCTCTTTTAAATCCACTTAGAAAAGCGCTACGTTTTATTTTGTACCACCAAACTTGCTCGTATAACTACTCGTCTTAAATAGGAAAAACGTTGATGTGTTTGGTCACTTCTAACTTTATCTCTAAATGGTACCATTGAATGAATGGGGCTAAGCTAAATGCTATCGAAGCATCGCAGCGCGCTCCAGCGCTTACGTGCACGCACACAGATGATAGAGGGATGTATGAACAATTCTTGGTTAAGGTAATAACATATTTTAATATTGAAAATGAGTAGACTATTCCTTTAACATGTACTTATACACATGTACACACCAAAGGCAATGTAAACTCATGAATCAGGGGATAGGTGCTCCTTAAATAACCTTTTCATTGCCCTTAAAGTGAAATACCTGAACCTAAACAGAGCCTGATGAAAAAAATGCTCATTTACAAGAAAACATGTCAGACGCACTTAGAGGGTTTTGCATCGGAACTAGTCCATTATTACTATAAGATCAGGATCACATCACATCAGTGGGGAACCTTCAGGGCCTTCTACGCCTTCAGAGAAGGCCTAAAAAAATGTATAAAAAGATTTTTTATTATAATAATACAAATAAATAATATTCAATAAAAATATGTTTTTACATTTTTTAATTTCTATTTAATTCAATTCAATACAATACATGTAATATATTTTCTCTCATCTATGTTCTAACGTTAAGCTTACTGTCAGGTTCATGTCATGAAAACATCTAATCCAATCAGAATCGTCCGTCTCTATTAAGGCCCGGTTAGCTGGCTCATTCATTGGTTAGGACTTCATGAATCCCAAGGAAGGCCAAGCTATGTGTTTTGGTGTGGAGAGTGACAGGCAAATCGACCAATCACGTTTTGATTTCAAGTGGGCGGGCAAAAAACAAAACATTGTAAGCCTTCATGAAGTCCTAATCATGCAACAAACTGGATGCGAGCTGCCGTAAAACACCAAAGACGAAGATCATAGACCGTTAATATTAATACAGTCTAATGGCCCGAATCTCTGCGGTGAGAGTGGTTGAGGTAAATGGCGGAAAACGTGATTGACGTTGTGGCTAGCTTGATAGGGCTGAGGTAAAAACGAAATTACTTAAGCGCGTACTCGTGAAGAGCACAGCTGGGAGAAGCGCGTGCAGAGGAGCCTGTGCATATGACGCGAACACGAGAAAAATAATGGGTTTAATTATACTTTTACTTCCTGACAGTTTCACTTGTTACGTGAGGATAGTAATGACTGACAGACAACGCCGAATTACATACAATATAATTTCCTAACTAAATCTGAGAGAACGCGAAAAATATTTTTTACCTCGCTATACCCGATGGGCAGGGCGGAGATACATTTTGGTAGCCCGACAAGAATTCGCAATAGCCCCGGGACCTGGGGGCTCGGGCTAGCGATTTTGCGAGCCCTGGATATCTTATAACAACAGTTATAAGCCACAAGGAAGTGCACTGAGAACGCAGGGTGCTATATTTCCCTTTATGAAAAAGAGATTAACAAGGTATCCGACAGCTAAATATATATTTCCAAAAATAAAATATAAATTAAAGAACATAATTTAAGCTTGTTAAATGCAAATTTACAGAGCCCCTGTCATTACAGAGCAGCAGAATCTGTATTTGTGTTTATCAGTTAGATTAAAGTAATTTTAAACTTTAAAACTGCATTTAAAGGCAGACAATGCCCATTCTGTAATTTAACTTTGCGTGCTCAGAATTTTTACACGTTCACTGTATGATTTAACGAAAATACGAATAGCCTAGTATTATGGATGGAGAGGCATTTGCACTTCATTGCATATTTTGAAGGCCCAGCTGAAGTACCCACGGTTCGCCACTGCATTACATACTATTTGGAATGGGATCTCTGCAGTTTTTTTTATATTTATTATACAGATGACATAGCATAGCTTCCAAATGGGGCATTAGGCTGCCAAAACATCCTGATTTACAGCACAGCATTACATTTACATTTTGTACTTACATTTTTATGCACTTTGTAGATGTTTTTTCTAAAATTTTTTCAGTTTTTGTGTTTTCTGGGACTTTTTGAGCTGCTAATGAAATGTTTACAGGAACACAATTGTGCTTTGCCACAAACTGTCTACCTAGAGCTAGAGTTGACATAAAGACAAAGTTGAGCGACTGTGGCTTCTTTGGCATGAGCGTCAGGATGCTCATGCCAAGGGCGCAAACCCAGGGCTTCCGATTTTATGTTTCTGCTGCTCTCCCTTATTCCCTCTGCTGCCATTCGAAAAGGAAGCCAGATAAGGTAATTCGCTGCTAAGCGCTCTGATCATTAAAATCTCGTCATGCTTTGCTCACGTGCGACTGTGTTACAATTTTTCCACAGTGTAGCTGCAGGAAAAGACCGGGTGAGTGAGATTATACAAAAGACTAAAGCGAGCAGGAAATAACTTTATGTCTGAATCTGTGCCGTTTAAATAACTCAAAGTTTTTTTTTAAATACAGCCAAAACTCCAACATTATGACTTTTACACCCTTGCCAAAGTTACACACTGAGGGACTATTACGGCATGGAAAAGAGATGCATGTCACGAATCTGATCCACAAAAATGGCTTGCAATGTTTTCTGGGAAAAACGTGACGTTCTTGGTCAGAATACACTACAGCATATGTTTGTTGGAAAAAAGCGAACCAGAATAGTAGTTGCATGTGCTGTGAACCAAAGAGTCTGGTCAGACATTAAATGGGTCAGTGGTTTAATAAAATAAAATTACTACACAACAAAAACACACGCATGCGACTGCGATCAATATTGACTTGGAAGAAATGAAGCAGTGAGTGCCCATAATATGGGATGCTACCATTCAACCTCATCATGATGCCCTCAAGCCCCCTGGACTAAGCCAAACAAAAGCCTGACTAACACCAACACGCATGTACACCGTGTAAACTGCTAAATTAGCCATTTAGCACATGCTTTATCCAAAACGACTTACAAATCTTAGGAAACAATAAGGGGATTTGTCACATGGAGGCAAGAATACAAGAAGTGCTTATACAAGTTACGAGTTTTCACTATTCCAAAATAAGAGTTTTTTTTAAGAGAATAGAATAGATAGAAAAGCGTTCAACATCTATTTGTCAAAAATTCTTGGAAAATATAGAATTTTTTTTTTGTGATGCACCGATGTATTGGCCGCCGATATTAATCGGCCGATATTTGATGAATTTGAAACCATCGGCATATCGGCAATAGCACGATAAAGGCCGATACCGATTGTTTATTAATTAACTGCATAAAGAAATCCATTATATGTAAAAAATGAGTTAATGTTGTTAATAAAATAAATGCTGAATAGCTAAAACCACCTTTGAAGGTTGTCATGCTGTCTTATTATATTTGTTTTAGCTTAATTTGTGCCTCTCTTATTATGTTGGTCAGTTGAATGTTAATTAGATCCAATCCATGTTCAGTAAAAATAATTTGATGCAGAAATAAACTAGCTAATAGACCAACTGTATAGTATTGTATACAAGTGTTTAATATCGGTATCGGCCAGAAGTTGTCTGTTTAAATCGGTATGGGCACAAAAAAATCCTATCGGTGCATCCCTAATTTTTTTTTAATGTTGCAAAGAGATGTGGCTGACCGGACTGCATTAGGAAGATCATTCCACCAACATACAGTAGTAGCAAAGGAAATAATTCAGTGTCCAAGATATCATCAATAGCCTCACATACGAAGCAGAACTTAAAACTACCAAGAATAGAAGTACATTTTTAGAAAATGACCAAAAACAAAGGAAGAAGTTTTTGACTAGCTTGAAAGATAAAATCTAGGTTTGCGGGTGATGTTAGCTGTCACAAATATGAATGTCTAATATTTCCTAGTTATGATGCCAAACCATTAAGCTATTTACTAACATATTGACTTTAAACCCCAAATATGTACAGCAAGCTAAATATTTATGCCAACATCAAATGCAAATTGCAATCAAACCCATTATTATTATAATAATGTCAGCATGGTCTTTTTCCGGAAAGTCACTTTGCATGGTAATTCATAGTGCTGTAGTCTGCATGTCGGGAGAGGCAGCTAAAATTCCTCACATAGTTTGAGCTTTGGGTTTTTGTATGATGTCAAGAGCAGAGTTTGACAAGCAGGTTTAAAGGGTTTTTTTTTGTACAGTACATATAGAGGAAGCGTAGAAGAAAAAAGAATGTATTCATATTGAAATACTCAGCATGTTTCTCAAAGTTTACACAGACATACGCATGCAGATATGGAGCTTTACAAGTAAGTACTTCATATAGTCTGTCAAAAATAAATCAGCTTTAAAATAACAAACTCATAAATCAAACAAAACTGTGTATATTTGCAATAAATTATAAAGCAGACTATATAGATTGAATGAACTATACTGGTTAATTCTTATTTATTTAAATGTTTAAAAGGCCACTTAGAAATGGTAAACAAGATACATGGGAGATCTGTAGGGCAGTAAGATTCCCACATGAGAAATAACAGGCCAGGGTAAAACTCCATCTGAAACCTGATATCAGTGAGAATATAACCCATTTCAATTTTGTCTGAACTGACTTGGTTTGGAGTCAAGATCTGACATGACCAAGCAAAGTCCACTTCCACCTGCGCAAGTACACCTTTAACATGCTTCCTAACTTCTTGATGGGCTCACTTTCCAACCCAAGGCTTGCATAACTTTGTGACAACATGATGAATTACTGAGGGCCACGAACGCAACCTGCATGCCAGCCAATTTTATTAGCGTTAGTGCTTCTGAATACAAAACAGACAAATGTAAAAGCATGTGTTGTAACACACACCTTCAACTAGGGGTGGGCGATAAACCGGTAGACATAATTAACCGGTAGAAAATTGTCAACCGGTAGAGATTTTGGACTATCGTTTCTATCGAGGTTACGTGCCCACGACACGCTCCTGTGCGCGTGATCGCGAAAACGTAACGTTTGTACACGTATTTAAGCACTGCAGTTTTAAAACAAGTCATTTTAAGCCATTGAAACACAGACAACAGATCTGTATGCGTGCGTTCTTTCTGTGTGTCAGGAGCGGACAAGTCGCGCAGCCGCTGCTTTTTCTGTCTGTGAGGACCGCGCAAGTCGCGCGACTGCTGCTCATTAAGCTCGCGAGCATTTTTCCCGCTTTATTGGCCTTAAATACATATACGCGTCAAAATTCCCGTCTTTGCAAGCATCCTCATAAACACGACCAGTCAGGTCTTAAGAGAAAGTAAACAGCTAAAACAGAAAGCGCATGTGTGACAGTGTATTGGATCTGGACGTTGGTCTTAAAGGGGAAGTTACCTAATTTTGCTCCCGTCTGTCACTCGTGTTAATCAAACAGCATTGAGAGAAAATCTCTCACTGCTCCTGATTAAATCACTTTTCTACCTTAAATAAAAATATGTATAGGCTTATTATACATGCATAATTATTTATTATCATTCTTATATGACTGTTTATCTTCAGAGAGCTTGAGTTTTGTTTGCTTTTTATCTTCTTTCTATGCTTGTATATGTTTTTTGTGAGAAGTATGAACATTTCTATGGTATTAAAGATTTAAACCTTATTAAAACATTAAAAAACCTCTACCGTGATACATATCGTTATCATGATATAAAATTAATCCTATCGTGATAGAAGATTTTGGTCATATCGCCCACCCCTACCTTCAACTAAGTATGTTTCCAACATACGGTTCAATTTAAAGAGATAGTTCACCCAAATATAAAAATTCTGTCATCGTTATCTTACTATCACGTTGTTACAAACCTGTATAAATTTATTTGTTCGGATGAACAAGAAGGAAGATATTTGAGGAAAGTTTGTTACCAAACCGATCATGAGCCCTATTTACTTACATAGTAGGAAAAAAATACTATGGAAGTGAATGGGGCTCATTAGCGTTTTGTTTATTATACAGAAATTTATACAGGTTTGTAACAACATGAGTGAGTAAATGATGAAAATTTAAATTTTTGGGTGAACTATCCCTTTTAAACCGAGGTGAACGTAAAGGTGCAGGTTGCGAATTGCAACCAATGGCTCAGTCCACCGCTCACCCCTCACTTTTGAAACGCATAGAGAAGCTACGGTAGCCGTCACCGGAAAAACATGTAATTGACGGAGACAACTTAGTAAAAAAAGTTTGTCCATTAAGGGCTTCTGTAGAAACATGGCGGCACAAAATGGCGACTTCCACGTAAGGGGAACCTCGGTGTATGTAGATTAAAACGTCTCATTCTAAGGTAATAAAAACATAACGGTTCATTATATAAAAGGTCTTTATACACCCCTGATAATATAGTTTTGTATATTATTTTGCATTTCTGTCAAGAGGTCCTTCTAAAAATTACACACCGCACCTTTAAACAAAATTGGCTGATAAAATGTTAATTTTTACAAATTTAGGCAAAGGGTGTTTTGATAAGTATGCTGTCATTCTACAATGTGGAAAAAAGAAAGTTTAAATAGTCACCTAATTTTACATAAAAATGTAATTTGGATTATAAATCATTTTGACCAACAGCCATATTTACTAACCAAAACAAGTCCTACGAGGAGATCTGAAAATCACTTCTCAAAACCCAACAACTACAATAGGTGTCAACAGCTGAAATCGAGAGTAGTAAATATGGAAATGAAGCCAACCTAAAAGAGGATTTGCAGATAACTTTAAGCATTTGCACTTCATTCAAACCAGCACTTATCCTTTACTAGAGCGTGACAGTGCAGAACAGCACAGCTACAAAGTAACGTTTTCCACTGTTTACCTGCCCAACTTCTAGCGAGGGGAGGCGCTTCTCTATTAAAGCCACAGCCAAGTGAGCCAACTTAAGGGGGGCTACCTTGGAAATGAGCCACGGTACTTATAAACCGCTTTAAACACAACGTCAAACCCGCTTTTCGCGAAAAGTCAACAGTGGAAATGCAGAGCCAGAGCCTGACGCAAAACGCCTGGAATTTACTGGTCTGTACAGTACAAGCCGAGCCAGTTTGCTAGACTGGCGCGTAATCAAATATTCATCTGATTAGTGATTACAAAGTTCTTCAAATAAAATTTGGATACAACGTTACAGTTTTGAGTGCCGAATGGGTTCCTTGGAAACGGGAACGCTTGTGAGAAACGCGGTGTTACAATGTAATAGTTGCATTAGAATCGAGCCGAACTCAACCATACTGTCCTTCGATACCAGACCGTCTTGATCTGATGTGTACAATCTGCCGTCCTGCTGGCTGATGTTAGCTAGCAGCCTGGATGCTAGCAGTAAATCCTACTCGTGCGAGAAATCGTGTCCGTTTGCGGGTGTTTTTGCTGTGTTAATCCATTCGACTTGGTTTTAATGTCGGACTGTTGTTTAAGTATGAGGTATGATTTGTAAGAGTACTGTGCAGGAAGTTATCCCGAAGTCTCCACCTTTCTTAGATTTGCCTCCGCGATATTTCACCAGGAGGATCACGCGAGAAGTGAGAGATCCTCGCTGGAATGCAAGGGACTGTAGAAATGTTGGTGTATGCATTTTAGTCAGAATATTTGAAGAACTGTATTGAAGAACTTAAGTCAGAACGAGACATGATAAAGTACATTTCAACATAATCTTGCAGTGATTTACTTGTTCACAGACATATTCAATACATGATTGTATGTGTTTTGTTTTGTTTTATTTTATAACTATGTATTAACTGTATTGATCTATTCACCTATTGTAAATAGCTTAGGGAGAAATGTACATTTTCATTTGACTTTTTATCATAGGCACACAACATATAAGTATGCTGGCAATCAAAAACATTTTTCGTTTTATGTGATACATTTATTAAAAAATAAAAAGTGTTGCATTTACATGATTGTAGGAGCAGTATTTTTATTAACACACTAAGTATGTAGACAGCGCAGTACTAGCTCGTCTCCCAGCTTCTCTGTGGCTGCATTATTTGCATTAAATTTGGCTATTAAGCTGTTAACTGTAAAATGAAATTGCTCCAATAATAAACACTTTTCATATCTATGTACTTCCCTAACTTTTATTGTTTAAGTGTTTAAAACAATACATACATTCTCTGTATTCCATTCTTATTGCATAGTAAATGCATGCAATAGGCTAAATAAGAGTTAAATATAGTTTTTATTATTGCAATATAAACTTCCAACTTGTGACTAAGACCCAAAAAGTGGAAAGTTTTTATTTATTAATCTTCATTAAACAGCTATTTTGCAAATAATAAATATAAGGGCAGCATTGCCTGTAACTATTAGGGAAGACTATCACTCAAGTTAAGAGTGGGCTTTGTGTATTAAATTAATAATCATTATTTATTATGAATTTGTGTAATTATCTGTATTAAAAACTAATTTTCTATTAAATATATGATCAACAACTACACCACAATAATTAAACATTGTAATTCGTTTTGTAAAACAACTCTGTTTCACGTGTGTAAGTCACATCATATGTTTACCACCAGAGGGCGGAATATGCACAGTAAAAGTCTATACGGTGGATAACAGATGTGTAGGAATGGTTGACTAAGTTAAAAAAAATTAACAAAACATATATGTGCAAATATATAATCTGAATTTTTGGTGTGTTTATTTTTTGTGCTTCTACAGTTAGTGTTCATGTAGCTCAATGGAGAGCATTGCCTCATGTAAATAAAATAATGTGTTTAATTCCCAGAAGGTTCTAAGGGTACCCAGAAATGTTTTAAAGAAAAAAGACAAAGTTGTCTTTATAATATCAGAATTACTATATATCTAACAGAGTTCAATGTTTTTAACTCTTCACAACAGGCCAAATAAAGGTGAATTAGTCTGTGCCAGGGCAAATTGCCTTCCCACTGTCACAACAATGGCTAACCACCGACATTGGCCAAAACCCAAGCTCTTTTTGTCAGTTACACTTGTGCCAAAGAATTTTACCTGAGCCAGATGACCTTTAAATGTAAGCTTCACTGAGGTCTGTTGACCAGGGTATGACCAGCTTGCTTTTGTTTCAGTGTCCATAGATTACAGCATTTAAATATATCCTCCCAAGCAACCCAATCTCAAAATATATATTATATGGCATGCTTAATGTGAGTATTTGCATTAGAAAATCCAGGGATAACATGTGGCCAGCGTGAAAGCGCCACAAGATCTCTGCTTATTCCAGATTCAAGTCCTGCTTACTGAGGATCTGGCTTTCTCCTGCTGTAGGGTAAGTGGCATTTACATCTCGGTGGCATATTGGAGGGCCGATGCCGTGAGGCTAAGCCTGGACGGTCTATTCATTATTTCAACATCACGCTTCATTCTTTAGAAACACCCACCTGGAGGGCAAAACAAATTAAAATTACCTTTGAACTTATTATTATTCTTAAAAACGTGAATACCAACTTTAACAATTTTAACCATGATTTTAACCGATTTTAATAGTAGCCAGTCAGGTTGTCTTAATCCCTGTAATTAATTTACAGATGATTTTTATAGATATTCTGAGTATCACAGTGTCACATGTAAACATTTTGTTCTAGCAGCATGTGAGCAGTGTTGACTATAAATATGGCTCTAGAACTACAGATGCTGTAACACGTTTTGTGGTCATGGATCAACCTTTCATCAAAGAAACCCCAAATTACCCTTAACTCAAACCCTAACCATTTTACCCCTCAAATTAGTGTGAAATAATAGTTTGGGAATCATTTTTAAAAGCCCCTAACTCAATCCTAAATCTAAAAAATTGTCAATTCCTCCAGAAAACAGCGTGAGGCGCAGTGGCGGCTCGTGACTTCCCTTCCGAGGGGCGCTAATTCAAAATAAGTGTTCGAAGTGTCATGTGTATTGCTTGTGTTTTCAAAATATGTGTTTGTTGCGTTATGTGAACCATGTGGCACGTGCATTACGTGTTTTGTCAAAATAAGTGTCTGCTGCACACGCGTCAAAACCGTTTAAGATAAACGAGACGCTTACGTTCACAAAATACATGCAAGACACTCTTAACAGTAAACTCTGATTACGCATGAGATTATGTGAGTATCTGGCAAACGCGAGCGTCTTTTATCATAAACCCTTTAGACGCATCTGCAGCAGGCACTTATTTTGACAAGACACGTGAACCACACACATGATGGGCTATAAACATGTTGTGACAAACTTTGCATCGAGCGCCCTTGAAAAAAGAAGTCACCTGCCGCCACTGGTGAGGCGCATTGAGATTTACATTACTTCAGACAGAAATCTTTTGGAAGAGTTTATTAAAAAATTAGGACAAATAATGGACAGTTTTGCTTCATGTAGTATTTTAATATAAACCACTGGACCCCCCTAATGTATATTTTTGTGCTTTATGGGGGACCCTTAATGCTTATAGGGGGTCCAGGACCACCCCAGCCCCCCTCAGCTCGAATACTGGGTAATGTCTAATCAAAGAGTTGGACAAAAAGCTATATTTTTTTCTTTGCACATTCCAGCGTGGATCCACTTAAGTTAGCCGAGCTCATCTAACCCACTTAGAAGATTTCCCGCAGCAAAAAAGCTAAGTGGCACGTGAGTGCATTTCCCCGTTTTATCCTTTCGGACAGAGATGCACGTGTAGGCCTGTGCCAGATGGTGTGTCCTTTATCTGCTTTCATCTGCCAGTAGGCTCTGAGCTTTGTCTGGAAGATGCTTTCTCACAAGATGCTATATCTTACAGCGACAAGGATGGTGGTAGCTTTTATTGGCAAAGGACCGCCCAAGAGACCTTCTGACTGACATATAAATCAACCAATCACAGCTCGGCTTTGTTTCCAGGTGGATCCTCCAAAATACTTGTTTCCAGTTTTGTGTGCCTTTTGCATCAGATGTTCAGCCAATGGTTCGTGACGTGTGAGGTTAAGACTATTGTTTGCATATGTCTGAGGAATCTTTTTGCAAATCATAATGAAAATTTTATTAGGAAGCATCTGCAACATGCGTGCATGGAACCACATTTTTAATAATTGTTAGTGCTCCTGTCCTGTATAGCTCATTGGTAGAGTATAGCGTTAAGAGCACAAAAGGTCATGGGTTTGAACCCAGGCAACAAAAAAACTTTTTAATGCCCTATAAGTTGCTTTGGATAAAAGTGTCTGCAAAATACATAAATGTAAATCATATGTGTCCAGGAAATTCCCATATTTCCAATACTAGAGCATCAATAGCAGCTCGATGGTTATTCGAACCCCAGGTCTGAAGTGTCAGGAGAACGTATTAAGTTTAAGGGAGTTGTAATTGCTAGTTTTGTTGTTTATTACTTTTAGTAAACTATCAAATGTTTGATATGAGCTTTAAACCAAAGTGACTGCCTGAAGTATTTAAGACACACATGTTATCATTATATTCCCTGAGACTCGATCCCATGACCTTTTGCGTAGAGCAACTTA
This sequence comes from Misgurnus anguillicaudatus, assembly GCF_027580225.2. Lineage (NCBI taxonomy): Eukaryota > Metazoa > Chordata > Actinopteri > Cypriniformes > Cobitidae > Misgurnus > Misgurnus anguillicaudatus. The sequence continues at coordinate 27,649,533 of NC_073354.2, read as the reverse complement.
CAATGCTCTACTAATTGACAAACACTTATTAGACTGTAGATAAATGACAAATATACTTTTTTGTCCATAAAAATCCTACCCAGCTCAGAACTACTGCATAATATCAGCCCCTTTATCTACCCGGAAACGATCCAGAGGTGCGGTGGACTTCACGAGGCGCTTCACAAACCCATCGACGTATGACATCAACATCCAGCGAGCGCAATTCAAAAGCTGTGCTTTAAAAACGCTCTCGCGGTACTTTAATATCAAACGCCGCTTAATCTTGCGCAGAGCTGCATCAAGTCCAATACACCTTTGGTGGTGATGAGCGGCGCCCACACACAGCCAGTGGCGAGTTTCGGTTGTATGGCAAGCCAGAAAGTCCACATTTACGCAATAAACGAATCGCGTTTGCATGCAAACGCCGTATTTAACGGCGTTTAAAACAGAATTTGCGCCGCTAAATACGCCGTCGGGATTACAAACGCCGTAAAAAACGCGCGAAAATCGCCAACAACGCCGTTATTTACGGCGTTTTATAATCCGATCAATGACGCCGTTTTGTGACGCCGTTTGTCTTGCCATATGACGCCGTAAATAACGGCGTTATCTCCTCCGAAAGACGGCGTTAAAAGCGGCGTTTGCTAGTGGTATAATGAGCCCCTCCCATCAATTTCCACAGCCAGTAGGTTTGAACCGTTCTCACCCAATCAATGATGAACTGAGTCAGGCAAGAGCAATTAATTACTGATCATTCATGATGAAATAAGTGTTTAAAGATTACATGCATGCGCAGCAAATCATAAATGGGCAGTAAATTATAGTTTTTCTCTAACGTTGCTACTAAGATTAAATATATGACTACAGTAGCTTAAGGAAAATACTGCATCTCTGTATCATGTTAAAATAGCAGCGGTAATAACACACTAACCCCATTGTACGTTAGGTGTCCCAATTATTAAGTAAATACCTCGACAATAAGTAAGGGGTTGAAATATTTCACAGCTTTGAGTAAACATGAAATCCCACCTGGTGTAACAGAGGCCAGATCAACTGTATAAGTCGAATTGTCTTGAACTGTCTCAGTTAGCCTGGTGGTTAGAGCGTTCGGTTCAAAAGTCGAAACTGCTGCGGTTCAAATCCGGTATGGGGTGGATTGAAGTTTTTATAATTTTGTTTTGTTTATCAACATCGCTTATTTTTAATGAGACTTTCAATAAGAAAGGAATGCATAGAATAAGTGTAATATATTTCGTATAAGTGATATTTCAAAAATATGTTATTTATCCTCACAAAATTTAAGGCTACTGTCCACCGACATATGCTGTTTGAAGACAATGGAATGAAATACTTTTGTTGGTATTGCTTATTTCTTATGGATCTCAATCTCCATACATAACGCCGTAAGCCGTGTGAAAGAGAGAAAGAAAGATGAAGAGCAAGCTGTGTTTACATGTGTTTGTAAGAGGCTACAAACTTTGTGTAGGAGCCTAATATAAATTCCATGTTGAACCAGTAGGGGGCAATCTCTTTTAATCAATAAAGGAGTGCACCAGGGATAAAGGGACAGGTGTTTTTGTGTACCGGGGGAAGCTTCGTTTTTTGACCGTGAAACAGGACTTGATCTTTACCACAAATATGTGAGATTTATTGTGTGAGCATATACTTTCACTGTTTTGGATTTTTGTTTAGCTACAATTGTATATTATGTCCAGGATTGGCGTGGACTATAAACTGTGAATGAATGAACAATGGAAATATGGTGACTGTAGCCTATGCTTGTTCCAATAAAATACACACAATTTCAGCATATAAAGAACATTTGCCTTTATTGACACGAGTCAGTTAATCACTCCCCGGAGACGATTCGCCTCTGACTTTAGTGGTAAGTCATTACACTTTATATTATAATATAATGAGAATATTTATAATATTTATCTGCGGCAATAAAGAATCCATTTGAAATATATCAACATTTATTTATTCATTTGCTGGATTGTATCAGCACTAAGCGAAAACTAGGCCTAACACTGAATTGCAATAAGTAAATGAACTAGTGGGCTATATATCAGTGGTTAATTCGGTCTCTTTTTCTATTAAATTATTTTATTAATTCACTGTATTTATTTCTATATTTGTTTTGGAAATGCTTTATTTTATCAAATTAATCTGCATGTTTTTATTGATTGTAAAGTTTGCCATTAAAATGGAACGGGCGGACTCGCAGTATTTCTTTCATGTCAGTTAAACTTGATGGAAATATGCGGTCCAGCAAAAAAACTAAATATTTTTAGTTCATGTAGGCTAACATTTTAATTATTAAGTGTATTTGTTAAATCCATGCATAATCTGACAATCAGCATTTGTGATGGGACGCATCTTGAACAGGTTACTTTAATCATTTCCGTAAGTACAAATTATTGCTACAACGTGATATTTCACACACCGTATGTGCTGCTTATTTTATAACAACAATATATGGCCCTTTTCTATTCTAACACGAAAGGTTCTATTATACAACCAAGATTTTAAAAAATGATTGTTCGAGTCTGTGAAGAACTGACATTTATAAAAACCTGGGCCGGGTTTCCCAAAAGCATCGTAGGCTAAGTAGATCGTAAAAAAGATCATACGAATCATCTTTAAATTACGGGCCGTTTCCCAAAAGCTTCGTAGCTTAAGTACACTTAAAAATCATCGTAGATCTACGAGTGGTCAGGAGTAATCGTTAATTCATTGTGCATCGTAAGACAACAGTGTTACAAGGTCACCTGCAGGACAACCAGCAAATTACACTCCTTCAATGACGATAATGTAATGTTTTAAATGTAGGCTATATTTATTTATTGTCGGTTTCTATGCTTATTTGTTTAAATTACTTTAATATAATTATATTTAAAATTCAAATGGAAAATAAAATTTAAATGACTAAACATAAATTAACAAAGAAGGAAAACGTATTTGGTACAATTTTGGTAAAAGTTTGAACTAGCAAATTGATAATTGTTCCAACCAATTTCTGCTATAATTCATCTGGCTACAGTAAAGGGTATGAAGGGTATGGCATCTGATTAAAGAAACCAAATAAATATTTACGGTACAATGCAATAATCCATATAATAATAAATAAACATAATAAACAACAACACATAATAATAATCTAAACTGTAATATAAACTGCAGAAGGCATTTCGCAGTGGGACGAGTTATAAATAAATATGGAAAAGAATATTTCATTATGAACCATTTTAAAACATTTAAAAAACCATTGAACAATAATGGAAAATATTATAAAAATATTCGTGCACATCAGCTGAAGATCATTAGCCTAAACAAGCTTTGCGCTCCAAATTTGAGTCATTCTATTGGTGACATTTCAGCACTTGCCAAACGGATAGCGACTCCTATAGCACTTAAAACCCAGCTGCGAGCGATCGTTATACGTGCATCTTTGGGAAACACAGGTAAATTAACAACAAATGTTCGTTAGCTCGTAGAAAGCGCTCTTAAGTGCTAAGTTCAATCGTTATCGGGGAAACCCAGTCCTGAGCTGAAGTTTAATCGATCAGCGCTGCGGATTTTTATACACAGTTGAGATTTTCCAAAGAATAGCCATTTGTGTAATAGTTATAAATATAATTGCATAGAGCATTTTGTATTATTTAGCAATTGGATGGAAATGTGAAAATGCAGATATTACTCGTGTATTACTCTGAGAGCATTAGAATATAACAAAATATGTTTGCAGTTACATATTAACAATGTCATAGTCATGTATATTGATTTACACACTTGTGAGTTATTGACAACAGCACAAATATTCTCTGTCTAAAACATTTTCTTTTAAAATCACGTTTTTTTTCTGAAAAATAATTCGCCACTGCTCTCCCCTAAATAAAATCCAAACTTCATTGAACTATTTAAAAAAACACAGTAGACTGCTAACAATATGGATAATTTTTGGAGTCCACCTGTTTAAATACTGTTAAAATACATGGGTTATTATTGTACAATAAAGTTATACTTTTGGTCCACATATCTTTGGTCTTTCCGGGCAGCTTACTCGCTTACTTTACTTGTAAAGTACGTGTAGCCGAGAGCGACGGGTTTTACAGCAAAATTTAGGCTATTAGAGAGATCATTAAAAAATAATTTGTGTAGTCTTATTTATTACCGTAGATTTACGTTTATGTTATTTACTAGCAAGAGTTTGTTTAAAGTTAAATACATTTTAAATATTTACAAAATAAAACTATGCAATAACAGCCTGATGCAAAGCATTCTGGGAACCAGAAATCATCATCAACCTTTTTCTGTTTTTGCTTCAGATTTTGTTTTCCAGAATGTTTAGCTTGATGCTGTTTTTTTAGTTTTACTCTGTAAAGACAAAGACTTGTAAATGTTAATTTTAATGTTCATTTAACTTTGAACAAAATGTTGCCAGTAAAAAACATAAATTTAAATCTACGGTAAATTACCGTCAACCCAGGTGCAATTTCTACGGAATTTTTTACAGTGTACGACTCTGCATTTTCATATTTCCAACTAATTGCTAAATAATACAAAATGCTATATGAAAATTTATATATTTTAAATCCGCGTTTATATTGAAAACTACACGGTAAAACATTATTCAGTGGCTTTGTAAATATAACTAAAGTAAATGATTAAAGTAACTTAATAGAATCTTTTAATGCCAGATGATTTTTTTACACGGACAAACCAAAATAAATGACAAAAAATTAAACAGATTTTTTTGTGTAAAATGTACAAATATTATTTAGGTGTATACATCAAATAAAACAAAGATTTAACTATAAAAATTATTTGTAATATTCTTAATATTTCTTGTATTTTAATCAATATATTTGAGAATGTCACACTTAGCCTATTTAAGTTTTAAAAACTGTAATAATTGCTTATTTCAAATTAATATTTTAAGTATTTAACATATTTATAAAAAATTAAAAAAGCTACAAACACACACACGCACACACACACACACACACACACATTAGTTTTAAAAACTATAATTCTTACTTATTTAAAATCAATATTATTTGTATTTAAAATCAACTTAAAAAAAACTTTAACTATGATTTTTTTTAAATATTTTTGTTTAAACATGTTAACATTTTATTATTTGAGTAAATGAAGGCAGCAAAGTAGATCATATGTTAATTTAAAAATCACATCAGGGGCAACGCCTCTTGCTGGACAACAAACACCGCAGGAAAGTAATTTACACTTACAATATGTAGTCTACTTTGTTAATGAAACATTGGCTGTTGCCTTGCGTATACAACATAAGGTGCATTTATCTTAATACTTTCGGAGCCATACTGTAATATTAACTGTACAGTAACAGGCAGCTTTTTGCACATACTGCTAGAATAATCGTTTTATTTTACGTATTTATTCAGGTCACCAAATTGTTAATACAGCTGTGCTACTTAAAATGTGTGTCAAATAATCCATCGTTTTATTACTGCACAATCAATGCAGCTCAAGGATTTTGGACAAATATGTTATTTAATGTTAAACGGTGAGAGTGGCGCTCTGTGGCGCTACAGGGATTTGCAACCTCCAGAATCACAACAGACAACCGCCGTTGCGCTTTTCGTCTGGTGTGCCATTCAGACGCGTTTCACTCCTGCTTTGCGCTCGCCTCTCTCGCGCCGCCTTTGCGACAAGCTTTGATCTCAACCGTCTCTTCATGACTCTCCATTGACTGTATTTAAAACATGTTAATATAAATAACGTTACCTTTTCAATGTGTGCAGGTGCATGTGTTTTACTTGTCAAATTTGACAAATAAATGTTCAATTAAATAACCTGTCGCTTTGTTTATCATTGATAATTGATGGTTCAGTATGAAATTAATACGCTTCACATTAAGTAAATACAATTTTTTTTTTGTTAAATAATACTCACAAAAATGTTTTTTTTTTAGGATTTTTGATTACATCTACTCAAATTTTTTGTGATAGAAAATACTAGTGCTGGGCAACGATTAATCGCGATTAATCGCATACAAAATAAAAGTGATTTTTGCATAATATATTTGCGTGTACTGTGTCTAATTATTGTGTATATTTAACCACACACACATGCATATATTCATTTCAGAATTGTTTAACTTATATATCATTTATTTTTATTTTTTTTAATATAGAATATATAAAAATATAAATCTTTGCCCAGCACTAGAAAATACATTTAATTATTGAAATATACTAAATGTACAGATTTCAAATTTACTCCACATTTTTAAGTGTATTAATGAAAAGTTTTTAAAAGTTTATGACACAAATGGCTATTGGTTAAAAATTCTTAAAACTGTGATCACTTTTAGTAATAATCTGCAGTGCTGATCGAAAACCTTAGCTCAGGTCTATTTTATGCAGACCAGTTCTTCAAAGACTCAATCATTACTTTTTTAAACCTTGGTTGTAATAGAACCTTCCATGTTGGAGTAGAAAAAGGCCATACAGTGTTGTTATAAAATAAGAAGCACATGTGTGTGAAATGTTGTAGCATTAATTTGTACTCACGGAAATTATTAAAGTATAGTCTGTTCATTAAGGAGCGTCCCAACAATTTGTCATGACAAAATTATAAGACTTTTTCTGCGTATCACAAAAGTGCTGAGTGAGATAAAATGCATCGTTTTAACGAATGTGTAACCCACACAAGGTTAGTGAAATTCTCTTTATCGCCTGCGGCTGGCGCAGGGAAATCACTCTGCCTGCAGGTTGCAACCTACTAGTAAACAAACACACTTTTCTCCGGTGAAGACGTTGCTTGAAGGTATCAAGAACTGTTTGAAAGCTGTGAGAGAGAAAGTTAAGCTGCAGGATATTGAGTTTTTCAAGTTTTCGCAGAAGTGAATGGACCAAGAGCCTGGTGTGACCAGCCGTGGCATCTTTGGACCTATCATCATCCTTTGCCTTCATTTTAAAAACAGATAAGACCACGTCAACCTACCCGGGTAGTGAAGAGAACAAGAAACACTGTGAACTTCCATGGACTCATTCTTCATTTCAGTTATTTATTTTGAGTTTATTGTGCACTGTGCACTCAGGAAGCCGACTTAGGTAGGCAGGGAATGTAAATAATTAATTTATTTTTTATAATACACTTTATAATACATTTTCAAATGTACCTGTTTTGTGTTGTCTGTTTTCTGCTAAGCTTTTATATTTCAGGCTCCGTCCCAGCTAACAGGGAACGTTCCCACAACATTCGCTAACGTTTTTTAAAAGTTTTTTAAAGGTTAGGGCAAAACGTTTTTAACACAACGTTTATGCAACGTTCTTATAACGTTATTAAAGGTTGAATAACGTTCTTATGATGTTAATGAACAAACGTTCTTAGAACAACGTTCTCAGAACGTTCTCTTGAGGTTATTTCTAAACGATGAAGGTTGTCATAATGTTACGGGAAAACGTTCTTAGAACAACGTTCTCAGAGACGTTCTCTTGAGGTTATTTCTAAACGATGAAGGTTGTCATAATGTTACGGAAAAACGTTCTTAGAACAACGTTCTCAGAACGTTCTCTTGAGGTTATTTCTAAACGATGAAGGTTGTCATAATGTTACGGAAAAACGTTCTTAGAACAACGTTCTCAGAACGTTCTCTTGAGGTTATTTCTAAACGATGAAGGTTGTCATAATGTTACGGAAAAACATTCTTAGAACAACGTTCTCAGAACGTTCTCTTGAGGTTATTTCTAAACGATGAAGGTTGTCATAATGTTACGGAAAAACGTTCTTAGAACAACGTTCTCAGAACGTTCTCTTGAGGTTATTTCTAAACGATGAAGGTTGTCATAATGTTACGGAAAAACGTTCTTAGACCAACGTTCTCTGAACGTCCTTTTGAGGTAATTTCTACACAATGAAAGTTCTCTTAATGTTACGGAAAAACGTTCTGAGAACAACGTTCTCTGAACGTCCTTTTGAGGTTATTTCTACACATTAAAAGTTCTCTTAATGTTACGGGAAAACGTTCTTAGAACAATGTCCTCGGAACGTCCTTTTGAGGTTATTTCTACACAATGAAAGTTCTCTTAATGTTACGGAAAAACGTTCTTAGAACAACGTTCTTGGAACGTCCTCTTGAGGTTATTTCTAAACAATGAAGGTTGTCATAATGTTGTGAGAAAACATTCTTAGAACAACGTTCTCGGAACGTCCTTTTGAGGTTATTTCCTCACATTGAAAGTTCTCTTAATGTTACTGGAAAACGTTCTTAGAACAACGTTCTCGGAACGTCCTTTTGAGGTTATTTCCTCACATTGAAAGTTCTCTTAATGTTACTGGAAAACGTTCTTAGAACAACGTTCTCGGAACGTCCTTTTGAGGTTATTTCCTCACATTGAAAGTTCTCTTAATGTTACTGGAAAACGTTCTTAGAACAATGTTCTCGGAACGTCCTTTTGAGGTTATTTCTACACAATAAAAGTTCTCTTAATGTCACGGGAAAACGTTCTTAGAACAACGTTCTCGGAACGTCCTTTTGAGGTTATTTCCTCACATTGAAAGTTCTCTTAATGTTACTGGAAAACGTTCTTAGAACAATATTCTCGGAACGTCCTTTTGAGGTTATTTTTAAACGATAAAGGTTGTCATAATGTCACGGGAAAACGTTCTTAGAACAATGTTCTCGAAACGTCCTTTTGAGGTTATTTCTACACATTGAAAGTTCTCTTAATGTTATGGGAAAACGTTCTTAGAACAACGTTCTCGGAACGTCCTTTTGAGGTTATTTCTACACAATGAAAGTTCTCTTAATGTTACGGAAAAACGTTCTTAGAACAACGTTCTCGGAACATCCTCTTGAGGTTATTTTTAAACGATGAAGGTTGTCATAATGTTACGGGAAAACGTTCTTAGAACAATGTTCTCGGAACGTCCTTTTGAGGTTATTTTTAAACGATAAAGGTTGTCATAATGTCACGGGAAAACGTTCTTAGAACAATGTTCTCGAAACGTCCTTTTGAGGTTATTTCTACACATTGAAAGTTCTCTTAATGTTATGGGAAAACGTTCTTAGAACAACGTTCTCGGAACGTCCTTTTGAGGTTATTTCTACACAATGAAAGTTCTCTTAATGTTACGGAAAAACGTTCTTAGAACAACGTTCTCGGAACATCCTCTTGAGGTTATTTTTAAACGATGAAGGTTGTCATAATGTTACGGGAAAACGTTCTTAGAACAATGTTCTCGGAACGTCCTTTTGAGGTTATTTTTAAACGATGAATGTTGTCATAATGTTACGGGAAAACGTTCTTAGAACAACGTTCTCGGAACGTCCTTTTGAGGTTATTTCTACACATTAAAAGTTCTCTTAATGTTACGAAAAAACGTTCTTAGAACAATGTTCTCGGAACGTCCTTTTGAGGTTATTTCCTCACATTGAAAGTTCTCTTAATGTTACTGGAAAACGTTCTTAGAACAACGTTCTCGGAACGTCCTTTTGAGGTTATTTCTACACAGTAAAAGTTCTCTTAATGTTACGAAAAAACGTTCTTAGAACAATGTTCTCAGAACGTCCTTTTGAGGTTATTTCCTCACATTGAAAGTTCTCTTAATGTTACGGGAAAACGTTCTTAGAACAACGTTCTTGGAACGTCCTCTTGAGGTTAATTCTAAACGATGAAGGTTGTCATAATGTTACGAGAAAACGTTCTTAGAACAATGTTCTCGGAACGTCCTTTTGAGGTTATTTCCTCACATTGAAAGTTCTCTTAATGTTACTGGAAAACGTTCTTAGAACGACGTTCTCGGAACGTCCTTTTGAGGTTATTTCTACACATTGAAAGTTCTCTTAATGTTACGGGAAAACGTTCTTAGAACGACGTTCCAAGAACGTCCTCTTGAGGTTATTTCTAAACGAAGAAGGTTGTCATAATATTACGGAAAAACGTTCTTAGAACAACATTCTCGGAACGTCCCCTTGAGGTTATTTCTACATGACGAAAGTTGTCATAATGTTACGGGAAACGTTCTTAGAACAACGTTTTTGGAATGTCCTCTTGAGGTTATTTCTAAACGATGAAGGTTGTCATAATGTTACAGGAAAACATTCTAAGAACAATGTTCTTGGAATGTCCTCTTGAGGTTATTTCTAAACCATAAAGGTTGTCATAATGTTACGGGAAAACGTTCTTAAATCAACGTTCTCGAAACGTCATGTTGAGTTTATTTCTACACGATGAAGGTTATCATAATGTTAGGAGAAAACTTTCTTAGAACAACGTTCTCAAAACGTCCTGTTGATTTTATTTTTACTTGATGAAGGTTGTCAAAATGTTAAGAAAATTTTTTAGTAGAAAACGTTCTTAGAACAACGTTCTTGAAACATCCTTTTGATGTTATTTTTTACAGTACTTGATGAAGGTTCTCGTTTTGTTAAGAGAAAACATTCCTAGATCCAGCATTTTCTAAACTTCCTTTTGATGATATTTGTACTTGATGAAGGTTCTTGTAATCTTAAGAGAAAACGCTCTTGTTAAATAAAATAAAAAAAAAACAAGATTATTGCACATCATTTATCATTAATCCAAGTAATAAGAACAATGACAGACTCTAAAATTTACCCCCAGGTAAGCCCCTATATAAATGTACCAGGCCAAGAGCTTAACATTAAATAATAGCTGCAACTACATGCGTTAGCCTAGTGCTAACTAGACATTCAGAACACTCTGAGATGTTTGTTGGTCCAAATAAAGTAGGTACTGAACCATCTTTCAGGGTCAAACGTTTCGCAAATCCTGCCTTGAACTCACCTAGATTGGAGAAGCAATCGTCAGTAAAATAACAAAAAAGGGGTTTTTATCCTCTGAATTTGATTTTATCTTCATGGTAGTGAAAACAACACAAACTTGCCCTTACAGCTTAAAACACAGTGTCTTAGACATGATGTTAACACACCAACTAGTGTAAGGGTCTGTGGGCAGATCAGGGTTTTCGTTTCTCCCGTGCAAGACTGTAGTCTTATGCAAAGTATTGCCTTTATATGTAAATAGACAACAGGTCAGAGATTCAAAAAGAAAATGTATGTAACATGGTTCAACTCCCTACTTTAGAAACTTGTGTGTTTGCACACCATAGATGGACAGCTACATGACACACTGCAATAAAGGTAATTTTCGATATTGAAACTGCCTGGCACTTTAATATCAATGTGTTGAAAATGACAACAAGACAAAAAATGTGGCATGGCTTTACATTTGGAAGATTATTTCACCAAGTTGAGCCCCCTGTGTTTGTATAACCCATGCAGGTTATTGCCTACAGTTGTGCAAACTAAGTCCTGTTGTCCTGTACACTATGAACCAGGAAGGGTTTTTTTAGGGAACTGTGTACATGACATGTACAAAAGCTTTGACAATCAGAGAGACATTGTGTGATTGAAATGGTACAGAAAAAAACAAGAAAGTAAGTTGGAATGGAAGATGCTCCAATCATTCATATACATTACATGGTCAGATGATGCTAGAAAGAATCAAGCCACAGAGGAGAAAACCAATAAGTGCATAAGAATTTTAATGAAATTTATGTGATGGATAGGTTGCCCTTAAATTAAGGTGACCAGCTTTTTCAAATGACAAGTACGGACATGTCCTAATGATTAAAATATCCTTGAAATCTTATTTGTTATTGTCTAGAAATTTTTAAAACAGGGTCAAAACCTTTTTAAATGTTTTCATCTTTTATGTGGGTTATGGAGAACACACCAAAAACGGGGACATCCTTAAATTACATTTTTTTTTAATTTTTGGGAAAAGTGGATCACTGTTTTGAATCTTGACTTAATTATAAAAAGAAATTATAAACACTTACAGGAACAAAGTAAATGAAATAAAAAATTACAAATATTAAAGTAGTATCTAAAAAATAACGAAAATGTGCAGCATCTTGTTTATGTAATCTATCTATATAATCTGAAATTTAAAATATTTAATGTTCCCAGATGCTTTCTTAAATAGGTTATAAATTAGTAGAGTAATATAAACGTCTAATAACGCTTATATGTATCACTACTGTCCGTTTTCAGCACTGGATATATTTATTTTGATATATTTATATAATCTAATATTTTATATTGTGATGTATATTTTTAAAAACAAATTGGCGCGCAAGACGAACCGCGCATGCGCATGAAGAAACGTTCCAGATACATTCCACGCGGTGAGATCCAAACGGCGTTAGGTAAGTGTGAAGAGTATATTCATCTTTCTTTATTTTCTTTGAAAAGTATGAGCTAATATGGCATAAAGTGAGTAACGTTAAATGTTTTAGCATCGATTGATCAGTCACTCTTTTCTCCATCATACGTGTCGGATTGTGTTTGTTTATGGGTCTGGCTAGTGGCTAACTGTGAAGTTAACTGACTCAATACCTGGTCTGAAATAAAAATATTTTGTTTTCCCAAAGACGAGGGCAGACGACAAGCATGAATAACCGCTGTGTGGACGTTATTTGTAAATGTGGTAACTTAGTTGACACGCTTTTGCAATGATTAGGACTTGCAAGTCAATTTTACTTGCATGTTATAACGTTATTTTGCTTGTCTTCGAAAATAATCTACACTACAGGGACTTTGATAATGTTACTTTTATTTATTCTTTGTGGAAGTTAGTACAGTACTACTGTGCAGTACTTATAACAGAAACAGTATTGCTGTTTCTGTATGTTTGTGAATAGTAAACAATGTTTGCAGTATATCTGTAAACCATACTGTATAAGCAGTAACTTATACATGTAAGTTAACAATGCACAGTAGGCTAAACACAATACTGCAGCAGCAGCAGTATAAGGCAAGTTACTGCTTATATAATAGATATTGTTAGTATAAAATACAGCATGGCATGTGGCTCTTGAATATATTTGTAATATTACTTTTCTCCCCCAGTAACATCTTTGAAGGTTTCATGAAATTCAGTCTGGCTCGGTATGTTGAGAATAATTCTTAAAAAAATGTAAAATAACTAGTTAAATCTGTTAAAGATGTATTTACCTGTTGTCTGCATAATTTTTCATAAGTCCAAGATTGAACACATTGTGTACCATTTTAGAGGTCTGCTATAAGTGATGTGGGATTAAGATGGGAATAATGCAGCCTGCAAAGTGCTAAATTATAATTTATTTTGTTTCAGATCCGCTTGGTAGCAATGGTCCAGGTGATGCTGTAAGGAAGGTTTTGCAAGTTGCCACATACAATGGATCGAAAGGGAAAGAAATACCTTTGGCACTGTGATTATTCGTAAGTGTTTCAAAAGTTTCTGTAACTCAACTGATATTGCTTCTACAGGGAGTGCAGAATTATTAGCCAAGATGTATTTTTGAGGATTACTTTTGTTATTGTACAACTACAGTGCTCTTGGTCAATTCAAAATGTTAACAAACCCTCAAACCTGAACATTTAAGTAGTAAAAGTGAAATTTTGCCTTTCTTAAGAGAATATTTCTATGTACACCATTATTAGGCAACTATTAGTGTGCAGAATTATTAGGCAACTCAGGGCTCCAAACTGCGACTAAAATGGTCGCATTTGCGACCAAATATATTTATTTGCGAGTGAAATTTCTGTCAAGGTCGCCATTGGCGACAATACAAATTTACTCCCTTTGATTGTAAAATTTGCATTATATGTGCGTGTTTTATAACCAGTAGCCTATCGCTTCATTTGTTTTTTTAACTTCATGAAATGAGATGCGTTGTGTGAACGTCACCCCTCGTTCAGACAGCCAGCGACGTTATCGCTGTGTGTCGCTTGTCTCTTTCAATGAGGCGTTTCTAAATCTGCTTGTCATAAACAAATGAGTACCATCCACGCCAATAACTGACGAGAGAAGGATGACGTGAACTCCACTGCTGCGTTCTCATTGGTAGTCGCTCCCGAAAGTCGCTCGACATTTGCATAAAGTAAAAGTTTTCTTAACTTTCTCATGTCGCTGGACACGCCCATACGGTTGCCAACGGTCACTTTCACTCGTGTCGCCGGAAGTCGCCAGGTTTCCATTGAAATGAATAAGATTGCGTCGCTCTGCTACTGCTAACAAAAAGCAGGCTCCAGCAGCTGTGCCAAAACGAGCACGGGAGAGAACGCCAGAGACACAGGGATTCATCTTTCCGCATCAGTCAATGAACACCGTGCCGAAAGACATTTTAAAACGTCCTGGATTTTAGACTATTTGAACGACAAAGATGCTAAACGGAGCGTTTTTTTGTGCGCATACGTGCACACAATCAAGCCCAATGCGCGTTTTAAAAATCACGCAAACACATGATTTCTTTGGGCTTGACAGGAGATATACGCACAAATGATCTTGTAATGCCACAGTCTCTGCAAGTATACTCATAAAAACAGACATTTATAAGTGAGCAGTTGATCAGATGTGTCAGTAGCTACGTTTACATGGACACATTTTGCCTCCATCGGATTAAAATCCTTCCGATTAATAAATCCTATCATAGCGTTAACATGAACACTTAATAATGTGATCGGATTGATGTGCGTGTTTATATGACACAAGATTTACATCAGATTTGATCATTTGACATGCGCACATTGCACAAATATAGTTTCACGCTGTTTCAAGATTGCTTTGTGCCTCAGCTGATTATAAAGCAGCAGCAAAAACACCCATTCACGTGTGCCCAAAAAGCGTATTTTACTTCACGCAGTGCTGCAGAGACCGTTCACGAGAGCGAGTCCAAACACACGCGTTTGTGGATCAGAGAATAAACCATGGACTGACCGGACAACGCTGTCTTGTATCACTTTATGGGGAATTGGAAGGATAATAGGAACAAGATTAACAAGACAAATCACTTCTTGTGACTTCCTTCAACAAAACAAACTCAAATATTTGCGTCACATGTCATTACGGCAATTCTACGTCATTGCACGTGTGAATATGCTCAACACTCCCGTTCTGCAGGTGGCGGAAATGCGCCTTTCAGTGGGTTTACCAACGTCATTAAAAAAAGAAAAGATGGCACATGCGCAGAGCGTCCCAGTTTCAGTTATCCATCCGATCAAGTGTATACATGTCCTTTTGAGCGGATTACAAAAGGTATAAACCACCCCTAACAAGCGGATTAGATTTTTAATCAGATTGCCACTTTTTAGTCCGATTGAGGTGTTTACATGGAGCATTTTTATTCAGATTGATCATTTAAACGGATTACAAATGTCCATGTAAACGCAGCTAGTGTAAAGATCAGTGCTTCTCCGTTCTTAAAGGGACAGTTCATCTTATAAGAAAAGCTTATGTTTGAGTCGTTATGTAAATCAGACTACAGAAGACAAAAGGAAAATCGCTTTTATAGCTTTAAAAAGATCAATTATATTTAATTTATAGAATGAAAACAGTGCTATATTAATTTAATACTGTTTCTCTACCTAATCAATACTGTTAGATGTTACTTTATTTGTAAATTTGTTCTTTTCTATTTTATATGTTTGTAATTTCTTGATTTGTTCTTATTTAATTTTCCAACATCACTTTTTTGCTTATCTGAAAATTATTCAACTCATGACTCAAAAACCATAATGCAATTCATTTAACCAGTACTATATTGTAAAATTAAGTAATTTTAAAATACACGTACTGTAGGCATTCAGGTCCACCCTATTCCAAGGCCAACTTAAAATTGTATGGCCTTGTGACTGATGGTCAGATTATGGCAAAATAAAATTATTGCAGATGTCAAATGGTAAGGGAATGCTACTTGTTACAGCTTTCCACATGTATTAACCCATTTAATTAAACATGGTTTTGGATAACCTACTAGTCAAATGTTTGCATTTTAAATTTACAACCTAAATTGTCCGTCAGAATTAAATAATTGAAATAATGGTCATAATGTATTTTTTGCATTTGTTATGGTGTGCATTTTGTTTCTGCGTGTGCAGGGGTGTGGGGGGATGTTGGGTTCCTTCCTCATTTTTTGTCCTTGGCCAATCACATGCCTTAAGAATAAACAAGTTAAGTTACCCCTTATGAGGCCATAATATTTATTCTGGGAGAGTCCCCCACCTCCCGGCCCCATCAGAGGCCACGTCGCCCCTCGAGCACCCTTTTCACCCCTGACCATTTTCATGCCTGCTAAAAGTAAGTGCATTGTTATGTGGCTCTTAAAAAAATTATTTGGCGCCTGTTTTTTCCCCTATAGACCGTTTCAGCAGTAACAACATAAACAAGCGGCTGCACGCAACTTCCGGTAAACTCCGCTAAGAATAAATAACAACAAAGTCCTTTAAACGTAGTTTACTTATATAGGCTAACAAGCAAAAAAACAACACATAGATTACCTAGGAAACCAAAACATTTGTTATTTTGCAACGAGGCATTTGTTCAAGAGATCCGTTTAGCAACTAGTCAGACCTTAAAAAAAAGCGAAACCGGAAGTAAGGTTAGGATCCAGACGTGTATCACGTGCGTCCGATGAAACCGTCTATAGGAGCCAATGGCTCCTTAATTGATTTTTTTTTGTTTGGAGCCCTGCAACTAAATGAAAAACAAAGATTTTACCGTCTCACTTGTTTTTTTTCACCTGTTAAAGTGAGAATAATAAACAAACTCTACATTTACAAAAAATATAATAATAAAACAATAAAAAATAAATATATAAACTCAGTGACCAATATAGGCACCCTTCTTTTCGATAACAGTCACAAGCCTTCCATTCACGGATTCAGTCAGTTTCTTGATCTGGTCTGAACCAACATTTTGTGCAGCCACAACCACAGCCTCCCAGACACTGTTCAGAGAGGTGTACTGTTTACCTTCACTGTAAATGGCCTGCTTAAGAAGGGATCAAAAGATCTCAATAGGGTTTAAGTCAGGTGAAGAAGGGGGCCATGGCATTAGTTTTTCATCTTTAAAGCCTTTACTGGCCAGCCATGCGGTGGAGTGCTTTGGTGTATGTGATGGAGCGTTGTCTTCTTGAGGGATGCAGACTTTTTCCTGTGCCACTGCTTGAAGAAAGTGTCTTCTACATTACAGGCAGGCAGGCACAGACCAGTATTATTAAAGATGAGCTTGTTGGACCTTTTTGGGTTGAAAATGGAAATAAAAAACAACTCTCAGACCTACTGCCAATTTTTAGAAGAAACTTTCTTCAAGCAGTGGTACAGGAAAAAATCTGCATCTTTCAAGAAGACTTTTTTATGCAAGACAACGCTTCATCACATGCATCAAAGTACTCCACTGCATGGCCGGCCAGTAAAGGCCTTAAAGGTGAAAAACTAATTACATGGCCCCTTCTTCACCTGACTTAAACCCGATTGAGAACTTTTGATCCCTTCTTAAGCAGGACATTTACAGTGAAGGTAAACAGTACACCTCTCTGAACAGTGTCTGGGAGGCTGTGGTTGTGGCTGCACAAAATGTTGGTTCAGACCAGATCAAGAAACTGACTGACTCCGTGAATGGAAGCCTTGTGACTGTTATCGAAAAGAAGGGTGGCTATATTGGACACTGAGTTTATATATTTTTTATTGTTTTATTAAATTTTTTTGTAAATGTAGAGTTTGTTTATTATTCTCAGTTTAACAGGTGAAAAAAAACAAGTGATATGGTAAAATCTTTGTTTCTCATTTAGTTGCCTAATAATTCTGCACACTAATAGTTGCCTAATAATGATGTACATAGAAATATTCTCTTAAGAAAGCCAAAATTTCACTTTTACTACTTAAAGGGACACTTCACTCATTTGCATTAATCTTTGTATAGTTAGAACCCTAGTCATGTTTTTGAATGGTCGTGCATAATTTCCTCAGTTGCTGCTGAAACAGGAGAAATATATATTTCAGTGTTGCACTTCCTTCTTTCAATGATGTAAAAATCATCATTTTGCATCATTGAAAGAAGGAAGTCCAATATCTTTGTTGAGCAGGTGAGACTACAAACAGCCCTTTTCTCAGTCAAATTGGCACCAAATTCGAAATGTATGTTACATTTCGACTACAAATATGAGACACTTTCAATGAAGATTAATGTTTCTATGGGTGAAATGCTCCTTTAAATGTTCCGGTTTGAGGGTTTGTTAACATTTTGAATTGACCAAGAGCACTGTAGTTGTACAATAACAAAAGTAATCCTCAAAAATACAACTTGCCTAATAATTCTGCACTCCCTGTATAGGGCTTATTCGCAAACACTGGAAGTAGCTAACCGCGGCCATCTTGTTGACATGACATCTGTCCTGCCCCTAGCCGCACGTAGATTTGAGTTGAGGGGAGCAGTAGCCTAAATGGCATCATCTCGTCAGTATTAAGAGAAGATAAGCTTGATTGGTGTGGAACCATATCAAATAGACCCAATAGCCTTAAGTAAAGATCCGTCCTTATTGCCAGGCGTAATTTATCTGGATATTTATAACTATATCGTTCATACAGTATCCGCATACATCATACAAGCACTGAAGGGCCGTTCACATTATAACGATAACTATATTATCGTCCACATCACCAAACAATTAGTTTATGCTAATTCGCTCACGTAACTTGCGCAAATTACTTGCCTTTAATATTGCTTGTATGTCCTCTACACACTGCGTTTCTAGTAACTCTTAACAGTGAATATAATAGTTTGTGTAATCTCTTACCTTTTGGCATAACAGTTAGTTAATGTAATAGATTAAAAAACATTACGTCAATTTTCACAGCAACTGCAGGTAATCTTATGTTATAGACCTCAATGAGCTTCACTGTCATTTTAAGTGCTCGTGCAGTTGAAGTTCAATTCATTGTATCTGCATCGTTATAGTTTTGGTGGGAGCTCCGCTAATCTCTTTAATATAAAACGATTTTCAAAACTATATTTTTTATAGTTATCGTTATAATGTGAACGGCCCTTAATTCCCTACCTAGTATCAATGCCAGACCTATAATTATGTTCATAAAGTTATTAATCCTAATTTAATAACTGTCTCAATGTATGGCAGCTTATTTGAAAGAGCAGTTTCAGCCACTGCTTACAGCTAACCATATGTGATCAAATTATGGGGACAGACTTTGCTGTGAGCATATATCCCTAACATTACCTGTGGTAAAATAATGGGGACAGACTTTGCTGTTGGGAGTCTCTCCTTCGCTGGTTCAACTCCTCTGTCTCCTTCCTTTCATGTTTTCTGACAGTCGGTATCGCTTAAAAACTAATTCCGGGGTTCTTTTTGCTGTTGTTAGAACAGTCGTGTATTACACGCGCGGTTTAAAAAAAATTACATCGATAATACCATGCATAATACTCACGCTGCCTCGCTTGTCAATTGACAGACTGACAGTATGGCCGCCGCGAACATTGATGACGTAGATCGAATAACTCCTATACAAGTTCATTTAACAAACAATTTTTTTTATGTTTCTGTAAAGCATTATTTTGAATAATCCAGCTGCCCGTCATCAATTATTTCTTACTTATGCAACCATTATTTCTGTTTCTGATCGGCTTTTAGAATTAGTAGGAAAGGCTAATCTAATGATTTGAGCAGTCAATCAAATATTTGTGACAGGAAAAATCTGGCACAACATTCACCTGCAGAAACACTATTTAAACACTTTGGGGCAGTTTCCTGGACAGGGTTTAGATTAATCCAGTTATATTAGGATATTATATTAGGCCTTAGTTATATTAGGATTAGAGCTGGGCATAGATTAATCTAGATTAATCTCATACAAAATAAAAGTAATTTTTTGCAAAATATATGAGTTTGTGCTGTGTGTAAATATTATGTATATGTAAACACATACACATACATATATGTACATTTAAGAAATGTTTTATTTATATATAATTTTTTTATTTATATATAATATAGAATATATAAAAATATAAATAAATATATATACACATGTAAATGTTTCTTAAATACATACATGAATGTGTGTGTATTTATTTAAACATAATTATTACACACAGCACAAACTCATATATTATGCAAAAAATAACTTTTATTTTGCATGTGATTGATCTGGATTAATCTATGCCCAGCTCTAATTAGGATATTAGTAGTTTTTTACAAACATACCTTACAAAAACCAGTATTGGGGTGAATCTTAAGACAAAACATGTTAAAATATATCAGTGCAAGATGTTTTTAAATTAAAGGTATTGCGGAGGATTTTCTTTTTCCGGGTGGATCATCAAGACTATTGGTCCTCCTAGTTGTCAATCAGGAGTGTTTCGCAATTGCATTTTTTTAAAAAGTGAAGATGTCGGTTCTTTTCAAACATTTGAGAAAATCCTCCGCTACACCTTTAAGGCAGCTCAAACATGCATTTTAGTCTGGGACTTATTTGGTCTGGGAATATTCTGGATAAGCCCTGTCTGTGAAACTGTGTATTTATACATGTCAAAGACAATTAAAAAGCAAGCATAAGTACTAAAGTAAACGATAACAAACATATCATCATTAGTAAACGCCAACCCCATTCTCTTCTATTGTTACAGTTGTACAAATGACAGCGCATCATTTTATATCATTCTATACCAGATTGTTTTTACAAACTATATCAGCACGCTGATATAAAGCCAAATCACACAACTACTAGAGCAATATTAAACATTAGTTTGACTCATTAGTGCCAAACTACTTGCTTCTGCTATGGATTCCTGATACGGATGAGTTTTTATTGCATGTGACAAGAAAGAGGGAAGAGCGTGACACAAAAAAATTACATACTATTCTGTATGCACTTGTTTATCCTAGTACTTTCGCACTTGTTTTAGGTGTCTGACATGAATTTACACACAAACCCTGTTTTCACAGACAAGACTTAAGGCTAGTCCTAGACCAGTGTTTCCCAACCCTGGTCCTCGGGCACCCCCTCCCAGAAAGTTTTAGATGTCTCCTTATTTAACACACCTGATTTAACTCATCAGCTTGTTAGGGGCACATGTTTACCATTTTAGAAGGAGGCTGATGAGTCGAATCAGGTAAAACCATCCAAAATGTTCATCTTGTCAAAATCCATTGTCCATTAAACATATCCTTTTAGACTGTATTACATTTACCCCTGTGAGAAATCGTTTTTACTCTGTTGATAGTTTTGAAAAGGTTTTTAATCAAGTGAGCCCAAGCATGGTTTTAAGATTTTTAGAGGAAATAAATTTGAAACGTCTATTTTAATCTGCCTTTGATTTAATTATACTGTATTCTCGCCATGAATATAGCCTTTGAAGCTGGTATGCCGTTAAAAAAGAAAGAAAGAAAAGAAAGAAAGTCGAATCAGGTGTTTTAAATAAGGAGACATCTAAAACTTTCTGGGAGGGCGTGCCCGAGGACCAGGGTTGGGAAACTTTGTCCTAGACAGTCTGCACTGGTGGCTGCATTATCCAATCGCAAATATGTAATTGTACGGCTTCAAGCCTCCATTACTAATTTTAAAATGACCAGTGGCAAATGATAGAAATGGTAAAGCAGTTCACGGGATGGTACTGGTGGAATATCTCTGGCGGTTGGGAAAGACTCTCAGCCAGTCAGATTCGAGAAACAGAATAAACATTTTCTATAAAAAGCTATAATCACACTTTTACTCAAGCTATATTGTGTTATTAAATGATCTATTCTGCATTTCACAAAGTCTAACCTGGTTGCAATTATTTACACATTTTAATCATTGTCTACTGAAGCTTAAAGCTATTATTCATGTCTGTATTTATAATGTTCACATCCAGTGTAGACCGTCTCAATCTGATGTTCCAGCTGTGATGCCTTCATTGCAGAAACCTTAAAGTATGTTCCACATCGAGGAACAAGGGTAAGTCATATTCTGACTATACAAAGCTTAATGCAAATGGGTGAAGTGTCCCTTTAATGGCGCGCTCCGATAATTAGCACAGTTTTAAGAAGGTTGTGGTCATGACAGTGTTGCCTTCTAAATCAGCTTCTTTTTTGTCCACAAATCAAGTGACTTTTAATAAATGAGTAAAAAATGAACAAATAAAAGAGTAAACTATTGCCCCGCCTAAGACTTATCTCTTTAACCAAGCATTTACCTAATTCATCTCCTATACATACTTATGCCGCATCTATTATACTGTATGAATGCCTTTAACACTACATGTGATGGGCCTCTTTACTAATTGCACCTTGTTTCTGTTTCCCTGTCTCATCCTCGTTCACCGAGGAAATCTGAGACGGACAGGTCCAATTCCAATTTGGAGGGATGCTCATCCCACCATTCATCCGCCTGATGCCCATCCTCATGCTGCTAAATTGATGACTGCTCACATATACTCACCGGCCACTTTATTAGGTACAGCTTACTAGTACCGGGTTGGACCCCCTTTTGCCTTCAGAACTGCCTTAATCCTTCGTGGCATAGATTCAACGAGGTACTGGAAAAATTCCTCAGAGGTTTTGGTCCATATTCACATGATACCATCATGCAGTTGCTGTAGATACGTTGGCTACACATCCATGAAGCGAATCTCCAGTTCCACCACATCCCAAAGGTGCTCTATTGGGTTGAGATCTGGTGACTCTGGAGGCCATTTAAGTACAGTGAACTCACTGTCATGTTCAAGAAACCAGTCTGAGATTATTTATTCTGCCGGAAGTAGACATCCGAAGATGGGTACACTGTGGTCATAAAGGGATGTACATGGTCAGAATCAATGCTCAGGTAGGCTGTGGCATTGACACGATGCTCAATTGGTACTAATGGGCCCAAAGCGTGCCAAGAGAATATCCCCCACACCATTACACCAGCACCAGCAGCTTGAACATTGATACAAGGCAGGATGGATCCACATTCTCATGTTGTTGACGCCAAATTCTGACCCTACCATCAGAATGTCGCGGCAGAAATCGAGACTCATCAGACCAGGAAACGTTTTTCCAATCTTCTTTTGTCCAATTTTGGTGAGCTTGTGCTAATTGTAGCCTCGTTTTCCTATTCTTTGCTGTCAGGAGTGACACCCGGTGTGGTCTTCTGCTGCTGTAGCCCATCCACCTCAAGGTTCGGCGTGTTGTGGGTTTATAGATGCTCCTCTGCATACCTCACATTTTTATTTTGCTTTTACCTCCATTGTACCGAACTGTGACGCCTGAATATATATATATTCATATATATATACTATTCATATATTTAGCATAGTATATACTAAATTCTATACTACATTACCGTAACATATGTTGTAGCCGAAATTAATAACAGGGTCTCTTTCCTCGGTTACAAACTGCACCACACTACAGCTATAACATGTAAGATGGGAACTGGACCTCCTGGCTAAGCCTGGTTTTCTCACTGGGTTTTTTTTCTGTCTCCCTGAAGAAGTTTCCCCCTTGACCAATGTTTCTGTGTGGCTTGCTTACTAGGAAACTGCTGATATTAACCTTATAACGTCTTTAGAAAATTATGTTAATACTGGTATATAGTTTGGAGTTGGAGTATATTACATACACTGTTCTCTCACTGTTCTATTACTGTATGTTCATAATTTAGCTTGGAATGGAGTAATTCTTATTATATTATTTATATAAGAAATAACTCCATGTAACCTCAAATACTCCATCCTTAACTGTATTTAAAACTTTGAGGTTCTTTGCTTTTCTGTGTCGTCTTATATTCTATTACATGTACAGATGATTTGGTAAGATGAACTATTGTGAAAAGCACTGTATAAATATAATTGAATTGAATTAAATTGATGTTTGTTAAACATTTTTAAAAGGATATTGTACTAAGACATAAAGTTGGTGAAATGCTCAAAAATGTTTTGTAACCCGTAAATAATGGAAAGTAAGAAAGCTGGATATTGTATTGTTTTGGATTATAAAAATTAATGTTTAAAGAATATTATATTTGTGAAAATAAAGTTTTGAAAATATTGTAAGAAACTTTTTATAACCTTTGAACACAAATGTTTAAAATGATAACTATATTGTTGATATAATTTAAAAATAACCATTAAAAGAATGTTATATAGTATGTGAAAGTTAGGTGAATGTTGTGAAAAATGTTTTTGTAACCTTTAAATAACATTCTAATCATGACAAGAAAACTGGACATTTTGACGTTTTAAGAATGTTTAAAATAAATGTTCTAAGAACGATGTATTATGGATGAGAAAAAAGTTAGGAAAACGTTATATGAAACGTTTTTATAACCTTTAAATAACGTTCTAATCACGACAAGAAAACTGGTCAATTTAACGTTTTAAGAATGTTAAAAATAATGTTCTAAGAACGTTGTATTATGGATGAGAATAAAGTTAGGAAAACGTTATATGAAACGTTTTTAGAACCTTTAAATAACGTTCTAATCACGACAAGAAAACTGGACATTTTAACGTTTTAAGAACATTACAAAGAAATGTTGTAAGAACGTTCTATAATGGGTGAAAATAAAGTTAGGAAAACGTTATATGGAACGTTTTTAGAACCTTTAAATAACGTTATAATCACGACAAGAAAACTGGACATTTTAACGTTTTAAGAACGTTATAAATAAATGTTTTAAGAACGTTCTATAATGGGTGAAAATAAAGTTAGGAAAACGTTATATGGAACGTTTTTAGAACCTTTAAATAACGTTATAATCACGACAAGAAAACTGGACATTTTAACGTTTTAAGAACGTTATAAATAAATGTTTTAAGAACGTTGTATAATGGGTGAAAATAAAGTTAGGAAAACGTTATATGGAACGTTTTTAGAACCTTTAAATAACGTTATAATCACGACAAGAAAACTGGACATTTTAATGTTTTAAGAACGTTGTAAATAAATGTTTTAAGAACGTTGTATAATGGGTGAAAATAAAGTTAGGAAAACGTTATATGGAACGTTTTTAGAACCTTTAAATAACGTTCTAATCACGACAAGAAAACTGGACATTTTAACGTTTTAAGAACGTTATAAATAAATGTTCTAAGAACGTTGTATAATGGGTGAAAATATAGTTAGGAAAACGTTATATGGAACGTTTTTAGAACCTTTAAATAACGTTATAATCACGACAAGAAAACTGGACATTTTAACGTTTAAATAACGTTCCAAAACAACGTTCCCACAACCAAAATAGAACGTTTGGAAAACGTTTTTAGAACCTAAATTTGTTAGCTGGGGTAGAGCTTCTGATACTATAGCCCAGATCTCATTTTCTAATACTTAAATTAGTTATTAATTACACTAATTTGAGACAAGGGGTTACTAGTGCACATAATAGTCAAAATATTAGCATACATATAGGCCTACACGTAAACTGAATATATTTAGTTTTGCTGGACCGCATGTTTATATTTCCATCAATTTTCGCTTAGTGCTGAATGCTGATTAGTGCTGATACAATCCAGCAAATGAATAAATACATGTTGATATATAGGCTAGTTCAAATAGGTTCTTTATATATTAATATATAGCCTACCAATATTTGTTTTGTCTCATTATATTATTATACATGTAACACAGCTCTCTTGCGCTCTCTCCGTTTTTCTTTCTCTCTCTCTCGCTCTCCACATGGCTTACTATGGCGTTTGAGATGCATAAAAAGCAATACCAACAAAAGCATTTAATTCCAAAAATCTTACAATTGTCTTGAACCAGCATATGGCGGATATAGCCTAAACGGAACAGCAGTCGATCAAATTATTAGAAACATGCACACCCGCTGGCCGTTCGTCCAATTCCCGTAATTTCGGTGGTTTTAAATATGCATAAATATAACATAAACACATCAAATATGCTTTGCCTAGTGAATTTGCCTAAATTACTTTTCAAGTACAAGGCGCTCAAAATGAACAAAAATGACTCGGATAGAACAAAAAGTTAGTTAAGTCCAGAAGGAATTGTCTGCAAACTTCATGACGAGCACTTAAGAAAGCATGGATTGAAACGTCTGCTCTCTAGTCTGTTTTTTATACACTTTGCACTGTTGTCACTTTTTCACTTTTGCATAAAATATTTTTGAAATATCACTTATAGACTATATACGAAATGTGCTAAATTGCATGAACATTAAAAATCTGTTATTCTATGCGTTCCTTTTTATTAACAGACATTAAAAAATAAGCGATGTTGATAAACAAAACAAAATTATAAGAATGTAAATCCGCTCCAACTGGATTTGAACCGCAGCAGCTTCGGCTTTTGAACCGAACGCTCTAACCACCAGGCTAACTGAGACAGTTCATGACAATTCGACTTATACAGTTGATCTGGCCTCTGTTACACCAGGTGGGATTTCATGTTTACTCAAAGCTGTGAAATATTTCAACCCCTTACTTATTGTCGAGGTATTTACTTAATAATTGGGACACCTAACGTACAATGGGGTTAGTGTGTTATTACCGCTGCTATTTTAACATGATACAGAGATGCAGTATTTTCCTTAAACTACTGTAGTCATATATTTAATCTTAGTAACAACGTTAGAGAAAAACTATAATTTACTGCCCATTTATGATTTGCTGCGCATGCATGTAATCTTTAAACACTTATTTCATCATGAATGATCAGTAATTAATTGCTCTTGCCTGACTCAGTTCATCATTGATTGGGTGAGAACGGTTCAAACCTACTGGCTGTGGAAATTGATGGGAGGGGCTCATTATACCACTAGCAAACGCCGCTTTTAACGCCGTCTTTCGGAGGAGATAACGCCGTTATTTACGGCGTCATATGGCAAGACAAACGGCGTCACAAAACGGCGTCATTGATCGGATTATAAAACGCCGTAAACAACGGCGTTGTTGGCGATTTTCGCGCGTTTTTTACGGCGTTTGTAATCCCGACGGCGTATTTAGCGGCGCAAATTCTGTTTTAAACGCCGTTAAATACGGCGTTTGCATGCAAACGCGATTCGTTTATTGCGTAAATGTGGACTTTCTGGCTTGCCATACGGTTGTGACGCGCGTCACCCGCGCCCGCCCCTTTTCAGTCCGCAGCCGTGTCTTTGCGCCGCGCTGCACAACAAGGATTCAGTAACCTGGATAAGCAGAAGCCAGATCCACACATCCATCCATCATCGCTATGGGAATTATACCGTTCTTCTTCCAAAACGAAGCTCTCATCCCCTACTACTTGAAGCCGGTGCACTCCGCGGCACAGACTATAAAAAGCCGTCAGTGGACGATATTTGTACACTAAAAGGAGATGCGGAGATGGCGATGCTCCACCTATGAAGCCCAAAAGAAACAGATTTGGGCATTTATAAAGGAGACTGTATCCTGTAGGACAACGGCTGGGAAAATGTCTATGACTTTGTCATTGGTGGTAAGTCGAGGATGCGTTTGTATCTTTGTCATCCTCCAGAATATTCTGGCATTTGTTGGATTTAAAGGGACAGGGGGTATCATGGATGTTCTTGTAGTCAGATGGGAAGTACTTTATGTTTTAAAAAATAATTTATACCTTTTAATGTTACGTAGGCTCTTACAATACTTTTTTATGTTTTTTGTTGCACACCTGTTTTTGTTACTCAAGGTTAGATAGCGTTTGGGTGGCAGGCATTCTGATGGTTTTATTTGTGGGACATTTTCAGTAAAATATTAGTTTATAATAAAATAAAATAAAATTTAATTAAATGTGGAAATTTAAATTATGTCCCTCGCCTGAGTAAGATTTTTTTTTAATAGCACAAAATATATTGTAAAGAATGGCACATTATGTTTTTAGGTGCAAGGTCCCTATTATTCTTCAAAGAGTTATTATTATCATTCTTTTTTTTTATATAAAAAAATAGAACAAAACGTTCCATATATGCAAACATCTCCCATCTTTTGGCAGCCAGCATACACAAATACATCATAACGCACACTGCCAACATAGTACATTACATTGCAGTTTAAGATATATTAAATTGGCAAATATGCATTGTTGTTCTTGTACACAAGCTTAAAGGCCCACTAAAGTGCCTTGGAACGCGCAGCACTATTTGATGGTGACATCATTATAACTGAAACAGGAAGTCAGTCCGGAACTATTGGAAAGACCCCTTTTCTATTTTAAATGTCAAACAATAGCATTTTGTTTATTGCACAGTACAGCAAAAGCTTCTGAGTGGCACAGTTGTATTAAAATATGTCTAATAGAGTCCAGATTTATATGTAATATAAATTTGTTATTACAAGATAAAAACAATATGCATTGTGTTTATACAGAAGTGTCTTCTCTTTCTACTCATCATCAGTGCTGGTTATAATGTTAAGGCTGCCTCTAACCATTTGTGATGTTTGATCCCCTCCACACTTTTTTCGGCACAGGTTCGCACACATGATCCGCTCTGTGCTATCGTGCAGGGCCGTAGCACCCTGTATGTGTGTGCGTTGCAGCGGCTCGCATGACACTGATGCGATATCAGACGCCATTTACTCCAATAGAAAGCATATTTACACTGTCTGAATCGTTTTTTATAGTGCACCAAATGCCCATCCCCACAAGAACTAGTAAATGTAAGTGCCTCATTTCAGGCGGCTGTGATTTCAAGCCGAGGTTCCTTGCGATGTGAGACCGGGACACTTTAGCATCTAGAGAGCATTTGATTGGATTTGATGAAAAGCTAAAGTGTAGGATGATGTAGACTTTTTTAGTGCACATTCCAAACTGTAAGCTTTGGGCCATGCCAGTTTATATGATCAAGCATAACGTATTTATACCAAGAGAAAAAGTAAAATTTTGATTTCAAGGGGTCTTTAATATAACAATGCCATTTTAAAAGGATATGCATGACTTATCATATCGATATATCTGTTTAAAATGTTTTTTAAGAGAATTGCATGAGCTAGAAAGCAGTATTGTTTTGTAAGCACCTGTTGTTTATACACTTAAGTAAATATGCATATTTGATCGTCGTTTGAGGTAAATTTATTTTACACATCAAGCTGGCTTATCCATTAGTAAGTATCTACCAAGGGACCATTAGGACCCATAATGCACATCTTGACGTTACATTTGTATTCGATTGTTATAACACAAGCCTGTCAATGTATTTAGTCTCACATTACCACACTCTAAAACAGTTTTCCTGTTAGTGTGAACCATTCATGTGCCAGTTAAAAACATATTCGTTGGCAGTGATGTAATGTTTTTGGCAAGGTTTCTGACATGTGAATGAATATTCCTTAATTCATTTATATGTCTGCAGAGTCATTGGCTGTTGTCCATTATAAAATAGACATGGGTGCCTCTAGACAGGGAGTGTTTATATTGGCATTGCACTATTCAGTCATGATGTATCACAGGTGTAACAGGTGTCCTCTTTGTCTGGCATTCAGAGTCTGGCACACATAGTCCTGATGATATCACATCTGTCCCCATGGCTGTTCCTGCAGATTCGCACGCCATGTTTACTCACAAACCGACAAACAATCAGATATCTTTACAATGTAGTCATGTTTCCTGAAGCATATGCCAGTTTCCATTTACGGCATTTACATCTGGGGTTAATACCTGATGGTGTTCCTAGGAGCTTCTTAAAGGAAAACACCACATCTTTTTTAAATGCGTGCACTTCATCTTTGCACAGCGCGTTGTGAATGTGTAAGCATTAGGCCTAGCCCCATTCATTCCTTAGGATCCAAACAGGCATGAATTTAGAGGCCACCAAACACTTCCATGTTTTCCCTATTTAAAGACTGTTACATGAGTAGTTGCACAAGTAGGTATGGTTGCACAAAATAAAACATGTCGATTTTTAAGCGATTAAAAATGAGAACAATGTTGTGTGATGGAAGAGCACTTAGCTTGCAGCACTTCGACCTCTGGCGCAGTATCATAACCATCCTGTGAATTCCCCCTCCCGCTCAAACTTCTCTCAATATTACTGCGCCGGAGGTGTTTGTGGCTTTTTAATTCATCCCTGTTTGGATCCTAAGGAATTAATGGGGCTAGGCTAAATGCTAACACATTCACGATGCACTGTGCAAAAATGAAGTGTGCGCATTGAAAAGACAGTCCCTCCAGAAAAACGTGATTGTGCGATCGCACGATTTATTGCATAATCAGCCAAAGTCTGCATATTTATGCGGGGCTGCATTTTTTCCAAATACGCACCTCGCCACATTAATTACAGATTTCCGCGCACAAAATATGCGGGGCTTGCTTGATTTCATAATCCCTGCGTTTTCGTAGCAAAAAGTCACATATATATTAGCAGAAAGTTGAAAAATAATGCATTTACTTCACACAAGCGCAGCCGTGTCCTCTGTTGCCATGGGAACGTTATGAAGTGACGTGATTATGTGACGTGAACATCATTGCAGCTTTTGCAAGTTTCCACAGTTTTTGCAAGTTCCGCAATTTTCGCAAATTCCATCGCATAAATATCCCGCATATATATCATCGCATTTTTTAGTAAAGAAAACGTGCCGCAAAATCGAGGATTTTTGCCCGCAACAGTCACAAAAAAACACTGCGTTTTTCTGGAAGGACTGAAAAGAGATATTTATCTATTAATTTGTCTAAGTTGAGGTAAGAGCTAGAAAAAATCGATTCACCAAACTATCAGGATTCTTTATAAAACGATTTTGAAATCGATTTGTTTACCTCAGAATCAATATATATTTGTTATTATTGTAGTTGTACTAAAGAGGTGGTGGGGAGATGTTTACTTACCGCTTTTATTCCAACAAAGGGCAAAATGTATGTTGTTGTCTGTAATAGAGTGAGAAAGCGAAACCATGGCAGCAGAGGAAGGGGAGCAAACCTCTTAGAGAATTTTTTCTTTCACGTGAAAATGACACTCTTGATAATTACATTTTTTGCATGAACACGTTGTGTCTCTGCCGATGAGTTGTGCGTTTGCGTACTCTCTGTTTCTCTATGAATTTGGTTGCAAAAGCGTGTCACATTGTATCCTTCCATGTTTCTAAATTTGAGATGAATTGAATGCATTAAAGGTCTTCACGGTCGGAGGACCCGGGTCTGATTAACAGTGTAAAACCCGATGATCGGAGTCAGTCAGCACTATCGCGTTAATGCGCATGTGCTGTCTCAATTGTGCCTTCGGTTTCTATGTAAGAAATAATTGACGACGGGCCATTGAATTATAAGAAAATAATGCACACCAAGGTGGTAATGCGGCACGCATAGTCAATTATTCCGCTTATACCACGGTTACCACAAACATTGCTCTGATGCCTATTTTTAAGACATTTAAAGACATTTGCCGTTTACAGAAAAATAATCAACACCCATAGAACATTTCTCAGCCAATCAGAATGCAGCATTCAACAGACCCGTGGTATAAGGCGATAATAAACAACTGACTTTCACGACCACGCCCTGCACTTTCTTTCTCAAGCATTAGTTTAGTTGGAAGTTTGTAGCACATATTACTTGTCTAGAGTCTTAAATATGTTGTTCAATTTTAGAAAGATTTTCAGTAGGTTATTTATTTATTGTTAGTTATTGGAACAGTTTAACATAGCACTTTATTTTATTTTAGACATTGTTTCTACTCATTATGTTGCACATTTGAATATTATATACAAGTTCAGGGTTTTGTTTAAGGGTATGATCAAGTATTTTTAATTGTCTAGTCTTTATTAGGCGAACAAAAATCACAAGATTGAAACAACGAGTTGCAAGGCTAACATAATCGCAATATGTATTGAACCGGCAGATAAGTATCGGGATAGTATTGAATCGCCAGATTAGTATCGTCCCAGCCCTTGTAAACATAGTAAAATATTGAAAAAACAATGTGTTTTCAGAGCCCCTAAGGGGACATGGAGCAAAAATTAAATAAAGTTTGGTTTCGCGTGTGCACGTAAAACTATTGCGTGCTCACATGAAACTATCGATTGCGCACGTGAAACTACCGCGTTCTGCGAAAGTTTCGCGTGAGCACATGAAAGTTTCACGTGAGCACATGAAACTAAACTTTAGATTTTTTTGCTCCAATGTCACCTTAGAGGCTCGGTAGTTTTCCTTTCAGCGACACGGTATTCATATTAGCCATATTAGCGATATTATTATTGTTGTTGTTCTATGTTGTTCTTACACTTTTACTTTTGATAGTACTTGGCTACATTCTTGATATTGCTCACTAAATACATATAATTGTAGAGGTTACAGGCTCATGTAATCAGGTTGTAAAATGCCAAATCGGTTTACTAACAGGTTAGTCAGGGAAACCGATGATTTATTTTAAACCCATTATAAATATTCTTTACAAGCTCATAAGAGAAGATGAATCAACACTTACGCTTTGGAAGACGATTTAAGTATTTTAGGTATCTGCCCGAGAAAAGGTCTATACCATTTTCTGCATGTTTGAAATTTCGTATGGCTTCATGGGTAAAATATTTATGCCTTAGGAATAATATTTATACATATGTTTGTATATGCCCAAGGGTATGTTAGTGTCTAAGATGTTAATCAGATTCTGTGGCACTTCAGAACTTTTGGATGGGTGCCCGTAATGCATGTTTATCCAACTTTTGCACCAAACATTTTGTGTTTGCATACAAATACAATGAGAATGAATTAAGCCTTAACAGTATTACAAGGACAATTCAGGTTTCATCACAAAGTTATCTCTAAAAATGTTAAATTATTTTCAACCCGGCGTTGAGTAAAAAAGTGAAAACAAGCATTAACACAGTTTGGGTGGATTGAGGAGGTGGAGTTATAACATATCTGTGTTGAAAGAAATAAGAAGTTTCTCTTTATCTTCAATAGCAAGTTCTTCTTTCAAGAGCTGTTGAAAGAAAACAGACTTCAGAAGCTTATCTTAAAGCAACAGTGTCCTCTCTTATTGATGGGAACTGACTTAGAAACTGTTTTTGTTGCCTGGTTGTCAGACGGCCATTGTTATGTCACCAGTAATGTGTCCACCTCACTGCCCTACTTCAAACCCTTTTCTAGAGCCAAGGCTGATGGGAAAGCACAGCTTTATCTAATTGCTATTCATGAATAGCAGGTTTAGTTTTCTGTTGGCCTGCACCTCACGAAGACCAGCATGTGCAACTCAGACCAAAATGTTTAGCAGGTGGTCTGTCATTAGTCCCTTTCACACATACAGTATTTACTGGTAAATTCATGTGTGAACAAAACCTTCTGGTAAATCAGTGCTGCCAATTTACCAGTAAGAGAGGGGTACGATTACCAGTAATTTACTGGTAAGCGCTGTGTGTGAACGGAGAATAGGGATTAGCGGCATTTAGAAAGGATGACGTCAAAACGCGCTGACTACTCTTGTGAGTACTCATATGCATGTTTCGTCACATGACAAGCGAGAGCCAGCGTATGTTTTTTAAAGCGGTATGGCTCAGTGTCAGCCTCCCATTATTAGCTAAGGAAATTAGTCTTCTGTGCTTTTATTTGAGTTTTCTGTGCGGTCTCTTGTACAGGAACCATAATTAAACTCCAGGGGTTTCATGATCTGCAGTTAATTGAAGTAGGTTTAGAATGTGATGATGCAGCTAGGCGCTCGTGTGCTGGATGTTAGAGCTTATTGCTTTCCGGCATCGTATCTTTAGTGACGACTTTTGCGCCGAGGCCAAGATGCGATACATTACCTGCCTAACGTGGCCAAAGCCCCATTTAGATGCAGAATTACGATGTAGGGTAACATCATAAAGAATATTAGGTGCTGTTATCGTGCTGTGCAGTCAGGAGGAGACTGTTATGATCGGAATTTGCCTTTAAAGGATCACGTTCAGTCTGAAGTAACTTTAGAGCGGCTGTGTTTACTGGCTTCTTGTCATTAAAATACATTTTAGAGGTCATTGGACAGTAAGAGTGCTGTCAACACATTCCAGGAATCCATCGTAATGGACTTGAATGTGTTGGTCGCATGGGTGATTTGTTGGAGACTGTCTAAATGTTATTCAAATGTTTGTCAGGCTGTCTGCTTTTATTATCATGCTTATGAGAGTACCCAGACGAAAATTTCATTTGCAGCAGTTGCTCTTTCATAGTTCAGGAGATTTGATGAGTTCTCATTTGTCAGTCTTAGATTGCTGAAAAGAAATACAAGATTGTTGCAGCATTTTTAAAGCACTTTTAACCACATATCAGTCGAAATCCATTGGCAATGCATTATGATGTCACATTAATGGTCTAGGGCTCTTACCAAAAAAATCGCAAACAGTAATTGTTCTGGTACTTATCTTTTGTTCTGCTGTTATGTAATGTAATGCTCCAAAAGCAATTTATGAACAGTTAAGTTACTAAGTTAATTCAGATGCAACCCTATTATCACCATCTTACATAAACCCGTGACATAGTGGTCATTCATTTATTACATGTTTTGATTGTTTGTACTACCATTGCATAACAGTCGCATTGTTCTTTTTTCCCGCTGTTAGCTGCTGTGCTTTGTGGTCGGTGGCGTCTTAACCCACGTGCTGACCCCCAGCCCGACCACAGAGAAGCCCTTGTCTCCGCGACACTACCACCACATCGACCCCACCACAAGAAAAATGCTAGTGTGCGACAAATGTCCTGCAGGCACCTACGTGTCCTCTCACTGCACAGAGACCAGTGTGCGGGAGTGCAGCCCCTGTCCGGAGGGCAACTTTACCCGGGGCGAGAACGGAGTGCAGCAGTGTCACCATTGTCGGAGTCCCTGCCAAGCACCTTTTATCGAAAAGACCCCCTGTACATCCACCACCGATCGGCTGTGCACCTGCCCGCCTGGTACCTTTTTACGTGGTGTTAAGTGCGAGCGGTACACGGCGTGTCCGCCAGGGTCGGGCGTCAAAAAACGCGGAAGCGAAACGGAAGACGTGCTTTGCAAGCCGTGTCAGCGCGGCACCTATTCTGACGTGCCGTCGGTCATTCTGAAGTGCCGAGCTCACTCGGACTGCCAGTCTCTGGGTTTGACGTTGCTGATCAAGGGTACGAGGAAGACGGATAACGTGTGTGGCCCGACTATAGCAAGTTCTGACTCAGCCATGGTTGGAGAGGACGTTGCAAGCACAGTTTCCAGCAGTGAGTCAGCACATAAAGGTAAGAGTAAAGTGCTCATTTGAACGTTTCCAAAGTGCTTTTCCGTACTTATTAGTCTGTCTATTTACAGTAAGAAATGAGTCATGTTTACAGACAGTTAGGCTATAAATGAGCCGCTTGGCAGCATCACACAGCTTTAAGTGACCCCTGTTTTATATTTATAAGAACAGTTTCTGTTTCATCAGGTTTCATTGACTAGTTTTTGGGTCACATCTGAGCAACCCATGTGAGATTACATAGGGCCGTGCGGTTTGTGGGCTGAGCACCACAGCTTTAGTTTGCTTTCAACACATGCCAGCTTGATGCTGGATTAGCTAAGTTTTAGTTGTTCTCCCTTCTGTTTTGTTGT
The DNA here is from genome assembly GCF_027580225.2 of Misgurnus anguillicaudatus. Taxonomy (NCBI): domain Eukaryota; kingdom Metazoa; phylum Chordata; class Actinopteri; order Cypriniformes; family Cobitidae; genus Misgurnus; species Misgurnus anguillicaudatus. The sequence continues at coordinate 27,614,279 of NC_073354.2, read as the reverse complement.
CTGGGTTAAGCTCATCTTTAGTACTACATTTAATTCTTGCTTTCTTGTTACATGATTTTTCTTGCACACAGAAAGTACTGCAATCTTACCAGCTGTGGAGATCGAACATGTAGCAGGGCTGCCGCTCAATACCACAGAGACTCCCGTCATCAACATTCCCGCAACCACGGCTTCCTCTGAGGACACCGGAAAGGATGAGCGACAACAAATGTCCCTTGCTCAGGAGCTTCCAAGAAAGCTCCACAAGATCTCCTTGTCACCAGATCACCAGCCAGCCATAGACACTGTGGACGAGGGCAAAGCCCAGGGACTGGGATTCCGGCCCACTCGCAAGGGTGCGCCGAAACCGAGCATGCACAAGCACTTTGACATTAATGAGCACCTGCCCTGGATGATAGTCCTGCTGCTTTTGCTGGTCTTGGTGGTCATCGTGGTTTGTAGTGTAAAACGCAGCTCACGGGTGCTGAAGAAGGGTCCCAGACAGGATCCCAGTAGCATCATGGAGAAAGCCATCCAAAAGAAGCCCGCTTCTCCTGCCCACACCAAAGAGAGGTGGATCTACTACTCAAACGGACAGGGTGAGTTATATCTGCTCAATGCAAAGTTTTTGTAGCTCAGTTGGTAGAGCATTGCATCAGCAATGCAAAAGTTGTGGGTTTGATTTCCAGGAAACACAGATGCCGAATACACTATAAGTCGCGTCTGCCAGATACATGAATGAATTCATGGCTTTTCATTCCAAAATGATTTGGATTAAGTCTGATACAGTGTTTTAGTCAAGTATTTCTTATGTTTAGCCAAATACTTGGATTGGTAAGTATTATCGCAGAACACTATTTGGTACTTTGTGTGAGGGAGTGTATTTGGAGAGGAAGGTTTTGTTTATGTTTAATGTTAATGTGACTGCCAATTCAAGTTCAACTTTATTCCAGGCGTAGTTTAAAGGGAGACATAATTTTTTTTGAAAATATGCTCATTTTCCAACTCCCCTAGAGTTACACATTAGAGTTTTGTCATTTTGGAAATCCATTTAGCCGATCTCCGGGTCTGGCAGTACCACTTTTAGCATAGCTTAGCATAATTCATTGAATCTGATTAGACCATTAGCATGAGTTTCGATATTTTTCCTACTAGACTCTTCTGTAGTTACAATGTAAAATGTGAAAAATATCTAAACTCTTTGGTCATTTTTTTAAGCGATGCTAATGGTCTGGTCAGATTCAATGGATTATGCTATGCTAGCAGTGCGACTCTATGGGAGTTGGAAAATGAGCCTATTTAAAAAGGAGTGGAGTGTCCCTTTAACCAAACAGCGTTGTTAAGCATTGCAATATTTTTCATTATTAAAATATTTATATTCATGCATTTGACATTTTATCAGACCCTTTTATCCAAATTGACTTACAATGCATTTGTACTGATTGTTTTCATTAATATGTGCGTTCCCTGCGGGTCAAACAAACCCATGACCTTTGCGCTGCTAACGCACATGCTCTACCAATTGAGCTAAAGGAACGCTACGCCTTATCCTTTCCCCGCTTAATCTGAAAGGGTCAAGGCTGGTCATCAGCAGTGTGTCACTATTGAAATGAACAGTGTGTCACTGTTTGTTTGAGCAGTTTGACATAGCAACAATGTCTTAACCTTTTGCGTAATACTGGGGAAGTCCCCACACAGTTGTTGTTCAATGATATACATACATAACCCCCTTCACCATTACCTAGAATTGGAAGAGATTTATGTATAAAGAAGTGTTAATGACTAAATGCTCCAGCAGATGCCAGACATCATTCCCCGGCACTTTGCAATGTGAATGATGACTGGCAGACATAAAATTCCAATGTAGCAGACCATCTGTGGATCTGTCATCACAACAGCAATGTTGATCCCATTCATTTTCTTTTAAAGTAAACAATACTATAGAGGGAAATCGAAGCAGTGCTCATATGGAACATGATCTCTCTTAGTTTTACTCATCCGGTGCTTCTTATCTTCGTTTATTATTTATTTCACACTCTACACTTCTTGTGGTTACTGTGCAGCAGAGGCTGATCAGATACAGCCATGAGACTGGCATTGGCTTAAAGCTGCATGAGCTACTGTATCCGACTATGTGTGTCACTTTGTTTAACCCTAAGCAGTTGGAACCAGATAATTCCAGTTTTCTGGTTTGAAAGCCGATGGGGTTTATCAGTGCGTATGCCCTGGTGGGAGGTGGGCGAAGGTTTTAAATTATGCATCTTGAGAGGTGTGTGAGTTCATTGTCCCCCCATCTATCCCCATGTAAAGGTCATTTAAAATGTCTAATATGTAGTCTCTCTAAGAAAATGCCTTAGCAACTGCCTAGCAACATTCTGGATAGGCAAAGAAAACTTACATTTTCAGAAAGTGTACAAATATAAGATGAGAAGATATTAGTAGTTTTTTAATATTAATAAAGTTAAAGGGATAGTTTACAGAAAAATGAAAATTCTGTCATCATTTACTTACCTTCATGGTGTTCAAAACTTATATAAATGTATTTATCTATATCTATATATCTATATCTATATATCTATATATCTATATATACTGTATATATCTATTTATATATATATCTATATCTATATCTATATCTATATCTATATCTATATATATATATATATATATATATATATATATATATATATATATATATATATATATATATATATATATTTAACATCTAAATAATTATATTTATACGCATGTTAATGTTTCTTAAATGCATACATGCATGTGTGTGTATATATACACAAAATAATTTCACACAGTGCACACACATATATTATGCAAAAACAAGCTTTTATTTTGTTTGCAATGAATCACAATTAATCTTTTGACAGCTGTAATATAAAATATTATATTTATATAATATTGTAAAAATGTAACTAAGCAGTTCTGGGGCACCATTGACTTCCGTAGTAGGAAAAAACAATACTATAGACGGTTTCAGCAGTAAAAACATAAACACACGGCTTTCATAGTCATCATGTAACTTCCGGTAAACTCTGCGAAGAATAAATAACATCAAAGTCCTTTTAAAGTAGTTTATTTATATAACAAGCAAAATAAACAACACGTAGATTACATAGGAACCCAAAACATTTGTTATTTTCAATGAGATTTGTTTAAGAGTTCAGTTTCAGCAACTAGTCAGATCATTAAACAAACAGAAACCGAAAGTAAAGTTCTGACCAGACGCTTATCGCGTCACCGCATGTGTGCCCGATGAAACGGTCTATAGAAGTCAATGGTCCCAGGTCTGTTTGGTTATTTTTAGGGATGCACCGATACCACTTTTTTGGAGTACGAGTACTTGCATTTTAGTACTTGCCGATACCGAGTACTTAACAAAAAAAAAAAAACATGATTTAAATTTACAGGTAACAGCTTTAGTCATATAAAAAAAACAAAAAAAAAAACAAAACAAGGGACTACTTTTGAATTAAGAACATTTATTTAAAATGAAAAGCATGTTGTATGCAACATATTACAGAATAAATAATTAAAATTTAAACAGTGACAGTGCAACTCAAGTATTTTTTTCAGTTTGTTGTAAACTCTGCCTCTTTGGACAACACAAGAGGCATTAACCCCTTACACGCCGCTCAAACATAGACATTTCTCAGACCGTGGTATCGGTCCCCAGTATCGTGGGACTTTTAACGAGTACTTTAGAAAATGTGGTATCGAGACCGATACCCGATACCAGTATCGGTGCATCCCTAGTTATAACCATTTTTCAAAATATCTTCATTTGTTTTCAGTAAAACAAAGAAATGTATACAGGTTTAGAACAATTGAAGGGTTAGTAAATGATAACAAAAAATTTAAATTTTAATAGCTCTTAATTAGTTACATATCGTTATAATAGTTGCAAGGCGAAAGCAACTGCCTTACAATTCAAACATGTAAAATTGTTAAACACTTCCACCAGGTGGAAAAACAAAAAGTTCACTGTGGTGTTTTTCTCCTTAGTGCTGGGAAGCATCCTATTTCAAAGTTTATTAACTTTAAAGAATTTATTTGAGGCCTTTTAAATCATGTGTAATAGAAAAGCACAGGTAAACTTTACACAGCATCCATGAACACAACACAAACTATTTCCCTAATTCATTCAAGGTGCGTTATTGGGCGGCCTGAAGGCATGTGCATTTACTACATTAGTTAAATAATGGCCATAAAGGACCGCATGGGAAACATATATAAAGATGAAGGAGCGATCGCACAAATAATGAATTCTTTCATTGGAGGCCAGGATGTGCCTCGTACGGTATAACCAAGCACGCATGCCGGAGAACAGAGAAACAGAACCACCCGCGTGTAAACCCCACAAAACAGCCTCTGCAATAGGTGTTATCTATAAAAGCCCACTGCCCAGAATCAGGGTGGGCTTGGGGTTTTATTACAGACGATTAGGAACTTCATGGGTGAGCTCAGCTCTGCCAGTATTTTGTGTAAGAGTCAGGGAAACTCGGGGAAAGCTTGTAGGATCCCCCGCTCGTAAGCATGTCCTGGTCTGTGTTTAATACTTCAGGAGAAGACTTTCATTGTTTTGATGTGGAAGTGGTAATTACTGCGGGCGGTAAGAGGCATGAGGTGTCAGGGATTTATGGGATGGCTGTGTTGCAGACATTCTTGCGGAGCCACAGCGGTCACTTTCCTGGAAGGGGAATTCCTCGTTCGCTTTCGGGGTTTCTTTGTTATGTGGCCAACCCAGACCTGTTGTATCTGGTTACTGCTTTGTTTGAATTTGATAAGTAGATGTTAAGGCTTTTTGGAGTCAAAGAGATCTGATATTGTCTTTACATGTGCTAATTGTCCATAATATGTTTTTGCACTTTTACCAAAAGGCTTTTGTATGCTTGGAGACTGTATGCCAACAGCAAGAGCTTTCACACCATTTAAAACAGATAGATGACATCATGACGTAATGACAACAGTACAAATGCAGTCTGTATAATAATGCAAATTACTGTCTAGCAGTCAAACAGTTCAGTTTCAAAGAGCAAAATAAACCCAGCACCCTTTATAAATTTGTATGCATGACAATGGGAAGTGTGGCTTAATAAACATGCAACTTAAAGCATTGCATTTTATTTATGTATTACATTGGGGGGGGGGTAAAGCTATTTCATGCATTCTGACTATTGTTCAATTCACGTTTTTAAATTTCCTTTGGTGTGTAAGTGTGTATTAGTACATGTTAACAATATGCAAAAGATACATACCCCAAAGTCTCCAACATAAATCTCTTTTCTTGGACTACAACAAACACACGGATTGTAGGCAACAGTTTACTTCCTGGGATTGGTGACATTGACAAAACCTGCCATTATCATAATTCCTCCCGCTTCGGACTCACAGCCTGTAAGTTACTGTAGTTTCAGGACTATAAGACGCACTGGAGTATAAGCCGCATCATTCAAAAAATTCGTCCTTAAGGCGAAATAACATATTTAAGTCACAATGGACTATACGTCACGTTTTTTTTTGAAAATTATTTCACAAAATCAAAGCCAAAGAACAGACATTTAATCTGGAAAGGCAAGTTATTTAACTAAACAATAGCAGACAGAACAGAAGGCTGAATAGATGTCTGTACGTTTAAGTAATATTATCAGTTATTTAAACGATAAACCAAAGCATACAGAACTCACCTGGGAGGTTGAATAGGCTAAATTAACCGAACAAGCCAACTAGCGTGAAGTTTGCATACTCGTCATTCCACATGACAGAATTTATTGAATTATATAAATACAGGAGCAGCATATGGCGGACTCTCGCGGCTGTAGACGGTAATGTTGTCTCTTGCCTCAGAAATGTCAAAATTAATTCATACTGACTTACAAGGCGCACCTGACTATAAGACGCAGCACCAGCCAAGTTACGAAAAAAGTGGCTTATAGACCGAAAAATACGGTAACTTTTGTTAGCATTGCATTGTAATTGAATCTTTAAAACATGGTAAGAAGCGTCACATTTCTGGCTAACGTCAGAGGTATTCACGCTAATCACAACGTACAGATTAGCTAGCCAATCAGGGACACAGAGCATTTCAAATCTGTGCGTATTTTAACCATAAACCACGCGAACACATTGTACTATACTAAATACACAAAATAACGTTTTTTTAGCAATAAAATACTTGCTCTTTAACACTGTTAAAGAGTTGGTTTCCTCATTCGGACTTATTTGGAGTATTTTTTTCAAACATAAAAGATTCTTTATTTCTTTTATGGCCAATTTCAGTGCAGGAAGTACAGTCCTTATATGGGCGCTTTAACCGGAATAGCGCATAAACACACACAACAGAGCTGACCCGAAATCAACATCACCAAAAAGTGTGTTGTTGTTGTTGTTTGTGAGGGAAATTAAAGCTTGTTTAGCTTGCCAAAGAACCAAGCCTTATGGAAACAACGGATATAGTTTGTTTATCCGGGGTAGCAGTGGAGTTGTGCTTGTGTTTGTTTAAAGGACAAGTACGGTATTTTACACTTAAAGCCCTGTTTTCAGAATGTTTATGAAGAAATACAACGGTTTTGACTGAAATTTGGATATATAATGCTGGCCCGAGAATTTTCGGGTGTTCATTGTATCACCTCCCACCTCTACAATGGCTTTATAGGTGCCCAGGAACAATCCTTCCTAAAATCCACAAAAATCGCTGCAAAAGATGCTTTCCAACAGGTGTTTTAGCCTGTTGGAAAGCATCTTTTTAGCTATTTTTGTGTGAGCATATCAGTGAACACCCCTGACCACTCGGTGAGTTTCACATCTTTGTAAACTTAAGTTTAATGCATTTTAGGAAGGATTGTTCCTTTGCACCTCTACAACCATTATAGAGGTGGGAGGTGATACAATAAACACCCAAAAAATCTCGGGCCCACATCATATGTCCAAATTTCAGTCAAAACCGTTCTATTTCATCATAAACAATTTGAAAACAGGGCTTTAAGTGTAAAATACCGAACTTGTCCGTTAACACTGGATTTTGTGTAAATGGGACAGTCCCAACCGGTCATGAGTGGCAGGCGGTAAGTAAAACTGCATCAAATGTCTATGTTTTGTTATCAATCGGCATGTAATATAATGTAAACAACAAACATGTAGTGAATCATAAGTTATCCAGAGATATTGGAATAATGTTTTGTGTGTGTTGCTTGCTTGTGACTCGCTCCTTCCGTGGTACGCCTCCAGGAGCGCCAGCTTATTCGGAAAGAACCGGTAAAGCTGATCTGTCTTTTATAAATCTGATCAAACTAAAGAATCTTTGGAAATACAAAGGATGCAATACTATGGATGTTCTATAGGTACTCCAGATTAACATAAGATAAGCAAAAACAGCATGTGTTATGTGAGCTTTAATGCATTGATAAATTTAGTCTATGTATTGTTTTTATCATGTATGCAGGCTCAAACCCATGTCTTTTGCGCTGCTAATGCAATGCTCTACCAGTTGAGTAACAGGAACATCTGAAACATAAAACATGAATGAAATATGGGTGATTATTATGCACTATTTCTAGGTCTATCTAATAAGGAAGCTTGTGAAATAGATCATGTTTACTTCTACTGAAGCAAACAAGATGTTCTTTGGAACGTTTTCAAATCGTGCTGGGATAACATGAATCATCAGGTTTTGTCTGTGCCAGATCAAACTGTCATTAAGGCAAAAGTAGGACATTGCCAAATACTAAAGATCTAAAATTCAGGTTCATGTTTAAAATCTTTTAACTTTTAAAATATGTATAAAATATTTTAGACCACTTTTGGAAGCAGTGTGTAAAACATTTTTTTTTTAAAGTCACTTAGGGGTGGTTTCCCAGACAGGGATTATCTTAAGACAGGACTAGGTCTTAGTTAAATTTGAAAATACTTACATAACATTACTGCATTTTGAGGCAAAACAAAGGACACTGATGTATTTTAAGATATGTCAGTGCAAGTTGTTTTCAGTTTGGACAGCTCTTACATTTATTTTAGTTTAGGACTAGTCTAATCCCTGTCTGGGAAACTGCCCATAGAGTTTAAGATACCATTGTTGTACCAAAACAAGGTCTTTAAACATTTGTAAACACTCTGTCTGTGTTCATGTAGTAGCTGCACGTGTTTTCCCAGCATTTCACAAAAGTTGCCTTCAGGACTATAGGGCAACCAAGTCCATCAGTTAACACAGTTATAGAGGAGAAAAACAACATCACGCGACCTGTCAAATTCATCCTAAATCATTTAGACAGAGACTGTCACTTAGACACAGTCGAGTGGATGGGCACCCTGCAGGCCTTGGCATTTTTCGATCCATGGCACGCTATCCTCCAGAGAACTCCAGTGAATTTGCTACAGATGGATCACAAACAAAACAGATCTGGCTTTCAGATAGATTCTCTAATACCTTCCAGCAGCCGTTATCCTATAAAATCATCCTGTTACCCTGGACTCCATTAGGTTTATGTTCAGTAAAGAGAAATAAAACATGGATTACGTTAATCCAGGTTGTTATTTATTATAGGTGGGTGTCATTTAAAATAATGTTATGAGATTAGTATTATTATTATTATCTGGTGGTTATTGACATGTTGAAGGAGTTTTGTTGTTTTATTTTATAGTTTTAACAGTTTATATATGAAAAACCCTCTAATTTGTGCATCTGACATGTTTTCTTGTAAATGAGCATTTTTATCAGACTCTTAATGGAGTCTGCCAACAAACCAGGATTTCTGAATGGCCTGAAGCTGGAATTGAGCAGATTTTAAAGTATTTGATGAACGTATAATACGTCCAGAGAGCATTCGGTTAAAGGAATAGTCTACTCATTTTCAATATTAAAATATGTTATTACCTTAACTAAGAATTGTTGATACATCCCTCTATCATCTGGGTGCGTGCACGTAAGCGCTTGAGCGCGCTGCGACGCTTCAATAGCATTTAGCTTAGCCCCATTCATTCAATTGTACCATTTAGAGATAAAGTTAGAAGTGACCAAACACATCAACGTTTTTCCTATTTAAGACGAGTAGTTATACGAGCAAGTTTGGTGGTACAAAATAAAACGTAGCGCTTTTCTAAGCGGATTTAAAAGAGGAACTATATTTTATGGCGTAATAGCACTTTTGGGAGTACTTCGACTCAGCGCAGTAACACCCTCCCTCTCCCATTATGAGCGGACTTTTCAGGCAAGTCGAAGTACTCCCAAAAGTGCTATTACGGCATAAAATATAGTTCCTCTTTTAAATCCGCTTAGAAAAGCGCTACGTTTTATTTTGTACCACCAAACTTGCTCGTATAACTACTCGTCTTAAATAGGAAAAACGTTGATGTGTTTGGCTTCTAACTTTATCTTTAAATGGTACCATTGAATGAATGGGGCTAAGCTAAATGCTATCGAAGCGTCGCAGCGCGCTCCAGCGCTTACGTGCACGCACACAGATGATAGAGGGATGTATCAACAATTCTTAGTTAAGGTAATAACCTATTTTAATATTGAAAATGAGTAGACTATTCCTGTAATAACATTATCAAATTTTTGACAGAGGTGTTGTTTAGTGGCTTTTGCATCTAAGCCCTTCCCATAGTAATGTAGCCTCACCATTCACAAGCAATTATAAATAGCAGGAGAGCATTTTTCACATTTTATAACATGTTTTGTAACAGATACAGTCAAATGCAAGTATATTTGTGCTTTCTGGATATGAAAAGAAATGTGAATAGTGCTTGGCCATGCAGAAATTGCTTCCCTGATGCTGGGAATTTATGGGTGGATGCCAGGGTGTTGATATGCACAGAATATGTTGCATAATAATCTTGAAGTATTATAGGGGCAGTTTCCCAGACAGGGTTTAGATTAATCCAGGTCTAGGCCTTAGTTATATTAAAAGGACACTCCACTTTTTTAAAAACATGCTCATTTTCCAGCTCCCCTAAAGTTAAACATTTCTTATTGTTTTGGAATCCATTCAGCTGATCTTCGGGTCTGGCGCTAGCACTTTATGCTATTGCTTAGCATAATCCATAGAATCTGATTAGTCCATTAGCATCGTGCCTAAAAATAACCAAAGAGTTTCAATATTTTTCCTATTTAAAACTTTAAGACTGTTCTGTGGTTACATTGTGTACTAAGACAGACAGAAATTAAAAGTTGCAATTTTTCTAGTCAGATCAGAGTACAAGGCAGCTCAAACATGCATTTTAGTCTGGAAATAGGATAAGCCCGGCTGGAAAACTGAGATAAAGGTGCCAGATATGTAATGCACTATACTTGATGATGAACTCCCCAACATGCTTCAGCTAAGTCTATCAAAACATGTATCAGTTTGGGTCATTACTATGAACCTAACCAAAGGACAGCATGTCTCGCGGTAGACACTGGTGTGCGTAACCCTAGAGCCCTTTTGAACTTTATACCTCTATCCCTTGTGTAGATGCACATACTGCGCCAACTGTATGGGGTTACCAAGAACACACAAAAGCTTTTATATACAGAAAGTATATATTTATCAATTTACAGCTTGCTTTCCTATAATAAGGCATGTTGAGCTTACTTGAAAGTGCTGTGCTTGTGTACAAGGTTGAAATGTAACTACAGTGTGCAGTAGATAAACATAGGATTGACCTTTGCTCTCATTTCCCAGGTGTTGACATCCTGAAGCTGGTAGCAGCACAGATTGGCAGCCAGTGGATTGATATGTACAAATCCCTGGCCAGCGCCACAGAGCACGAGGTGGCTGCCTTTTCCAACGGCTACTCGGCTGATCACGAGAGGGCGTACGCTACTCTCCAGCACTGGACCATTCGAGACAGCGATGCCAACCTGGCTAAGCTGATCAATGCCCTCCACCACCAACGCCGCATTGACGTGGTGGACAAGATACGTAGTGTAATGGAAGACAATCCTCAGGTGAGCTTCAACTACTTAGTCCCTAAACCAACTGGTCTGTTTTGATGGTTGAGCAGTTGGCCAAGATGTCCAGTTAGGCCATCTGAACAACAGCTTAGCCAAGCTGGGAAACCTGCTAAAAGTTAAAGCCAGCTAACAACATTAGCCAGTTAAAGCTTTCTCCAGTCTTCCATTGTTTGGATAAACAGATCTACCAATTATTAAGCTCAAACTTACACCATTGGTTGAGCCAGGAGTTGTCATTTTGAAAGTGTTTCAATTTTCAACATGTCATGCTTGCACATTAAGCTTGTTACACATTAAGCTAGTATAGTTTAAGTGTTTAAACAACAGAAATGTACACGACACACCCTATATATGCCACGTGCCATTAATGTACCAAACGTTTGAGTGATTACACATACATCAAAGTTTGTACATTACTCAAGCCACGCTAGCCAAGTTTCTGCATTATTACATAACTCGCACACCTCTGGTCTAGAACACCGTTTGGATAACAGGGTGAACGAAACACATGAGTGCCTCAGGACTCCTGGCTGCATCCCATTGAGTTGCGTTGCTCGGATAAGAACTGACACACAACCAGAGACAGAGGATCAATCATCAGAATTAATTTGAAAGGTACAAGACCTTCCTGTGTCCAGTCCATAAAGGCCACTTTTATGCACCCTGACCTTGTCCCAAGGTCACAATAGATGGTGAACCTATATCACCGCTGATGTAATCAAGATAAAAAACTTCTTACGACTGTTTTGTGTATCTGCCCGTCAACACCATCTAATAATCACATGCCGTAATTGCCGGTGCAAATGTTGACTTTCACTAAACCTTTATCTGGGCAGGAAGGGCAAAGGTAGTCCTGTTGTAACAGGGCTGCATTCTTTACCCCGCACATTTGGCACAACGCTACACAGCACTTTTTTGTTTATTCCCCCACCTGACATCATTTCGTCATGTTTTGTTTCAAACTTGCACAGGTTGGAGCGCAGTCAGCGCACATGAGTGGTAAATTATGGAACGAGGGATTTACATGCATCCAGTACAGAAACATTTTCAGTCAAAGGCGGAGTGCACGATTTCTGAAAAACAATTTGGGAAAGAGAGTCAGACCGACTACCAAAACACACTTGTAGCCAATCAGCAGTAAGGTGCTTTTCTACTTAACGACATTGTTGGGTTGCATATGCGTGGGGCGGGTCTATCAAAAGAAGGTCTAGATTCTATTGGGGTAGGGGCATGTTTGTTTAAGTGATTTCAAAGTTCAACATTTGCATTCAGAACTCATGGATCCTGCCTTTAAGTTGGTCAAATCTATTTTAAATTATAAAATTTATTTAAAAATAAAAAATTATATAATCAGCATTTTTCACATTCTATCTGGAAAAAGAAAACATCACTCTCTCTATCTCGCCAGTCTCTAAAACATTAAATTACCTTGAGAGGAATTTTAGCTCATAATGCCCACCCCTACCGCACGCATAACAGGTGAATGAATTACACATGGCAAGACAAGAGGCAAACATTAGGATCAGATGAAGACATTTTCGACTTCCATTTAACATTTGTGTAAAGCTCATCTGTACAGATATACTATTGTGTATCCAATCGCTAGCAGTGTATAATCATTAGAATTTAAACATTAGGTGTATGGGGTATTAAAGTGTTAAAACATTAAAGACTGTGAAGTCCGATATTAGAAGTGTTCTCAGTTTGTCACACCACAGAAAAATGTGATATTAACCACCCAGACAAATTCGGAAAAACACCAATTTTTTTTTTTTTGAAATTCTCTTTTTTCAAATGCTAGAGGCGCTGAAACCACTCAACACTCGTGGGAAATTTGCCAGTCTCTCTCAACTTTCAAATACAGCTAGAACATGAATGCGTGCTCGTGATTCTGTTAGGGGCGTGGCCGTGCTCGGGGCTTCAGTGTGTCATCATCAAGCCACCGTTTTAACCCCGCCCAAATAATCCTGAACACTGAAATGTGGAAAAACTGTTTAACGGTGTAACCCCACAGTTCAGTACTACACAGAGCCGGCGCCAGACCATAACTAACAGGGGGGCACTCGGCTTCCAACGGGGGGCACGCAATAGCAACAATAATTAGCAAAAACAAGACATTAAAACAACAAATACAGCAAGACAACCTCATACAACTGGTACAGACTTTCAGCTCATTTCCCGTATAAAGTGCAAAAGACCACAAACTATGCGCAAAACTATTAAACTTCGACCGCGGCGTGAGCGCAAGCTGAGCTCCGCTGTGCTCGCGCTTTGCTCGACGCAACAACAAACCGTCCTCGTGCGCCGCAAGCCATTGAAATGAATGGGTTTCATAGCGCAGCGCACACCGCGCCCTAGCTTTAAAAAAGCCGCTTTACCATAATCACGTCGTAATGCTGTTAATGGTCTATAGCCACACTTCACATTTAAGCTTACGTAATTTAAAACAACGTTAACTTACCTTTAAAATAGCTGAAGACGGCGTGTAATAACATTAAACTTCCTTAAAACAGTGTCCTGTAGATTTGTGAATTCCACCTCGACCTCTAATCTCTGAGTTTGAGCCAGTCTTTGTTTGCATGAAGATGAAGCAGGCGGTGCTGGTTCGTTCTAAATGATCTAATATCCATATTTTACACGATCCATAAAATGCCGCGAAAAAACACGTTGCTAGTATCAAGTCACAAATATGCTAAAGACGTAAGACGGGTGAGACGCGGCAATACATCCAATCAGAGAAACTGGTCTATTTTAATTAAAGAAAACATATATCAACTATATTTTCCTCATTTGATTACATTACAAGTCATGAAACATTCAATGTTTAATTTATTTTAATTATTCTTGATATATATTAAAGTAATAAAAAACTTTGTAGGGGGGGCACAACAACCTGTTCGGGGGGGCACTGCCGGCAAATGCCCCCCCTTGACGCCGGCCCTGGTACTACATAATTCACATAGTTCTTTGCAACATGTTTCATCAATACATTTCTAACATTTTTGTGTTTAGAAACAATTCTCTGACGGACTTTAAAGGAATAGTTTATCCAAAAATAGAAATTGTTCACTTACCCTCCTGTAAATGATAAGAACATGAGTAAATGATGACAATATTTATTTAGTATATCTTAAAAAACATACTGATTAGATACAGTTAAAGGAAAACACCACCGTTTCTCAATATTTCACTATCTTCTTATCTCAACTTAGATAAATTGATACATACCTATCTTTTATCAATGCATGCACTTTTAATCTTTGTACAGTGCTTCTTGAATGTGTTAGAATTTAGCCTAGCCCCATTCATTTCTATGGCTCCAAACTAAAGTTTTATGCTGTGCCACAATACTTACTCGTGTAACTACTCGTGTAACAGTCTTTAAATAGGGAAAACATGGAAGTGTTTGGTGGCTTCTAAATGTATTCCTGTTTGGATCCTAAGGAATGAATGGGGCTTGGCTAAATGCTATTATATAACACATTCACGAGACGCTGTACAAAGATTAAAAGTACACTCATTGAAAAAAGATAGGTATGTACTAATTCATCTAAGTTGAGTTAAGAACATAGTAAAATATTGAAAAACCCTTTCGCAGTGTGACCCTAAAAGGTGCATTTGCGCTTACATGAAGTCTCTCAGACAGTGAAAAATTCTTATGTGCATATCTATCTTAACTCGACTGGCCTTAGTGTTGCATTTTACTAGTGGTGTTCATGCAGTTCAGTGTTGTTTGTCTCTGTGTGGGGTGTATAATAAATGACCAATGTGATCGCTCACTGTGCCACTAACAGTGCTCTTGCTTTTCTTTATCCCATTGATTATTCACTGCTGAGTCAATAACAAAACATTTACAGGAAACAAATGTGTGGGTGTTTGGGGGGAGCTCTGTTCTTCCTATAATTTGTACTGCATGTGCCAAATTTCAAAGTTTGGATGTTTGGGTACCTTCCGGATACAAAAATACAACTAGGCATAAAAATGACAATGACTAAGCCTATAGTAGAACTTTAGGAAATGATGGGTGTCATTTTTGTCACTTCCAGTGGCTTTTTTTGTCCCAAAGCCCTAGTTAATATCTGAACCCTGGTTTATATGCTTCCTTGAATAGATTGCATAATAAGAGCATATGTGTCACTCAGTCTGCATATTGTTAAGACTATGTTTAGCATATTTATTCACTACTTTGTATTAATGATTAAATTCAGTACTAGAATATGACTCACATTTCCGGAAATACATCATTAATATACCAAGTATGATTTGTGTAGTGTGACTGTATCACAGGCCATGTGTTCTGTGGGCAGCAAATTTCTGGCTGGACAGAATCTTTTTCATCTGCCTCCCCAAGTAACCATCCCCTGATGCAAAGGGCACCATGGACGGGACTCTTGTGGGTGGTCCAAGGCCACGAAGTCTGAACCCTTTGTGCTAACTATGCAATGGGCAAATAGTGACACACTTGTAGTCCCCGGACATTGTGCGCTTAATACAGTCTTCCCAGTCTCTCAGCAAAAAGCCCTTCTTTCAAGTCCGTTACTTGCATAATTGTTCCAAGAATCGTGTTTGTCCAAACATGATAATGCTTTATTCTTATGGGTTCATAACAATAAAATAAACATTTTGTTACATGTGGAATTGATAACATACATCAAATATGGATACAGCGGCCTCCACAGGTTATAATGAGTATTACATGTTAGGATTTTTTGAGGTAATGAAAATATTTAATGTGTTTTTCTATTAATGCATGTTAGTAGTACCCTTTAATGAATGGTAGTGGTACCCTTAAATAAATGTCTTGGCAAATTTGAGTTTTGTACAGATTTTTTCCCATCCCTGTCTTAATGATATATTAGAAAATTCATTAAAATTTTCTATCACTTTTGCCGTAGGTCGACCTGAACAAGCTAATGACGGCTGTGAATGTTACCCCATGCCTGAGCCCCAACCATAAGCCTTTAGAGTCGCCGGGCATTGTGGTGGAGCAGTCGCCAATGGAGCGAACCAAGGGATTCTTTCCCGACGAATCAGAGCCGCTGCTGCGATGTGACTCCACTTCCAGCAAGGACTCTGCCCTCAGCCGGACAGGCTCTTTCATAACCAAAGGTAAGAGTACGTAAATAAACACAAAAACACAGCTGGTAACATTTATGCTTGTGGTTACACATCTGCATCTGGACAGCAGGAATGTATTTAGTAAGCATCATTCTTTATTAAGTTATTCACGTGTCCTTCCTAATTAAGTTTGGGAAAACTTTTGTTTGATCATGAAGCACAAATGATCCACTAAAACTGTATTAAAGCTCTTGTAGTCCCTCTGGTGGTTGCTCTATGTTATTGCATCAAACCCAGTTTGAAACACATTTATTTTTGTGTCATATTTCACTGATATAAAATATGCCAATAATAATCACTAATAATATTTGTGTTAACGTCTCTACGCTTCTCTGTCCCTCAGAAAAAAAGGACACAGTGCTACGGCAGGTGCGTCTGGACCCCTGTGACCTGCAGCCCATCTTTGATGACATGTTGCACATTCTCAACCCCGATGAGCTTCACGTCATTGAGGAAATCCCCATGGCAGAGGACAGGCTAGATCGCTTGTTCGAGATTGCCGGGACGAAGAGTCAAGAAGCAAGCCAAACTCTGCTCGACTCGGTCTATAGCCACTTGCCTGACCTCCTTTAGACCCCGTAACCATTTCATTACTGTCAGCTAAAAAACAAAGGGACGGACATCTATATGTGCACTTACAATCTTATGTCTCGTTCAATTCAACATGCACGCAGCTAGGGAATGCTCCAACAGAAGTCTGTTTGCACATTAAAGTACTCCTTGCATTTAAACTGGGTCGATGAGGCGTTCTCTTCATAATTTGGAGCTTTCTTGTATGTGTGCTGCTGGACTATAAACGCTGGTGTCAATGCTATAATCTCTTTAACATGTAGCATATTATTGCACACACATTGGCATGATGTCTAACGCAGAAGCTATGTAATGTAATTTATGAACCATTTGTTTAAGTCCTTTGATATTATGTTAAACTAAGTTTTGTATTACTACTAACATGTTACCAAAACACCAAGGTATTTTTTATGTTTTTGTACATTCGCAAGTATTACCACTGTAGCTTTTTAGATTTTCATTTGTTATCGTAATTTAATTTGTGTGCTATGTGATTTCAAGGGCATTGAATGAAAACCATTCCTGTTGTGTATGATGCAGATCATGACTGTGGATAGTGTGCATTCATTATACTCTACTTAAACAAACTTATCCCCCCACGATCAGTCTCTCTGGAGTGTTACCACTAAACGTTTTTGATTTTGCCATTTCAAACAGGTTGGAGTACAACCAAAAAATAAATTTCACGACACAAAATGAAGCATTTCAGAATATTTTAGATGCTTAAACAGAGAGAATGTCTCTCCTAAACTCTGTGCAAGTTAATCAAGCCACTGGTGCTAGATTGTGGACAATTTTACCCCAGTAACAGGGTGTGTATGGCCATTTGACCTCTGAACTTGTGGGCCAAAAGTATAGCTGGTCATGTGGATCTTAAATAAAAGCGTTGGATAAGCTGTTCGAAAACACAAGAACAACATACGCAGTGACAGAAGTATGGAAATTACAAATATGTTTTTTCTTATGGCTGTTTTGAGATGTAACAAATGTAACCAAAACATTTATTGTTGTTTTAATTATAATATAACCTGAAAAATCAACGAGTTTTGTCATAATTTGTAAAGTTGTGTAACATTCATGAATCGTAACTTAATGGACTAAAGTTTAATATTGGTACGTTTCAACTACAGGCATACATTATTTCTCACATTTCAGTGTCTGTCTTACTCATTTCTGAATGGGGGAGAAAAAAAACAGTAATATACCTTATTTTATGCAAAACACAAAGCAGGTTATTTTAAGATTTTTTTTATTGCCAGCCAGCTGAATAAAACAAATTGCATCAGCTTATGAACAATCAGCTGTTGTATACCATTAAAACCATTACAAAAATCCTTAATGTAGTGTGATTTGGGTCTCATTCCAGTAGGATTGTGTTCTACTGGTTTCCACTCACCAGATAACAGATCCATTTTCAGTAACCCAAAGACCATTTTAACCAATATAGGCCTACAACTAATACCACTTTTTTATATTGTTTCCCAGCATGAATCTATTTTACATTCAACGACAGTTACCACGTGAAGTAACTCTAGATTGTCGGCCTGTCACGTGACGCTCACATGGCTTTATAGTTCGAGTATTTCACTTGCCTAAAAATAGTTATGCGCGAACTTTGTAAAATAATTTAGGAGCACAGTGCGCGAGTGACGGGCTGCTCTACGTAGAGCCCTGCCTATGGGGGGCCACGTGGCTATTAAATCATACTTCACTTATGAATACATATAAAAAGCATGCATGCACACATATAAACTGTGAAACTCATAACAAAACATCTTATACCTATACACTTGTGAATAACTTGCATATACATGTAAATTTGAAGCACACATGTCACAGGTCGGAGCGGACCACAGACTTTGTGAGTCACGCCCCTTCCCAGAGATGTTCACAAGTCTCTGAGCTCGAGTCCTAGTCAAGTCTGAAGTCTTTGACCTCGAGTCCAAGTCAAGTCTGAAGTCTCTGGGCTCGAGTCCAAGTCAAGTCTCAAGTCTCGTACTTAAAGTTGCACATTAAGTAAGGTCTAAAATTAGCATTAGGTACAGAAATTAAATGGATAATAACACTGTCTTTATTGTACAAATTAAATATTATTATTATTATTTTTGAACAATAGAAGTGATTTTCTGTTTGTCTTGGGTTTGATTAACATAAATGACACAGACTTAAGTAGGTTAATTGAGGTTACTGTCTCTTTATTAAGAACAAATAAGCCGAGACTGGTTTCTTAAGACAAAAAAAAAATTTTATTAGAAAAAGAATACTGTGAGATAATTTTGCGTGTATGTGCCTTGTCAAGAAAAGAAAGATTTTATGTTGGCTTAACTTTTGAAACACTTCTCTCTGTATGTGCACTACTGAGGGCACTTAAACACGTGCTCAAACACAGGCAGAGGGCGAATTCCAAACAGCGCTTCAGGAAGAAGATGCAGCAGTCGCTTCACATAAAAACATTACGTTGTTTTTCATTGCTCTATTCACCAAATGTATGTTAATGGACTACACTACAGTATGACACAAAGTAGCGCAACTCTGGACCTGACTGGAGCTGGACCGGATACACTTAACCGCATGTGCGTACAGAAATCTGCTCACTTGAGCGCCTTTTTGCGGTTAAATTGTTTAACCATTTAAACAATTGCAAGCCTTAGAAACACGTTAATGACAAACTTACCCTATTTAAATTGCATATTAATCCACAATTCGCATGCGAGCCGAACCGCGGATCCGTCACAGCACTACCCAAAGCTTCAGAGGAATGCCACAGCAGCAGCTGCCTGCAAGTACAGTCGACATGTATGTTCGCGGCCGCGTGCGCGGAGCAGATACGTCACGTGTTACGTCGTGGGCAGGTTGTAGGTAACGGAGGGAGCTTTGACAGCGAGCTCATCCGACGTTTCCTAAAAATAAACATTGTTCACGAGTCGCGCGGCTCGAGTCCGAGTCTAGTCTGAAGTCTTTAAGGGCCGAGTCTCAAACTCGAGTCCCCATCTCTGCCCCTTCCTAGGTTCCACCTCGAGGAGGTCCCAAAGGCACCCCAATGACCAGACACACGAGAGAGATAAGTAAAATATGAAACAACTTTATTAAATTATTTAAAATCAGTTTGGGAATGGGGAAAGGGAGTCTAAAATAATTCTCTCTCTCCTCCAGGAGAAGACGGGGGTCCAGAGAATGGGGGGGGAGGCCAGCCAAGTTGGTAAGGGTCTGCAGGGAGAGGACAGGATGGAGCTCCTTCCCCTTATGAAAATTAACCACGGTTTTACTACAGTTAAAATCAAAAAACCATGGTTACTGTAGTAAAACCACGGTAACCACAAAATAACCATGGTTTTGACAACCATGGTTTTCAAAAACCATAGTTATACCATGGTTAGTAGGGGTGTGACGAGACACTTAATCCACGAGACGAGACGAGACACGAGATTGGGTTCACGAGAACGAGACGAGACGATATTTTTACACTTTTTAAGAAACCCTCGATGATAAAATAAATGAATAAGAAACTGAAATCATGTTATTTTTAAATGTTTTAACTAATCAAGGACTGCCCCTAACAATTATTTTACTAACTGATAATGAATTATCAGTAATTTGTTATTTTTGGGTAATAAAAACAGACCCAAGTGAGCAGTAGCCTTTAAAATTACATAATAACGAAGATGCAATAATAATTGGTTCAAATAAAGTATTAAAACCAAGTTACATTAAACAACATTACATTAACAAACACATTACATTTGTGGTCTATAAATAAAAAGCATTATATATATATATATATATATATATATATATATATATATATATATATATATATATATATATATATATATATATATATATATTATAACAAATGCCGGTAGGGGGAAATAGTTGACTCGTCTCGCGGACGCTATCTTCACTTTCACTTTAGACGGAGAGAAACGCTTATTTTTTAGCCAAACAATGTTTAAATCCATTTGAATATTTAATATACGTCCATTTCTTTACAATAGAAATGAACATGCAGACATTAAATCATGTAAACTCTGTGATGGTTTAATCTGCGGAGACTTCACATCTGACACTGATCATCAGACAAACACAACACGTCTCAGACTTCATACGAGCTCCCAAACGAACATTATTGGAAACCCAAACAAAAAAGCAAATGCGGTAAAAGACAGAATATAATGCATGCACTGTAAGAGGCTAATTACACCAACCACGCTTTAAACGCTTGGAAACGCAAGGCGCAACGCACTGCCTTTTTTAAAAAAGAGCAGTGCGAGTCGACGCGGCTTTTAATATTGCTAGGCAACCACCTAGTCAGCTGTCTTGTCAATCAAATATTGAAGCGTGCGGTCTTTAGCTGTTAAGTGTCATATTAGCAGAAACTTTAAAAAGATGACGCTTGCTCTGACCTTGTTTGAGGGTGAGAGGTGCACAAACACGCAGGAGAGTGAGCGAGTGAGGTCCTGTTCTTCAAAGCAACTGTAAACTTCCCTCACCACAACGTAAGGCCCACATCTCCCCTCATTGGAGTGGACAATGCAACGACGCGAATGACGTCGGGCGCTCCGCTCTCAGCATACGGAATACCGGCACATCCGGGAACTTGACTGTAAATTTTGTCACCGCCCCTTTTCGGGGGATAAAAAAGCAGCGCTTCCACAGGCTTCCATCCAAAACAGCGGAACAAAGCAACGTTCCCACACAGCCGGCAGGCGTAAATAACTTATGAAATCACTCAGATTAAACATGTTGAGTATTTATCTGTCCATCCTGCCTTCCATAGAGCGCGAAAGATACATTAACACATTTAATTTGGTCAATATAAAAACATGTTCCTTTCATTCTCACAGCGTCAAATTTGTGTAACAACGCCATTCAGTGATTGCTGGAAATATCGCTAAGCCAGTTAGTTATATGGCTGGACGGAAAAGTGCACTCATTCTAAATATAAAGACATAATAAATAAATACAAAGTAACTTTCAAATACGAAGTAAAATCATTCACTTGCTTCCCTGTTGACTCGATGAGGTACGAGTTTAATGTCCGGGTAAGACACCTCTGGCCAATAGGGAGCGTTGTTACACAAATTTGATGCTGGGATAATGAAAGAGACATGTTTTTATATTGACCAAATAAATATGTTAATTTATCTTTCGCGCTCTATGGCAGGCAGGGTGGACAGATAATTACTCAACATGTTTAATCTGAGTGATTTCATAAGTTATTTACGCCTGCCGGCTGTGTACGAAGGTTGCTTTGTTCCGCTATTTTAAATGGAAGTCAATGGAACGTCTAGTGCGATTTCCCCCAAAAGTGGGCATGAACCTGTTCAGAGACATTCTATGACGTTGCGCCGGTTGTGCGTATTCCTACAAAGGCGCGTGCTGCGGCCGCCGGCAAACCGCAAGGCGCTCAGCGCGCATAAACAGCGCGCAAACGCTCCATGCCCATAGAATATCATTTAAAAAAGGCGCCTGCAACTGCCATAAACGCTTTTGATGTAACTGGCCCCTAAAAGGGTCAAACAGAAAGCTGCATCCTCCGGAGGTTGCATATGCAGGCTGCATACATCATTAAGGTTTATTTCAGATCATTAACTGAGCATTACATTCGCAAGTCGTGAGCATATTACAACAATTTTCGATTAACTAAATTATTAGTAAACTTTATAATTGTTAGTAGTCTCTAATAAGACAGTCTTTATGAAGTAAATGCAGTTTAAAAATGCGACCTCCGAAGGATGCAGTCTTTTATTTGAGAAACGGCCAGAATTTCACATACACAAGAAATCTCGCGAGACACACTTAATCTCGCGATACATATTTAATCTCGCGAGATCTCGTCGCACGAGATCTCGTCACACCCCTAATGGTTAGTGTAGTAAAACCATGGTTTTGCTCATAGTAATCAATTCACCAAAAAAACATGGTTACTACACTTTTACCACAATAAAACCATGGTTAATTTTCCTAAGGGTCGTCTCTGTGCACACCTCCTGCGTTGCTGTTGTTCCCGTGGCGCCCTTCTCTTCTCCTGAAGGCAATCAAAACACACCAGCTCCTCTACTCCAATGGCTCCTATGAGTGCAAGTAAGTGACAGAGGTAAGTTAACTGGGACTTAGCTTTGTAGGTGGATCATAAATGGCCTTACGGACTCTTCACCCCGGGTTTACAAGGCTCACAAGGTAAGTACAACTTAGGCTCGACGTGTAGGTAAGTATCAATACAATCACAGGCTCTTTCTCTGGCTTACGAGTTTCACAAGATGGACATAACTTTAGCTCGACGTGTAGGTAAGTATCAATACAGTCACAAGCTCTTTCTCTGGCTTACGAGTTTCACAAGATGGACATAGCTTTAGCTTGACGTGTAGGTAATAGTGATGCGCGGGTCGGCATTTTTTCCAACCCGCGGGTCCCGCTTTTATGAAATATTTGGCCCGCCTCAACCCGCACCGCAATACTGTATCTATTTTTACAACCCGCACCGCCCCGCGCCCGCGACCATTAAAATAGACATACTAATCATTTGTAATGTAAATAAAAAGAGGCTTTATTTCAGCCTAAGAGTGCTTGGAAACAGCCATTAGATTACATCGCCCTGTAAACTGGCAACAACATACACCAATGAGCCATAGAAACCAGCATGGTCATATTAATATAGAGATAGGATAATGATAAACCAGGGGTGTCCAATACATCGATCGCAAAGGCAATGCCGGTAGATCGCACATAAGTATTCTCATGCTGCTCCATGCCTCCACGGGAAAATTGGCATTATGAGTAATTGTGAAACACTTAAGTCTTTTTGAGTTGCTGTGCCTTTCTTCTCATATGTGTTTTTATAAATCTTATGCCTGCCCGCTGCAGCTCAGTCGTCTAAACTTCCGAAATTTACAAGCATACAATTGCATCGCTTTCATGCACGAGCTAAAGCACGCGAGAGCGAGCGAACGATGGAGAGAGAGAGAGAGAGAGGCAGCGTTGTGCTGATATATGCTTCTGATACTATTGTAATTTTCTTTCAAGTTTGTTTCACTAAATCTCCGCTATTTTAAACAGTATTCGACATGTGCTCCAGGATTTTTTTTAACTCCTCAAGAAAATAGAGTAATGGTGACATCCCTAAATCCAATGTAGAGATATATGCAGTATAGTCCACGCATTTAAAGTGTTTTTAATATGTAGAACTTGTCGGCTTTATCATTTTAAAAGTAGATCACCACACAAAAAAGCAGCATTTGTATTATCTATTCACAAATTCCCTACCTTAATTTCTCCTGCAGATCGTCTTTCACCTTTTAATTCTCCGTTTGTTTTGTTGTTGTGGCTGGCAGCCAGCGGGAGCTACTTGGCGCTTCTGTGACGTCAAAGGTTTGGGGATATCAAGTTACGTTGCGCAAGTTACGTTGCGGAAGTTACGTTTCCACATAGGCCTACGTAATTTAACCTTATCAAAGAACGTAATTAAATGTAAAAATATATATTCCCAAATATTTAATATATATGCTACAGGGAATTAGATGCAACATATCAGTTTTTTAATTTTGTTTTTAATGACCCGCCCCAACCCGCCCCGCATTAAAGTTACAATTTCTTTACCCGCCCCAACCCGACCCGCGGGTTACCCGCGGGGCCCACGGGTTACGAGACGACCCGCGCATCACTAGTAGGTAAGTATCAATAACATTCACAGGCTCTGTACTCTGGGCTGACGAGTTTCACAAGGTGGGTATAGCTTTAGCTCGACATGTGGGTAAGTATCAATAACATTCGAAAACCATACGTCACCTCTTGGCTTCGTTCAAGAGCGAGGAGAGAGGGAGTTTTTACCGGCGTCCGGCTGTGGCTGGTGGGGCCAAGTATGGCCAATGGCACCTCAGTGGCTGAATTCAGGTAGAGCAGCTACCGCACATTCGTCCTCCTGGACTAGCACGTCCTCTCCCCTTCCTCCTGTGGACAGGCAAAGATCTAGACAGTGGGGTGGACAGCTCAGCTCACACCGCCACACACAAGGTACACACACAGCAATCAAGTTTTCGTACAACACTCCAAACGTCCCCTCTGACGATATGATTTTTCCCACAATGTTCTCACAGTACCTCACTCGACGTGCACAATTCACTTCCCCTGGGCTGGGGTTGTAGCGGGCAGTTAGGAAATTTGGTGTTCACCGTCTCAGCAGCTCACGCTCATTCCCACAGAGACCTTCTTGACCTGGGGCGAGTACAGACGACAAGAGACACGGCACAACACTGCAAAGCTTCAGGTGCACACACGTCAAAGACAGACTCACCCACTGCACGACACACACTTTAGTGATTTAATAAGGTCCGTACTCTTCACCTGGCCGAGATCCGCCCTGAAGGAGACTTGAGTTTGCTGGACCAAGCGATGACCTGCCCTGTCGTGGTAGCTCCGCAACACAACACCAGCTCGACCTCCAAGACTTCAGCTCGCCCACTCGTCTCAACATACATGGTGGGGCCGCTAAACAGCAGATAACACTCCAATACTGTTACTTGTATCCGTCGTAAAAGATAACTTTACTCTGTACTCACTGTATCCGTGTCGTTAACCTTCCTTCCTCTCAGTTTCTCTCTCCTTAGATGACTCACCGGATGCCCAGGAGTATTGTTACTTCGCCCGCACAAGTTTCCTCCGCCAGACCTTCAATACAGAACATACACTTGGTAAGTATAATTTTCTCCAATGTTGCTTTTCTCACCCCTGTTTAGGATCTTCGGTTTCCTATCCTTCCGTTTGCATAGCGAATCCACAAGAGCCTCAGCCTGTATTCTCCCACACTCGTGTTCCAGCCCTCCGCTTCACTCGCAGCGTTTCTTACCAAACACAACAACACACTTCCTGTATCTCCAATGCTCCTTTTATGCTCCTTTCAATCATACAGGGATACCCGGAAGTGACTGTGTTTTTGGAATTCGGTCCGGGCGGAACCAAAAGTAAGAGAAGAGGTTCCGCCCGGACCGAATTCCAAAAACACAGTCACTCCGTGACACATACACCTATAAACACTTGCATGTAAACTTGATGCACACATACACCTATAAACACTTGCATATACATGCAAATTTGATGCACGCACACATATATTAACACTCGCACACTCTGTCCAGGCATATATGCCTGCCCGTGTGCAGGACTCTGCCATGGAATATGCCTATATAAAAAAATCTCTGCCACCCATCTGCCCAACTTGTAACTGCAATAAATAAATAAAATGATTAGATTCATTTGTGGATCTAAGGACCTCATTCATGGTCTATCACATTCCATCCTGTAGGTCTATTTGGAATGTATCTGGTGCACTGCTCCAGTCAGGACAGATCAGCTACCTGCAAAATAAAAAAGCGGGCTTTGTTTAATGCATTTCTTTTATATTACAATAAATATGATGGACACATCTGCCATTTATCAAGTATTTGTCACGGAGTGACAAGTACAGGCGGAACAAAAGTTGGCGGAAATAGTTCGGACCGATTTTCACAAAGACCATGCTGGTTCCGGCTGACTCCGGGCAAACAAATCAAGGTTAATATCTCACAGGTGGATGAAATGAATGGAGCGATTGGTGATTGGCTTTCACAAAAAGAGGAGGCCCATAATTAGGGCAATGATACGTTCAGAAGGGTGACGTTTATTCCGCTTGGAAGTGTGCTGGGAGTTTGGTGGCAATGCTGGTGTGAAGAAAGAGACGATTTGAGGTGGATTACAGGCTGGGTGAAGAACCACAGATATTGTGCTGGACTCGACTTGGAGATAAGTAAGAAACTATATATGCTGCAGTGTCATTGTAATCCTGTCTTGTGTATTGAAGGAACGGGAGATGTCGAACGGATGTGACGAGTAAATCTAAAGGGAGGAAGTGGAGTTGGAGGATTAAAACGTCTGTTGTGAGGTACTGTGCAAAGGGAGACACCATGTATTCTATCAGAACCCCTTCGGTGATGTACTGCTTTCCTTATCTCTGTCCAACCACTGTTTGAGTTCGTTGTAGCATTAAATGCTTATTTATCACCCAGTCTGTTTCAGTCACTGTGAAGTGTGGGAATAGTGGAAAAGGAGTTTTAAGATTGCGACACCTACGTCTTCACGTGCTGACCTCCTGCCCCCTGTAGCTTACTCATCCAGGTCTCCGAACCCAGGCTGAAGCTGTGATACTGACCTTAGTCACTGAGTGTGAAGAGTGCGATGGGTGCTTTTTATTGAAGTGAGTACACTTGGAGAATTGTTGTGCTGTCCTCAATGTTGTCAGTATTCATATTCTAGGCTGAGAAAAGAGCCCTGTGTATGAGGAGTCGAGTGGTGGCATCAGACGACCGTTTCTTACCTGTGTACAATCAAAGGACTGGTTTCATCCTCCTACGCCTGTGCAAAGAGGTGTCGTATGTTCTGCTGCATAAATAGTGGAGTTGATTAACGTGAGTGAAGAGTGTGTTCTCTGCTACCAGCCACAGGTCCCGAGCCAAGGGCTCGTAACGACGTGGGACTGTCTTCACTGACTGTTGGAAAGTGAAAGTGTCTGGGAGCCCTCCGTAAGTCTGCTTGCAAGTGAAACGTTATGATTGGACGACATCCACACTCGTCTCCTCCACCTGTTTGTGGGTTCAACAGGCTGGTGGCACACTGGACTTTGGCTGTTCAAGTAAAGCTTACCTGAATACTCACCTGTAAATCCCATTTGCCTGCCCAAGCTAAAGCCCAGTGTGTCACCAGCCTGTTGAAGTAAAGCTTACCTGAATACTTATCCGTGAAGCCCCTTGCCTGTTAAAGCCAAAGTCCAGTGTATGCACTGTGTGTTGTTGAAGTTAAGGGCCCCGTAAACATGCGTATCTGCTGCCCATGTTAAAGGCCCCATACACCCTCTTGCTGTCGCACGTTAAAGGCAGAATAGGCAGGAATTATCTAAAAAAACTTTTTTACAAATTTGTTTAAACTGACTTTTTATATCAATACATAAGTAAAATGTAAGTACTCTGAAAAAGAGAGTATAAAAATCGAGTGTCTGTATACCTCTCGGCACTGTTTTAAGCACAGCTAACTTTTCCATTCACTCCACCCCCTCCCTTCTGGGTTTCTTCTTAAGCCACGCCCCCAAAACACATGAACGCGCGAATTACCTCAGACAAGCGGAGAGGAAGGAGCGCGGTGCATGTAATAACATCAAGTCACAATCACATGTAATAATACACCTAACTTTATCACTAGGAATATAAACAGATGGCTTTTATAAACGGATGGCTTTTAGTACTCACTCAGCCAGTGTTTTGCATGGAAGAGTTTCTGTGATGAAAGCATTGTTGACTCTGACGGACTACACTCCGCAGACAATACCGCTACCGCATCATCGACTCGAGGAAAAGCCACGCGATATTTCCTCTCGTTTGATTGCTTCATTTATTCCTTTTTTGCCTTCGCTGACTGGATATGCAGGTACTGTAAGATGTGAATGCACTTTCTGTGAGTTGTTAGTGCTATTTCTCTGCTGTACTATTGCTCTTCCTATTGCCTCGTGCACGTTCAAATCAATCGGGTGTGCGCATGTCTGGGCAGATCCCATAGCAACGGGTGGAGCCATGGTCGCGAGAGAGAGTGATATTTGAGCAAGCTAATCGTATGTTTCCTCCCGGATGGAAATAATTAACTGTGTTTAACACAGTTGTGAGAGGTCTACAGACACTCGAGTTTTATACTCTCTTTTTTAGAGTACTTACATTTTAATTATGCATTTGTATATAAAGACAGTTTAGACAAACTTGTAAAAAAGTTTTTTAGATAATTCCTGCCTACCCTGCCTTTAAAGGTCTTGTACACCAACCTGCTGCCCAAGTTAAAGGCCCCGTATACCTGCCTGCTGTCAAAGTTAAAGGCCTCGTATATACACTTACCTACCTTCGAAGTTCAAGGCCCGTGCACTCACCTGCATACCGGTTGGCCCCATATTGGAGTGGTGATAGCGATCCGCATCCCCCCTTGGATTCCTGTTGTGTCACAAACACGGAAGGATCAGTGGATGAAACGTAAGCCTTGGGCAAAACTTCAGTGAGTGTTTTCTGTGGATGAACTTACCTTTGCATATTCAACTGTCACTTCCTAGAGTTGGGGTACTCGAACTTGGACTCGGACTCGAGTCCGGACTCGAGTCCAATTTTGAATGAACTCGGACTTGTCCCGCACTCAGGTGAATTTGTACTCGGACTTGACACAGACTTGGGCATTTTGGACTCGGAAAATATCCCGAGTACAGTCGAGTCCGCGTCATGTGTAACAATAAAACCAGCATAAACTTAAGATGAGAAATTAATTAATGTCTCGGTGTCTCGTACACACTGCAAACTTTCGGGAGTGACAACCGCATTTAAATGCGGGAGTGAATCCCCTAAATGTTTGTTTCATGTCTGTACAGAACAGGACTCACTCCCGAAAATGTGATGATTGACACAAAAATAACCATAGCAACGTTCTGCCGTCTCGCGTGCTTATCGCCCACAGCTTTGACTAAAATAATCTTGACCAAAATAATCTAACAGCTTTGTGTTTTGCAATAAACCTCCGTCTTGGCATTGTGTTTGTACGCTTCTTTTGTGAGGCTGCTTCACAGCGCGCGGTCTTGCAGTGTTGCCAGGTCCTCGGCTTTTTTGTACGTAAATACCTTTTTGGCGCTTAACCGTTTATGGCTTTTGGCTCATGAAGCGATCAAGTTTTTGGTGTTAATAAAGTGTGAAAGTGCCGGTCCCAGTATTTTGATCTTGGAAGTAAAGCATTTAGATTTATTTCGGTTTATTATTGGATTTTTCTTGTTTGCTGTTTTTTTAGTGCAAGATCAGGCAACACTAGTCAGCAAACGCTTGTGCCTCTGTCATTTTCTGAACCGCACATACAGAAGACTTTTTTCCCCTTCAAGTAATTAAATTTTTTAGAAGAGAGATCTGTTTATGATGCACGTTTAAACACTTGATTAACTACTAGATACAGTCCTGTTATTCTATTCATGAGGATGAAAGGAAATCAGGACCACTTACCTGTATACACAAGGCCTAGGCAAGGACGTCCCCTCTCCTGCCCCCTCGAGTCCTGGAGGACAAGTTCGGGCATCTGCGCCCAATTCCCCAACATCTCACCTGACTACGGCAGCCCTTTTAGAACCTTTTTTTTTTAAATAAATAAATACACCCGGTTAAATTGTATATCTCCTTGTCTGTCTTGTCATTGGGGTGCTTTGGGACCTCCTCGGGGTGGAAATTGAGGGAGGAGCGAGACTCAGGTTAGGGGTGGTCCGCTCTGACCTGTGACAGATTGATTAAATACTTTCACTTAATTCTTTTACATTTTACAAAAAGTAGAATCCTCCGCATAATAAAAAAATCACCAATATATGCTACATAATAATAGCAATTGAACATTTATTTGTCGAAAGTTCCTTCAACGCCATACTATTAAACAGCCATACAAAGTCTAAGTAGCCTTTTATTCATTTATTGGCAAATGCAGAACAACAAGGAGCAAGTAGAACAAAAAGTAGGCTACATGCATTTCTCCTTTTTGATAAGAAGATTAAGCATAGCTAAATTAAGCTAAGTGGAATTTAAAAAAATTGTTAAAGTTTTAAAACAAAATCACATTATTTGTGCATGTCAAATATATGCTGCCTGGGTCACAAAATTTCATTAAGCAATATTTGATTTATTTATTCGTGTTCATGGAAAACAATACAGGCTATAGAAATGTGTGCTGAGTGACAAAAAAAATAGGAAAAGGAGTCTGTAGTAATGAATAAAAAATGCTGACCTTACAATGCTGTTGTCATGCACATTAAACAGGTTAGATCCAATTGCTGGTTTTATTAAAGAATATCCACATACAGGCAAGGGTCAACAGCAAGGCAAACAACATCAAAGATTATCCAAAAACATAGTCAATAATACAGGTGTAGGTCAAGGCAGGCAGCAAACAACCATAAACACAATAAACAGGCACAGGTCAAAACAAGGCACGATGCAGAACAGAGTGATAGGAAAAGTATGCTCAGAAATGCAGGCATGCTAGCAAGACTTTGCAATGAGTGTTAAATAGTCCAGATAATAAGGAAACAGGTGTAGTGATGAGACTAGTGCAAGGGATTATGGGTGATGGAGTTCAGAGTCAGATGTGTGACAGAATCCTCTTCAGGCCAGCAGAGGGAGCCATCCTGGCTCTCATAACAGCTGAACTTGGCTCTTAATTGCACAGACCCTAAAGAGTAAGACTATGTGGCTGAAATTGAGATAAATGCATCAGACATCCCTGTGATCAATGAGCTAAAGATTTTTCTTAATGAGCTTATTTAAAATAATATTCTGATTGACAATATGACACCGCAGGTAAATATCACATCTACCCTTTGACCACAAATACAATAGTCTAACATCACAGCTTTGTAAAAAGTAACTTATTAGTTGTTCCTTTGTTAGTTTGCAACATGTTACCAGGTACCACTGATTACCACTGTAATTGTGAGAATCAGTATTTCTGGCCATGTGACAAATGTACAGAATATGGGAGATGTAATAACATCATCAGTAACAACACATGCAGCTGCATCAATGCTTATCCAAATAATGGACAGTTCTGTCGACCAATCAGCGAGATGACAAGTAATATAATTTTTTTTATTTCATTCTGTTTGTTACTACAAAGACCTAGAATAACTGTTACTAATTATTTTTAATCTATTTTCATATATTAACTTCATATATATACAACATGTCAGCAAGTAGTATAACCTGCCTTAAATTATAAAGTCTAGACCACAGCAATAAGATCATAGTGTCTCATTTTTAGATGTTTTTGTCCAATCTTGGCAAACTTCAAAAGTTTGTTTTTGCTATCAACATTAACTCATATTTGACTTATTTTTCTAGAACATGGCATGCTTGATTTATTAAATTATAAAATGTGCTACTTCAGATTAGGATTGCCTGCTTTTTACTCACTGAAGTGACCATAAACTGTTGATTTGTTATATCTGCCTTTTTCATGTGATAGATTCACCTATGACTACATATAAAAATTGTTATAGCACAGATCCAATTTTAGATCTAGCTCACTAGATGTCTCTCGTGTCAGGGAAAAATGACTCAAAAATAGTCAAGTCGGTTGTAAGTTAACACAACAATGCAGATCCAGAGAAGAATGGGAAAAGCAGCAGGCAGGAGACGATGTTTAATAGAATAAAGATGCTTTATTATTTAATATTTCGGTCTTGATAGTCTGACTAACTTTGTCTGACTAGAAGCAGATTTATTAGCTGTTAGTATACCAAACACAGACATTGGACATTTACTCTATTAACTGCATACAGAAAACTCTTTGTAAATTGTTTTATGCGCTGTATGTTCTGGATGCCAAAAGAAAACCATTCATCTAATATTTTTTTTATTTCTGTAATGTATATGTGGATGAATGTGTTGAGATTCCTGCGGTCTGTGGTCTAAACACAATCTGCAACAACACTGTTGGGAGTTACAATTGCTTGTGTAGGAGTGGTTATAATGTAACAGACCCAAACCTCCCTATAAACATCAGTAACCCATGCACAGATATATAAGGTTTTATGAATTAAAATGTTGTTTTATATGGGAGTTTTTTCAGTCAATTTTAAATTAATTAATTAAATAAATAATAAAATAAAATT
The DNA here is from genome assembly GCF_027580225.2 of Misgurnus anguillicaudatus. Classification (NCBI taxonomy): domain Eukaryota; kingdom Metazoa; phylum Chordata; class Actinopteri; order Cypriniformes; family Cobitidae; genus Misgurnus; species Misgurnus anguillicaudatus. The sequence continues at coordinate 27,581,979 of NC_073354.2, read as the reverse complement.
GTAAAATATGTATGGAAAGCCAAATTACTCAAAATGAAATCAATAAATACATTTTGAAAAATATAATGAAATTGTTAATTAAATGCAAAACCACTAAATTAATGTTGAAATACTTAAATTATTAAATATATATTTAATGTCACTTTAATTTTTTGTGCAATTTTATTTTTTTATTTTGGAATTGCTTTTTCATTTATACATGAGCTTGTGTCTTTCATTATCATTTTAGTAACCATGTTTTTTTGTGTATTGATTACCGTATTATCAGCAAAACCCAGGGTTAAGCGCAGTGTTAAAAGTCCTAGAGACAGGTACTGCAAAGAGTTTAGCTGAAGAGAGTAGAAAACAGCAATATGTTCTTCAGAAACTCAATACAAGAAGTGGAACAAAACTAGTCCACACATTTGATGTGGTTGCAAAATTTCTGTCTAAGCAAGACCATGGTCCTTGGTAGTGCAACTGAAGAAAACAATCAACTATGGGTGGCAAGGCATTGTCAAAAGAACTCCGGGATAAAGTTTTGGAGAGGCACAAGTGTATAAACTTACATGGGTGTATGTGTACGGAAAGACAGCCCGTTCAAGTGATCTCTGTGTGTAAACATGTCTTTTACATCTCATATTCTGAGTTAATTTTGTCTTATTTTAATATGGAAGGTGAAATCGGATGTGTGATTACACAGAGGCCAAATGTCTGCGTGCACTCTCAGAAAGAAGGATACCGAAGTTGTCACTTTTAAAAAGCTCATAATATGTAAAAAAAAAATGTGTACCTTTGGGGTACTAATATGCACCTTTTAGGAACAAAAGTGTATCAGAATTTGTATTTCATATAAAACCACATTTTGGAGGTGGCTCAGATCAGCAGTTTTTATAATTAAAATAAATCCAAAACACCAAGAGTACAGTATTTTTTATGCTCACAGCTTGGTTAGTGTTTGGTATGTTACGTAAATATAAGAAAAATGTCATATATTTATGGATTTGATAGGGCCAAAAATTACTTTTAGGCCTAAAGGTTAAAAATATATGTCACAATTTTTAATATGTTTAAAAGCAACATTCAACAAGAGTTGCTATACTGTTGCATAAAGTACATGGTGGTGAAATATCAATTTTCATGCATAATATAGTTGGATTTTTAGCATTTCAAAACTATAACACATGTACCCAACTAGTTTCTTTAGTGAATCTTGGTCATTTGGTTACATGTGTAGCCTATTGTAAATGTAGATTTCAATAAAAAGTGTAACCATATGGTTAGAGCATACAGTACCATGTAAAAATCCATCTTATATGGTTGTAACATACAAACCCATATAAGAATTCATAAATATACACATTTTATATATATATATATATAAAATAAACCCTTGGGAGATATACAGTGGGTATAGAAAAGAATCACCCCCCCCCTAAAATACTCACATCCTGTTGCTCCGCAGCCCGAACCGAAGACAGACAAAAGCGATTTCCGTTACATTCAGCTGTACCTACAACTTATAACATCCAAGTGAAAGATATAATACCAACTTACAAAATAAAAAACAGAATCACTGAATTGGAAAAAGGATCACCCCCCTCCAAAAAATGACTTGTAAACCCAACCAGGTGTAGTTAATCACCTTCTCAATAGCACACAAAGCCAATTGACTTTCAACTGTGATCAGCTGTCGTCATTTTTATTAGCTCAGCATGAAACAAGCTTTTCCTGAAGCATTTCAGTCCTTGGTAGTGCAACTGAAGAAAACAATCAACTATGGGTGGCAAGGCATTGTCAAAAGATCTCTGGGATAAAGTTGTGGAGAGGCACAAGTCAGGAGATGGATACAAAAACATCTACAAGGCTTTATGAGTGCCTAGAAGCACAGTGAAGTCTATTATTAAGAAGTGGAAGGTATTTGGTACAACACAGACCCTCCCTGGATCAGGACGTCGCTCCAAACTGGATGAAAGAGCCAGGAGGAAACTGGTCAGAGAGGCTACCAAGAGGCCTACAGCAACTCTGAAGCAGTTGCAGGAATTCATGACAAAGACTGGTCATTGAGTGCATGTGACAACAATATCACAAATTCTCCACAAATGTGGCTTGTATGGGAGGGTTGCAAGAAAAAAGCCACTCCTCAAGAAAGGCCACATGCAGTCACGACTGAGCTTTGCCAAAACGCACCTTGAAGATTCTAAGGCCACGTGGAAAAAGGTGTTATGGTCAGATGAGACTAAAATTGAATTATTTGGCCTCAACGCCAAACGATATGTCTGGCGAAAATCCAATACAGCTCACCATCCCTACAGTAAAGCATGGAGGTGGTAACATCATGTTATGTGGTTGTTTCTCTGCAGCAGGGACTGGAGAACTTGTCAGGATAGAAGGAAAAATGGATGGGGCAAAATACCAGCAAATTCTTGAGGAAAATCTGCTGCTCTCTGCCAGAAAGTTGTCAATGGGAAGAAGATTTACCTTCCAACATGACAATGACCCAAAGCACACAGCAAAACTGACCAGGACGACCAGTAGATCAGAGGTGTGCCGACTTTCACATCTACCGGAACTGGGTCTGTTTGTCTCATTGTCCTCGGCGTCGAGGACGAGACAGGGAGAGAAAAACAAAATCATTTTAGCGTAGGGGCCTTTCACATGTAATGCAAGTGTCACACAGTGATGTGGTTTAAATCAGCTTAGTTCCAGACAGACTAACTATTGCGGCATAATTATATTATCCACAGTTGAGGATTTTGCAAATTGGGGGCCCAATGCGAAGGTATATATGGTAACTAAGGGTCACCTTCCAATCTTTAACAGAAAATGAAACCTGTCGACCCGTTTGACTAAGGCCTGAAGCCCCACTGTCGTCGTTAATGCAGGTTCAGTGGCAAACGGGTCTATATTGCATACTATTTACAAGACCATGAGAAAACGCCAACATCGCAACCTGACCATACGTGTCAACCCGTTTGACCCGTTTGAAATGAGTATTTCATATATGTTTTAAACCTATACATTCATATATCAAGAGGATCTACATATGTGATACTAATTTATTTATATACATTTTAATATGAGTATTTCATATATGTTTTAAACATATATATTTATATATCCAGAGGATCTATATATGTGATATTAATATATTGCATATATACAGTTGTGTTCAAAATTATTCAACCCCCAATGCTGTTAAGGGTTTTAGGGAATTTAGTGTACATTTGTAATTGTATTCAGAATGAAATCCTACAATGACCTCTTAAAGAACCATATGCAACTAAAATGACATCAATTGGTTTTGTAATATAGTAGTAAATGTTTATTTTGTGAATTCTTCATTGACACAATTATTCAACCCCTTAAAGAACTACCACTCTGAAGAACAGAGGTTCATTGAAGTGTTTTCAATCAGGTATTGAAAACACCTGTGGATGTCAGGGAACAGCAATAAAGCCTAATAAGCACCAATTAGGCAGCTTTAAAATGACTGTGATACTCAACTCCTTCTAAACATTTACTGGTGTGGTTACAAACATGGTGAAGTCAAAAGAATGGTCCAGGAAGACAAGAGAAGAGGTGATTAATCTTCACAGGAAGGGCAATGGCTATAAGAAGATTGCAAAGATGTTAAACATACCAAGAGACACCATAGGAAGCATCATTCGCAAATTCAAGGCAAAGGGCACTGTTGAAACGCTTCTTGGTCGTGGCAGAAAACAGATGCTAACTGCGATTGCTGTGCGCTATCTGAAGCGTAGAGTGGAAAAAAGTCCCCGTGTGACTGCTGAGGAACTGAGAAAAGATTTGTCAGATGTGGGTACTGAAGTTTCTGCTCAGACAATACGGCGCACCCTGCGTACTGAAGGCCTCCATGCCAGAACCTTTCAACAGGACAATGATCCCAAGCATACCTCCAAATCCACTAGAGCATGGTTGCAGAAAAAAGGCTGGAACATTTTGAAGTGGCCATCGCAGTCACCAGACTTAAATCCGATTGAGAACCTCTGGTGGGACTTAAAGAAAGCAGTTGCAGTGCGCAACCCTAAGAATGTGACTAAACTGGAGGCTTTTGCCCATGATGAATGGGCGAAGATACCCGTAGATCGCTGCAAGACACTTGTGTCAAGCTATGCTTCACGTTTAAAAGCTGTTTTAACTGTAAAAGGATGTTGTACTAAGTACTAAGATTGAATGTCACTTGGGGGTTGAATAAAACTGAAAATGATGTGAGCACAGAAAAGACATTTGTGGTTATTTCATTATAAATGTTATGTTATATTTGTCTGACCTACACATGCCTCTTTGATGTAATTGTAAGCAGGATGACTGAATGATCAAAATCAATGTCAAACCGGCCAAAACAATCAATTTCAGTTGGGGTTGAATAATTTTGAACACAACTGTATGTAGCATATATGCCAAGATCGGTTTTGATATAGGGACATATTTGTCATATATTACATTTCTATATGGGATTGTACAGCTGTTGGACGTCACTCAACAATAGTGAGCGTCACCTTTCTAACTCGATTCCTTTAGTCTGTTTAGGCGTGTATTTTCCTTTCTCGTAGGAATGCCGCTCAGTAACATGTATACACGCATATGGGAGTCGTAGGTTTTTATTTGATTGTATTTAAATGGGTTATGCATTAGAACGAGTCAGTGGCATAGTGCCCCTTAATAGTTTTTCAGGGTTTTACAGACTAATATCCAGTCACAAATGGGACTAAAATAGTCGCACTGCAGAGCCCTGTAAGCATATCACAGCATTCTTTGACTGAGCATCCTCCATAACCTAATATTAGCTAATATAATAATATATCACAACAAACCTATTTTGTATTTGTAAACAGCATTGACACAATTCTGTGAACTGGTGGCAGAAAGCATCGAGGGTCATCGTTTCGAACGCCTTCTCAAATTATATGAATAGTTTATCAACAAGAACCAGTTGTTCTGCATTAAGAAGTTAACACTTAACAATGGAAATTGGTTAGCTTATCTTACATTAATAAGCTAACCGTAAAAATGAGGTTTCTTGAATCATACCTACTTACAGGTTAATGGTTGAAGTTCATGAATATTGTTCCTTTCCGCAATCAGCAACTTTATATAAGTGGTCACCTTACAGTTTCTGTGCACATTTTCTCTACTTCATTACCCACAAAATTTCTGTAAACATAGGCATCACATATACCCTACGCATGGAAACACACATGCAAACAAACAAACAAACACACCTCGCATCACATTTAACAAACCCAGTGCACTAATCAGATTCTGACTATAAACACCTTTTAGTTTGCTTTCATACATGGATATAATGTTTTTTTAAATGCTAGAAAACAGGCGGAGAAAGCGATAGAGAGACTGAAGGGTTCAGAGACAGGTAAGAGATGATAAATAAAGTGATTGTAGCAGTTTCATAGTTATGATATTTAGCCCCTAAAATAAATTATATTTGGAAGGCCAGGAATCAAACCTGACAGGTTTCTTAAGAAACTGTGGTATTGTGGGTGGATCATTTGACAAGGAAACAAAAATAGTCCACAGAAGACAGGTCAGCATATGATGTCACTTCAGGTAAGAGTGCTCGGCATTAGTTTCCTTTTATATATGAAGAGTTTCGTTGCAAAATGAGATAAATCCATTTTTTAACATTTTTGTCAAAACATGTTTATTATTGTGTTATCATGTTATTATTTTGTTCTATGGTGCTACTTAGCTGTATTTTTAAGTTATGAAGGTTTAAATCAAAACAAACCAACTGCAGTTTAACTGAAATTCATTGGAATGCACAACCAAAACACAAGATTTCTGAACAATTAAAAAACGGTGGTTATCTCGTTTTGCAATGAAACTCTTCATATGTTCTTTTGTGATGTTAAAATGAAAAATGTTTTGACGTAATTATAAGTCACTAATTTATCATAATTTCTGTGGATATGTGACTTAGATGGTTACTCTACCCGAGTTATTTTTACAGTAGTAAGTTACAGTATAACAACAGTTTATTGAGATATTATAAAACGGTTAGTTCCAATCCTTGATTCTGATTGGTCAATAGGTGTGCTTTATTCACAATAAAACACTGCTATGACCGCTTCACCCAACGGTTCTATTTAATATCACTGCGCCCTTAGCAACACCCTTAGCAACACATAAACATATAATGAGACAAAGTCTGAGAACAGTTTGTTGTTTTTATTTGAAATTTCATGTTGTTGTTCGCAGTCAGGGACTATTTTTTCTAGCGGAAGGAATGCTTTTATTAATTTAACTTCATGAAAGTTGCAGTAATATATTTTTTACTTTAATATTGTGTGGTAACCGTTTTATAAAAGCAATAAGGTACTCGAGGCAAGTGCTGTATCGTGAATAAGTAACGGCTGAAGGGGTTGCAGGCACTCCGCTTCGCGTCGTGCCTAACAACGCCCTTCAGCCGTTACTTATTCACGATACAGCACAGCCTCTCGTACCTTATTGCTTACTTACAGTGAACAGGGCACATGTAATGTTTGTAGTGTTTTGTAATCACAATGATAAAGAATTGACATGTTTAATGGAATGATGTAATATAATACATTAATAATAATAATGTCTCATGGTAACTAATGTGCACTTAAATTGTCAGCGTTTACTAAGGTTAGTACTAGAATCTTTAAATGAAATTGATTCTGAATTATCCAGATGTAACTGTACATTTTTACAGGTGTAAAAGTAAAATTTGAAGAAACGTTAAAGCTATTTTGTCCTAAATACTTCAGAGAGAAAAATGACCCTTCAAGGTATGATAAATGACATTTACTTACAAGTCTGTACAAGGTCCTAATGGCCTTCATAGGGCAGAAATGTTGTTGCTTTAAAAAAGCCTTTAAACATTCTTGTTAGCTTTAACCCTACCCAACACACTTGTGTTTATTCAACTTGTTTAGCTGGTTTAGATATTTTTGGTTGGAGCTGGAACTGTACCAATTTCCTTCCACCATGTACAAAACTTCAGGCAACTTTCATGGATGACATTTTGTTGCAAAATGAAAGTCTACTTTATGTTCTTTGAATGTTTCACAAGCACTGTTTATATCCCTTGCACTACTTTGTATTACATGTAGTTTTAACAAATTATTGTTAAATTTTGGAGATTTGGCCCTGTAATGAAAAATGCACTGTTAAAGCTATGGTCTACGATTTCAAAGATTGTTCATTATTAATAACCTCGTTTAGATGCTGGTTATGGTTCTACAGTAACATCCTAACAATATGAAGAGAAAAAAGAATAAAAAAAATCCATTCAGTCTATTGGGTGTATGGTAGCAGATAAGTTGACCAATGTAAACTGTCCGGCCGGATAGCTTACATTGGTTAACTGCTCTCATCCAATGTCTGCTACATTTGAAAATCCACCTCGTGCTCGCGTCTCCACCCCATCACACACCACCCCGCCCCTCTCCTGCCTGCGACATGAAATTTTTGTCAGTGTATGGTAGCTAGCGAAGCAGCAACTTCTCACTAATAGAAAAAAAACTAAACGACAGCAGCAAGCAGCCCCTGCTTGTCCCTACAGTAAAGGTTGGAAGAAAAAGGAAGTCTGTTGAAGAAAGAGCAGAGGTTAAAAAAATTTGAAAAACGCCGGACTCTAAGTAGAATCAATATATGGTCCGCCATTGACCGTTGAAGCTTCAGGGAGATTTGGGGCTGAAAACCGACGCCGACACGGCAGACTTTTGTTGAACAGGTACGCACTTATTTATACTTTTATTGTGTGAGGTGTTACATAAATATCTTTTTATGAGTACATGCTGTCGTTCGGCATCGGAATGTTAGCCGTTTAGCATCGCGTATCACGGGTCAAAGTAATTATATTTACTAAGATTGTGTGAGGTGTTACATAAATAGTATTATAATCTGACTACATGCTGATGCTGCCGGTCGGCATCGGAATGTTAGCCGTTTAGCATTGCGTATCACGGGTCAAAATAATTATATTTACAAAGATTGTGTGAGGTGTTACATAAATAGTATTATAATCTGACTACATGCTGATGCTGCCGGTCGGCATCGGAATGTTAGACGTTTACCATCGCGTATCACGGGTCAAAATAATTATATTTACAAAGATTGTGTGAGGTGTTACATAAATATGATATTATCAGTCTGACAACATGCCCATGCTGCCGGTCGGCATTGGAATGTTAGACGTTTACCATCGCGTATCACGGGTCAAAATAATTATATTTACAAAGATTGTGTGAGGTGTTACATAAATATGATATTATCAGTCTGACAACATGCCGATGCTGCCGGTCGGCATTGGAATGTTGGCCGTTTAGCATCGCGTATCACGGGTCAAAATAATTATATTTATAAAGTCATTTCTTGAAGCTCATGAGGGGAAACGTATGCCAAACGTTGTTGTGAAAGTAAATAACGTCAATTACAATCATAATTGTAATTGTTCATTCCTTCAAGCCTTTGTTTACTGCTCGGTAAATCTCTGTTCTGATGTTTACTACCGGTGATCACAGCTTGAATGAGTGACGTTGTTCAGGTCGTTTCCCAGTGGGAGGGATCAGGTAGCACAGAGGGGCGGGATGAGTTTTTTAAAACTTACTAACCGTCTCAGGCTTTCTAGACCGATTTTCAACATCGTAGACTACAGCTTTAAAGTTTCATGCACAGTGAATCTATGGAAATTTGCATCTATAATCACCATTGTGGCTGTTCAAGCCAAAGTAACTGTACACTGTAAAAAAAATCCGTAGATATTGCAGCTGAGTTGCCGGTAATTTACTGTAGATTTAAATTTATGTTATTTACTGGCAACATTTTGTTCAAAGTTAAATGAACATTTAAAATTTACAAGTCTTTGTCTTTACAGAGTAAAACTAAAAAAGCATCAAGCAAAACATTCTGGGAAACAAAATATGAAGCAAAAAACAGAAAAAGGTTGATGATGATTTCTGGTTCCCAGAATGCTTTGCACGAGGCTGTTATTGTATAGTTTTATTCTGTAAAGATAAAGACTTGTTAATATTTAAAATTTATTTAACTTTGAACAAACTCTTGCCAGTAAATAACATAAATGTAAATCTACGGTAAATAACCGGCAACCCAGCTGCAATAACATTGAAATTTTTACGGACTTTTTTTACAGTGTACACTGAAAAAAATGGACTTGGTGGGTCTTTGAATTTAAATAAAATAAACATGTATATGCAACACAAAATATTTATATTCCTTGTGTAAACATAATTTAATTGATTAGGATGAAAATGTTTTGTTTGAATGTAAAATGAACACATTATTCTCACATTGATTAAAATTGATTGAATTGAATACTTAAAACAATAAAATTGGGTTTGGACACAAAACGGCACCTCCTGAGCAGCAGGGGCAGTATAGCTCATTGAGAAGGACATCGATTGCCATAAAAGAAGAATAAAGATCGTTTTTTTGGGCGCCAAAATGAAGACTAAGCACAGCAGTCACTGCCAGTCAGTCAGAAGAACTCTCTCAGACGGACACCACGTTATTAAAGTAAGTTCTATTATTTATTTATGTTCGCTTCATACGTGATATATCTTCACTAGATAGACTATTTTTTTGTTTACAATATGTAGCCATTGCAATGACTTGTAGTAAATATTAGTTTGGAGGAGGTTGGTGGAGTAAGTCAGTCAAGCTCATAAAGAAAAACACAGCGTTTTAAAAACGTCAGCTGTTTAATGTTATTTCACGTTTGGTAGTTTTATCTGAGTTGAAAACTGTCAGCTTTGAGTTGACTTGAGGCACTTTTTACTCAGTTGTTCTATGGAAACCTGTCAGGACAAATAAAACGCTAACCAAAAGTTATTCTGTCCAGAGTAACGTTATCCATGTAAGTAATTTACCAGATGATATCAATTAACTACATTAATAATGACATTGCGTATGAAACAAACGGTCTGCTTAATCAGATGAACAGACCCGCGTCAGTTATTCGTGACTTCGCTAAGCCACGAGCAACACTTGATTCTATTAGAAAAAGCTTTTTTAAATGTCTCGCGTGACGTCTGGTATATTAACTGAAAAAATTGCTTTATAGTGCCACACCTTAAAGCTGACGTTTTCAGAAGAGAACCTTGTTGTTTTAAGATCTCATTTTGTCCAAAATTGCGTCCTATGACAGATATAATACTTATTTCATTATTGCTCTGTGTATGTGTGGTCTTAATCATTTGAGGTTGTGTGTTGATTTCACCTCTGAATACTTCCTCTTATAGTAAGGTGACCAGACGTCCCCGTTTTCCGGGGACAGTCCCGTTTTTTGGTGTTCTGTCCCCGACTGGAGCTGTCCCCGGAAATGTCCCCGTTTTACGGCATGTCCAAAACAACCAGCAAAAACACAGAAAAACCCGATCAACATGTAGCCTTTGTAGTACCAGACCGGAGCAATCATGTAATGATAATTTTCACCAGCAGAGGGGGCCGCGAGCTACTTATTACTTGCGCACGCCATTGATTTAGCGATGAAGAAATTACAACGAGACCACTGATCTATATAAATGACTGGATTGCGCATGACGTCACAACTGTGAAGCCACCACGCCGCCATGTTGGTATACCCAAACATTCCATAAAATCAATGGACGCGATCAGATTTTAATGATAAAACATCACTTTACAAGTCTTCGTTTTTATATCTGAAGTAACCCTGTACATTATTACAACACAAACGTCCTAAGCATGTACATAGTTATTTACTGAAAGTTGTACATTTTAGTTTTTAATCAGTTATTATACATTCATCTTCATTACAGTATCAGATCAGCGGACAGACCACAGCATATTTAGTATTAATGACAAACGTGCTCATTCTGAAATCTATATAAATAATCATACTTTGTACCGTATTTTCATGCAATAATTTGCTGGTTTTATGTTATCTAAACTTACAAGTTACCTAAACTTATTTAGAGAAATAACGCTGACCGTGTAGCTGAATGTCAAAAAAAACTTTATTTATACCCGTGTCATTAACAGAACGCAGCAGACACACTCACCTTAACGGTTTTTTATAAATCCATTATCCCGCCAGATTAAAATATAAACATTGCAAATAACACCAGAATTAACAGTTAATTTACGTACGCATATCCTAAAAATATTCTTGCGTGACTGATACGCTGTAAAGCGGGTGAATTTAAAACATGATTTTGAATGGAAGTCAATGACACCCTCTGCCGGTTGGGTATACCAAGATGGCGGGTCGAACTCTGCGCTGGCTTCACCTCACGCTGTTACGTTAAGCGTTCTATGCGCAATCCAGTCATTTATATAGATCAGTGCGAGACACATGCAATGAGAGAGAGCGTCATTATCATCAATCAAGTTATCATAAGATATGTAAACAATTAAAGTTATGGGGGCTTAAGGTAATAACTACTCATGTTAAATTAAGGTAATAAACCAATGAAGTGAACTGATCACAGTACGTTACGGAGCATTTGTTTTCTGTAGGCTAAATATGTTTACATTTTGCATGATTCCTTCTGTTCTTCACGTTTACAATGTTATGAAATCAGCTGAAGTAGTACCTTAGAAGTCATTTTTGATGAGGTATGTCTCTTGTGTAAAAAAACAGGAGAAAATAGATTTTTAGACTACAGAAATTGTTCAATTTATTGAATTAGAAACACTGCAAAAAATAACTTTCTTATTAGTATTTTTCTCTTGTTTTCAGTACAAATACCAAAAAAATTCTTAAGTCAAGATGCATTTTCTTGATGGGCAAAATGACCTAAGAATATAAGTCTAATTTTTAGACCAAAATATCAAACTTGTGCTTAAAACAAAAAAAGCAAAAAAATTAATTCAAGAAAAATATTGTTTGTTTTAAGCACAAATTCACTTATTTATTTTTGTTTTTGTCTTAAAGCTAGATTTTGCTTATCAAGAAAATGCATCTTGTTTTAAGACTTTTTAGATATTTGTACTGAAAATAAGACAAAAATTCTATTAAGTAAGAAGAAAGTCATTTTTTGCATTGAACCCACAACAATAAAAAAAAGAAAAAAAAACATGTCCCCATTTTTTTAATTCATAGATAACAACAAATCAGATTTTTATGATATTTTCACCATTTAACTAGGAAATGTCCCCGGTTTTCATTTAAAAAATCTGGTCACCTTATCTTATAGGTCCATCATCCTGCATGCGCTACACAGCATTGGTAAGTCATTTCTTTCACTTTTGTACTGCTGTTAGGAGCTAAATCTTATTTTTGTAACTAATATACAATTATTATTCTTTGACTCGCAGTACTCAAATATACAATGGTTGGTTAATTTGTTTTCAGATAAATGCTGAATTTGAAAGAATCACTACTGTCTTATGTTCCTGCGTGTCACCTGGACCTCCAATCCAAAAACCTGATGAAACTCTTCTATCAGAAAGGAGGACAGCTAGCAAAAAGGCTTCAAACAATCAATGATCAAATGACAGATGTAAGTAATATAGATTCATAGACATAAAATGTGTAAACCTTGTTGGAAGTACAGAACATTTAGTATGTTTTAGTTACAACATCTTTTGGCACACGGGTCATTAAAACACCTGGGAAGATTTAAAGGGGTAGTTCATCCAAAAATAAAAATTCTCATCACTTACTCCCTATCATGTTGTTACAAACCTTTATAAATGTCTTTGTTCTGATGAACACTAAGGAGGATATTTTGAGGAATGTTTGTAACCAAACCAATCATAAGCCCCATTCACTTCCATAGTGGAGAAAAATAATACTATTGAAGTGAATGGGGCTCATGAACAGTTTGGTTGCAAACATTTCTCAAAATAAATATCTTCCTTCATGTTAATCAGAACAAAGACATTTATACAGGTTTGTAACAACATGAGAGTGAGAAAATGAGAGAATTCACTTTTGCTGTGATTGTCAGGTATGGTAGCACACACTCGAAATGTGGCCTCTTTATTTAACTCATCCCAGTGTAGTGAACACACACACACACACACACACACACACAGAGCAGTGGACAGTGCAGCTGCCTTGCTTTGTAACCCATATATTTGTAACCAATTGTAACATGCTGTGGCAATGCACATGGGTCTGTATACTTACATTTATATTTGTTTGCATTGTACTAATTTCCAATGACACTTTTATTGTAACGGTAACCTTTTTTCTGTTTCTTTAACTACATTTGTTTGTTTTGTACAGGGCATGGATGAAGTCAGCATCAGTGAGGTCATTTGAAGACACCACTGTTGGGATTTGTGCTCTCAAACAACATGCTTCTTGTGATGAAGAAGAGGATCTTTGTATAGTCCTGGAAGGCATGAAGGTGTTGCAACATCATGCCATGTTGTTTGAGCTGATGTATGCCTTAAACCTGAGCTATCCTGATCTCCGCTTTATTTTTGAGGAAATCCAAAAGATTTTAATGGAACTGCATTGAGAGTAACTTTAACGAACAGTTTCTTTCAGTGAAAGGATCAGAAAGACTGTGCTGCTCATTTTTGACTTTGTTTATCTGTTTTAAGTGTTTTCTCTTATTAATACATTAACCGTTTGCTGCTCAGAGTCGATTTTGGAAATGGTTGTTGTATTTTGTTTTTGTTGAATCTATGATTAACAGTTTATACAAATGCTGTAGCTCTGACTTTCTGAAGGATTGATATTTTCCAGTTTGTAAATCCATTTTAAAAATAATAGTACTTACTGTTTTGCATGTCTCTTTGGAATGCAGTGTTTGTGTTTTAGCACTTCTAAATCTACTGTGATAGTAACTATTTTAAACATTTGGGTCAGTTTCATCCTAATATAACTAGGGCCTAGTCATGAATTAATCTACAACCTGTTTGGGAAATTGCCCCTTTATGTATGTACTGCATGTGCTGATTGTTGTAATAGTTATTGACTGTTATTGAATTAATGTGTAGTGATTTAAATGAATTGATGATCTGAAAGCAGTGGTTTGCCTCAATATCACTAAACATTTGTACAAAACTCTTCACTTTTTATGCCAATGCAAATGTATTTTGTATTTAAAAAGAAATAAATAACATTTGGATAATTATGGGTGATTATTCTGGTGCCAGAGACATAATGAAATTGCTTTAGAGTTACATAATCCCATAATATAAGCATTAAAAAAGCATGTTGGAATTACAGATGAAAATCTAGTCCCCTTACATAATTAAATTACTTAAACATTACAAAATAAATGTGTTATAGGAAAGAGAAATATCACTTTGAGTCAACATATTTGTATTAGACTACTTAAAATAATTAAAATGTTTTGGTCTGACACATAAAAATTATTTGAGGAAAATTATTTTGGTTTTAAACAATCGGATCATGTGGGACCGATGTACACATTAAAATTACGTAAATTGAAAGGATTTTTTTTTTCAGTGTAGTCTGAACAAAAAATCTGATCTGGCAATACAGTATGTAGAAGTTAAATGTATTGATATGGCTGGATTAAGAACCTCTGCTTATTAAATGATGAGAAATATTTTTAGACACAGGACAAACATGGAAGTACCTCATAGGATTGACTGTGGCTATTCTGCTTATGCATGTTTGTGTGGTAAAAACACTTGATTTCCCAGAAACACACATGGATTCACAGGTAAAGCAACATTTATAAGCGAGCCTTAAAAATTAAAATGAACAGATTCTGGGCAATTTCATTAATCTAAGATTACCCTTTATTAAAGATTAAATGCTGATATTGGAAAGGAGAAAGCGGGGCACAACCAAATGCTTTTTGGTTTTGACCATTCAAAACATATTGAAGTAGATTAATTATTGTTTTTACAAAACACTGTTTTATTTAGTATCTTACTGAAAAAAAAAACATTTTTAGAATTAGCAGGAAATCGTTTTTTTTAACAGTAAGAGAAAACGACCAAAAGCACAGATTACTCTGCCCTAAATTAGTTTGTTCCCCGCTCACCCCTACATATTAAATAAATGTTTAACTTTGTCTATAGCAATAATAACTGTAAGCTTACTTAAATGCTTAATAAAAATGAAAGTAATTTAATGAAATATAATTTCTTTGCAGTTTAGTTACACAGATTGGCTACAGCATCATATAATAAAAAAAGACACAGGTTTGATTCACCGTTATATTCTTAATCTTTATATAGTAATCTAACATGTTTTAAATTTAACCTAATATCAAATTTGATTTACCCAATAATTTAATTAACCTCCAGCAATCTGAGAAACATATGTCCATCATCTTAAAGACAAGCACATTTGGAGTTATTTTAGTAAATGTTCTTGGTCTTCCATGCTTTATAACGATAGAAAACGGGCATCAGGGAACAACTTCTGACTTTAAACCCCCAAAAAGTGCATTCATCCTCCACAGAAGTAATCCACACAGCTCCAATGGGTTTAAAGTCTTCTGCCAGTGATCGATGCGATTTTGTAAGAAAAATATCCATATTTTAAACTTTATAAAGTGTAATAACTATAGCTTCCAGTAACGACATCATCTTGAATTTGTGTGAAAACAGTTTTAGCATAGTGAGCATTGGCTACCAGGGACGTGCACAGACATTTTGAGGGGCAGGGGCTCAAGTGAAATAAAGGGCACTTCTCATAATTATGTATTTTTTTCTTTTTTTTAACAAAAAAGTATATATATTAACGCAACTCTGACTTCCTTTTTAAAAAATTTATTTAAAAAGTTAATTCATTTTATCTTCCTCAAACTCACGCAATTGCTTCATTTTCAAAAGATGTCTACAAAATAATCAGTTCACACAGAAAACATGGTCTCCTTAGTATGCTAGGTTTATAGAGCAGCAAAGGAAACCATTACACGACAATGTGCATGTTTTGAAAACATTTTCTATGCTACTTGTTTCAAGTAAATATTTAGAATAACCTAAATAACTGCATCAAGCAGAGGGGCTTGTTTTACTAATTTTGTTTTTTTATTTTGCACAAGGCACTAACTACATCATTTTAATTATTTTGGTGTAATCAGAATACACAACACTTTAAAATCAACATAAATATGCACTCTTAACTGAAGAGGGCTGTTGCTGCTATTTTGTTAACTTTACTGAAAAAAATTCACTGCAAAAACGATTAACAAAATACAGCAACTTAAAAATAATTTTGAATGTTTCATGTTAACTTATTTCTACTCAGTTTTATTTATTATTTACCAGATGCAGTTACTCAGATTTACTAAATTTTTATAGTGTATCCTCCATCTGTTTGCATCTGTATAGATTTCTTCTAAATTCACCAATTTAGATTTCTAATTTTAGGGGGACAGACTCTTGATGTAAGTCGAGGTGTACGCCCCAACATTAAATTACACATTAATTTACAAATTTGTTTAAATGCTAAAAACAAAGTTGTGACTTCTGAGTTAGCGATACATGCCAATAAATGCTATATGCTAACGTTTAGCTAAAGTTCTATTAGTTAACAATTAGTTGTTACTCAAAATCTGTATTTTCGTCTGATAAGGGCTCAACATAAGGTCTGTTTACAATGTGAGCTTCTGGCATGAGCCTCAGAGCAGAGCCAATCAGAGCAGAGCTCAACATTATTATTCATGACCCTTTCAAATAGGGCAAAAATAGACAATTTCATTCAAATGACAAATTCTAGGGTTGTAAATGGACATGTAAAAACGTTTCTGGATAATTTTTGCACTTCATAAAGCCCCATACCTTCTATGGAATTATCAAAGAACAATTTAACATATTATGGCAACACCTCCTATGGCACCTTTAATCTTAGGTTTCATATTTATTAGGGTTACACATGTCAGAAACAACAAATATAGATTAGGCCTATTTTATTTGTATTTTATATTTTACTTTTTTGTAACATCAGTGAAAATTCTGACTGGGCAAGTAAAATACTGAACCATCAGATTTCTCCCCAATCTACTACATCACTCCAGTATAACACATTATACTTATTTAACAGCCATTACAGAAAACGCAAACAAAAAAGCTTACTACTGCAGTTTTTTTGCAATTCTGCAATTATTTTATTGTTTGTGCTTTATTATTTTATGAGCAGTCTGTTAAACTACATACACGATTATACGGTTACAAGTTTGCAACTCTTCAGGTTAATATGGGATTGCCGTGGAAAACAATGTCCCTGAATCGTTATGTGTAACAACGTGTCCCATTTTTGTGCATAAAACTGTTAATATAAGAATATTTTCTTCCTCAGTCACTTACCGGTAACCTGCCTGCATATCGCGTCTCATTCGGACTGTCAGAGTTTTGGCGCTTCTTACAAGCACGAATGCAGCCTACAATACACCAGTAAAGACCAACCAATCATAAAGCGAAGTAGCTTAGAGAGGCGGGACTTAAGAAAGATAAAGCCAATCATATTAGCGATGTGAGTTTTGGAGGCGGGACTCATCTGTTAACCGTTTGTGTACCACAAAAAGCGCTATTTTTCTTTTTATGAGTTTAAATCTCATTTAAATGTTTCCTGAATGAATTAATATTAAATTAAATAAGTAATAAGTTAAAAACACAAGAAACAGACAGACATCAGTTGTTATATGAATAAAGATCATATTATTTTTTTAAAAAAGCACCCGAGAAAAAAGGGCACTTTCTCTCCAGGAATTAAAAGGGCAGGTGCTCAAGCCCCCTTTGATGTCTATGTGTGCACGTGCCTGTTGGTTACCAATATGAGTCCAAGGCGGGATCTTGACAGAAGCTTGATTTCATAGTTTATAGTTTAAAATATGGATATTTTTGTTACAAAAACTAATCGATTACCCGCAAAAGACCTTTTATTTACCCCATTGGGGCCGTGTGGATTGCTTCTGTGAAGGATGGATGCACGTTTTTGGGGTTTGACGTCGGAGGTTGTTCCCTGGTCCCTGTTTTCTACCGTTGTAGGCTTGGAGGAGCGGGGACATTCTAAAATAACTCCAAATGTGTTTGGACATCTGTATCTCGGGTTGCTTAAGGGTGAGTAAATCATAGAGTAATTTTGTTATTTGGCTGAAGTATTGCTTTAAATGTGCACAAAGTAAACAGTTTAATATTTTAACTCATTACTGAATAAGCAGTAATTTTTACATGTTATACAAATAAATAATTCAACACTACCATCAACAATTTCAGTAAAACCAACAACTACAATAACGACGACGACGACAAAAACAAATGACACACTTAAATCAATACAACCACTATCAACAGGTATACTGTAAAAATACTGAGATGTATAATATTTAACTATTCACCATTAAGTACATTTTACAGTTGTTTTAATGTCAATGAATGTCAAGCTTAATGATTTAATTTAAAATTCCATGAACTAATTTTAAAAAAATGTATTTGTTGAATTGATAAAGAAATAACACAAACAAAACATTTAAAAATTACTTAATTCATCTCGGGAAAGCAAACTAGGCTATAATAATTGCTCTGTTAAAGTGTTTTTCCAAAATTACATTTTCAGGAAAAAGTTTAGAAGGAATTTAAAACGATTATAAATTCGTTATGTTTGTGTTCTTAATGTCATTTAAATGGGTTTGTTCCAATGTTAATGATGATGTTTGGTTTTGACATTGAGGATTGTTGTTTAATCCTGTTGCTACTATGTGCATGTTTTATTTTAACATTTTTGTTTGCAGTTATGCATATGTCAATGAGATTAAATCTTATTTTTGACATCAGTCTCACTAACAAAGCGGATGCAAAGTTCATATTCCATGTAGATCTCATTACATCCGCAGTGAGTATTGGATATTTCATATACAAATTCATTGCCTTTTTTGTTGTTGTTACATAACTCAGTGTACATTAAGTGCTTTTGTTTTTTACAGATTGAAAATAGTTACAAGAATCTGCCTAACTACATTCAAGGTTCAGTAAATGTCATTGGCTTCAGGTATGAAAGTCTAGAATCTACTGTATACTCGAATGTCACTGGAAATGTGCCTTTGTTGTCTTTAACTCTTGTTCCAGTGTCTTCTTACTGCCATGGTTTGTGTTTTTCTCCATAGGTCTGGTAGCATTATAGCAGACTACACGATTAATACAACCAACAGCAATATGGATGTTACAGCCGCAAACATACAAGTCTTCAACATCCTAGCAGCAGAAGGAATCCCTTTAGCTCAGGATGCTTTTGCTGAATGTGGTATAAAATCTTAAAACATTTGTATTTTTAAATTCCTCTGGAACTCTGTGCTGTTTGTTTTTTATGGTGTTTATTGCACATTCTTCAGTGTCACATAATATTTACTTTTCAATTCATGATTCATTAAAATGTATTTAACTTAACTAATATTATTATGAGCATTAATAATTGTTAAAAAACAAGAAAGGTGAGATGAGCTGTACTGCTTTTATTTTTAGAGGAAAAAATCCTGACAACCAAAAATAAATATTATCCCCTGCAAGATGTGGAACTGAGGTGTATGCGTCCAAATTCTGTTATGGGAACAATGAAATGGAGTGTGAATGACAAAGATCTTGCAGGAAACAGTTCAAAATACACCATTACAAATGATGAGATCAGTAGCACTCTTATTGTAAAAGGTGCAAGTGAAAGTGACAGTGGTGAGTTACAGGATTGATCTTTGTCTGTCAGTAAAGTCTTATAAAGCCTCCCTTTTTCTAAAAGGAGATAAAACCAATGTTTTAGTAAAATACTATAGTATAACTGCCTAAGTGCACATTGAAAAATTCTTCAATGAACCAAACTGAGTAGATTTAATCTGATTGACTGATAAATAATACATATGTATTGATTTTTTTCACTTGCAGGTAGATACTCATGTATCATACAAAGCTTCCCAATACATTACATTCAGTGGCAATCAGTATCTATCGAACCACAACCTAATATTAAAGTGGACAAAACTGATGTGCAGCTTCTGTGTCAAGACCAGACTGTCCCGCTGACATGCTGTGCAGATGGTTACACGATTGAGTGGTCTGGGATTTCTGCTGGTGATGTAGTGATACATTCAGGTTGAGCAGACACAAAGATGTTGCTTTATTTGTGTGATGTTAGTTCCAATTTGAGTACATTTGGTTCCAAGAGTTCACACTGAAACTCTAGGATTCAAAATCCAGCTTGTATTTCAAGTAAAGTTTAAAACTACAGTCTGTATCTTTAAGCTGTATATAACTGCAGGTTACTTATGTACAGGCGGTTTGGGCACCCCTGACAATTTCCATGATTTTCATTTGGATCAGCAATTTCAGTTTGATCTGTCAAATAACTGAAGGACACAGTTATATTTCAGTAGTGAAAAGAGGGTTTATGGGATTAACAGAAAATGTGCAAATGTGCAACCTCATTTCACTACTAAAATATTACTGTCTTTTAGTTATGTATGGATCAAAATGAAATTGCTCATTCAAACACCCAAATATTTATAAATGACAATTAAAAAAGGTGTCAAACTGACATTTTATATGTGAAACCATACTTAACAGCCCAACTTATTACTAGCTTATTACTATGGATATGATGATACTAATACTACTACTACTAGTTACTACTATGTGCTCAATAGCCTCTTTCACACAGTAATTCTGGTAAATTACCAGTAAATTACCAGTAAAGACTGTATGTGTGAAAGGGACTAAGACTGATGTACCAAAAAAGTTATGGATTGCAGCTTTATGAAAATAGAAAAGATTGTAATGCAATAAATTAATCATCAGTCATTAATCACCTGTTTTAGGTGTTAAATGTGATATTATATGATAATCTGCGTTTCCTCATTGTGCGAATAACAAATTAAAAAATAATTTCACTTGTGGAATCCTATTTTACTGTATGTGTTATTTATTCATTTGCTTTTGCAATTAGGACCTGGCTGCATCACTTTACAACATAAAATCTTAAGCACAAATTGTGGGTCTAAAGAAATCTTTACATGCCAACTAAAGAACATGCCAGAATTACAAACTTTTGATTATAGCAGGAGGACAGTCCAAGTTCAGACAGTCAATGGTGAGCATTAAATCTCTCTTTCTCTACATTCAGTATTTAGTTTGTTATTCTGTTTATATTATAAATAAATGACTTAATATCGTTCTAAACCTAAATATTTGCAAATTTCAGAGTATGACTGTATAAATGACATGCTTGGAGTTGGAAATATAGGTGACAATGTTACGGGCCAGTGTGAAAAAGGCCTGGAAGGCTACATAACTTATGAATGTAAACAGATAAATGTCGCAAAAATATGGGCAGAATTACAGAGAGATTGTGTTCTTCAAGCATTCAAAGACCTTGAAAGGAGATATGATGTAATCTATTAATCATATTGCTTCACAAATGGAAAAATGTCTATTATAAATATTTCTAGTATTTACTTGTCTTCTTATTTTGTAATGTAGGTTTTGTTTGTGGATGAGATGCCAGTGTTTATGACAGATCTCCGTAACACTGTAGTGCAAAATAATACTGTGATAACACAATCTGCTGACACTGTCAAAGCCATTGTTGACATACTTAACACAATTGCTAGTATCTCACAAACTATTACCATCAGTCAACCTGTGATGGAGGTATGTGTATGTAGTTTTTATGTAAATGTACCATGGATTATATATTTCTTTTATGCAAATTTATGTCTGTTGTCCTCTTTACCCATCATGAAAGGAAAGCTACGGTAGCCGTCAAAATACAAACGGCATCGTCTGAGACCACATAGAAACAGGCTCTGTAGAGTTGTGTGTCTGTTTAGGGCTACTGTAGAAAAATGGCAATCCATAATCGTGACTTCCATGTAGGGGGACCCATGGTGGATGTACATAAAAACGTCTCATTTTGTGCAAATTAATCATAACGTTTCATTATGTAAGGTTTTTATACAACGTATATAAACGTAGTTATGTATGTTATATTGCATTTCTATCAATAGATCCTCCTAAAATGTACCCATTGCACCTTTAAATGCATATTAGCGTTTGATTTGAAGCGTCTGGTTGAAGCTTGCATGCTCTCACTGGCTATAAAATTATTTGCCACAAGCCTTGAATTGGGCCATGGTCCACCAATTGCTGTTGGTGCAAATTAGGCCCAAAATCTAGTCTCCTAATACTGTAATGGAAGTTAGTTGACATGTCGATGAAACATTCTTTATAGTCAACAGAATGTCACAGGGAACCATCAAATAATGTGATACCAGGAAAGATATTAAAATCTGATAGTTTCTATTAAATTGTGGCTAATTCAAATGATTGTGTTTTAATTGGACAGCCACATTTTTATTGCACTTTTAGATATTGCACACATTGGCATGTTTGTTTATTTGTTTTGTTCATTGTACTAATCATAGTTTTTATTTAATTTCCAGGATTTTCTTAAAACAGTGGACATCATTTTATCAGATGAATCTAAAAACACATGGACAGAATTGAACAGTGACAACAAAACAGAAAACAAAAGCACTGATCTTCTTCAAGCTATTGAGACTATGAGTGATCGTCTCTCTAATGATGATTATATGATTAAGGAAACCTCCATTCAGTTACATAGAAAAACAATTACAAACTCATTTACTAAAACATTTTCACTGCCAAACTCAACTACTCAGATTGTGATACCAAGTGTTCTTGAACCGACCCTCATAACCATTATAATCTTCACAAACCTTGACAATGCTTTACCAACTCGAAATACTTCTAATAATGACAGCAAGACATCAGAAAACATCATCAATGGAGACGTGGTTGTTGTTAGAGTAAATGAAACAATTAACAACATTTCATTTACTTTCGATACTACAGATCCATCATTGACAAATCCTCAGTGTGTCTTTTGGAACTTTTCTCTGGATCGATGGGATTCCACTGGATGTAAAGTCAAGCGCTTTGAGAATAAAACAGTTACATGTGAATGCAACCACACAACGTCTTTTTCAATCCTGATGTCACCGTTTGCAGTTGATAACCCAGCCTTAGCCTATATAACATACATTGGTGTAGCTATTTCATTAGCCAGCTTACTTCTGTGCCTCTTCATTGAGGCGATCGTATGGAAGTCAGCAACAAGAAATGACACGTCGTACATGCGTCACGTCTCAATAGTCAACATCGCTGTGTCACTGCTGATCGCAGACACCTGTTTTATCATCGGAGCTGCAATTGCAGACCAAGAGCAGCCGATCTCAGTGGGTCGCTGCAGTCCAGTAGTTTTCTTCATGCACTTTTTTTACCTGGCTGTTTTCTTCTGGATGTTCATTTCAGCACTTTTGCTTCTTTCCCGCACCATCACGGTCTTTTCTCAAATGTCAAAGACTAATATGATGGTCATTGCCTTCACTTTTGGTTATTGTGCACCTTTGCTCATAGCGGCTATTACTGTCGCATCCACAGCTGGACCTCAACACTATATCACAAAAGAAAATGCATGTTGGCTGAACTGGTATGAATCTAAGGCCCTGCTGGCATTTGTGATTCCAGCTTTGACTATTGTTGGCTTTAACCTCCTGGTTTTGATTGTGGTTGTGATGCGGATGAGAAGGATTGGTGCACATGAGAAACACACTCTTGTGGTCATTGTACAATGTGTGGCCATTCTGACTCCTATCTTTGGTCTAACATGGGGATTAGGGATTGGAACCATGGTGTCACGTGGCTTGATCATTCATATGATGTTTGCAATCCTCAATTCACTGCAGGTACCATTTTATTTTTGATATATTTATTTACAATTGATACTGTCTGTTTTGTTTGTATTTGTTCCAACAGCACTTTATATATTTATTACATGGCTCTTTGCAATACTTAATTCTGATATTCATCCTTTATGCATGGTTCGATAATTGTCATTAACCACAGCATATCCAAAATACAATGATACTGGGCCAGGTTTCCCAAAAGCATAGTAAGGCTAAGTAGATCGTAAAAACGATCGTACGAATTATCTTAGAATTACGGGCCGTTTCCCAAAAGCTTCGTAGCTTAAGTAGCACTTGAAAATCATCGTAGATCTATGAGTGCTCTGGAGTAATCGTTAATTCATAAGTGCATCGTAAGACAACAGAGTTACAAGGTCACCTGCAGGACAACCAGCAAATTGCATTCCTGCAATAACGACAATGTAGTGTTTTAAATGTATATTTATTTATTGGGGTTCTTCTTTGTTTATTTGTTTAAATTACTTTAATATAATATATTTAAAATTAAAATGTGAAATAAAATTTAAATGACTTAACATAAATTAATAAAGAAAGAAAATGTATTGGTACAATTTTTGGTAAAAGTTGGTACTAGCAAATTAAAAAATGGTTCCTACCAATTGCTGCTATAATTCATCTAGGCTAAAGTAAAAAAAATGTTTTGAAGGGTATGGCATCTGATTAAAGAAACCAAACAAATATTTACGGTACAATGCATTAATCCATAATGGGGCGGTTTCCCGGACAGGGATTAGACTAGTCCTAGACTAAAACATTTTTAAGAGCTGTCCAAACTGACAACAACTTGCACTGACATATCTTAAAATACATCAGGGCCCTTTGTTTTGCCTCAAAATGCACACAGGTAATGTTTTCAGTAAGGCATATTTGTTAAAACGAGTTATATTTCCTAATTAAACTAAGGCCTAGTCCTGGATTAAGCTAATCCCTGTCCGGGAAACCACCCCAATAATAAATAAACATAGATAAACAACAAATAACAATATTAATCTAAACTATAATATAAAATGCAGAAGGTATTTAGCAATGGGACGAGTCCTAACTAATACGGAAAAGAATATTTCATTATGAACAATTTTAAACCATTTAAAAGGTCATTGAACAATAATAAAAAATATTCTAAAAAATATTAGTGCACATCGGCTAAAGATCATTAGCCTAAACAAGCTTCTGCTACAAATTCGAGTCATTCTATTGGTGACATTTCAACACTTGACAAACGGATAGCGACTCGTAAGTAGCACTTAAAACCCAGCTGCGAGCAATCGTTTCACGTGCATAAACAACGAATGTTCGTTAAGTAGCTCGTAGAAAGCGCTCTTAAGTGCTAAGTTTAATCGTTATCCGGAAACCCAGCCTTGGGCTGTTTATTAGATTTTTTCTTTTTTTGGGGGGGGGGGTTATCCCTGTTTTTTTTTGATACCTATACTTTCTAAAATCTAAAATTAATACTTTGTGTCTATTTAGGTATCATATGACATAGCTGTGTAATAAGCAGTAATGTTTGCTAGTCATTAAAAATAATTAAACTCACCCTGCCAGATTTTATTTGAGTACAGTACATTATTCCTTAAATAACATATTAATCAATGTATTAAAACTCATATTTAACAACTGACTTACAGCAGCTAAGTGTAATGTTTTCATCTTATGTATTTGTAACACTTCTTTCAACAGGGATTTTTTGTTTTGGTGTTTGGAACACTTTCAGACAGAAAGGTTAGAAAGGACTTTATTTTGTTGCTGTGTGTTTTGCAAAATTCTTGTGATTCTTCTACATTATATACTCAATATAACATTATAATCAAAATATTGGATTTTACTTTTTTTGCCTGATGTCACTAAATACAGTACAACATTGTATTACATTAAATACCTGTTTCATCTTCCACTTCATGTTAAATGATGTTTAAGTCTTGGTGACACATGGTTTTTCGTTGCAGGTCCAAGAGTCACTGCAAACATTGTTACAGAATCTCAGTACCAGGGTAAGTTATATTATATAAATCACACTGCATAAAGCGGACTGCATCTCTATGACCTCTTGCTCAACATTATTCCTACAGTTAATAACGTGAATCTTAATTTATGCTCTGCAGTAATGTATAGGGTTTATCTTTATCTGTACCCTAACTCTATATTACAGAGCACTAATACAGAAAGTGGAGTTTTTGTCTTATGTAAGTGTACACAATCTCTCTCTCTCTCTCTCTCTCTCTCTCTCTCCAAATATACATAAAGCTTACATTTGTATGCAAAAAATAAAAAATACTGGAGATTTAAAAACAACACAACAGTTCTTAAGTAACAGATAACTATTTCCAGATGTGAACAGTATATATGACGCAAGAAGTGTCTCATCATCTTCATCTTCTGACAGCTCCACTGCATCAAACACTGATTGATTCTGCTGTGAGAGAACATTTTTATGTTCTGAGATAAATACATGAAGTAGTTTTTAGTTTTATTATATAATGCACTTTAAATCATGTTATTAACAGTATGTCTATGAGCAGATAAATCTAGGGGACAATATGGGCTAGTTGTCACAGTCTTTACTGGTTCACTAAGTTAAGCTTAAAGGAACAGTATGTAGGAAATGTATATCAATTAATCATAAAATGGCACTGATATGTCACTAGACATTAAGAAATCATTTTCCTTCCAAATACTTATAACACTGACAACAGTGGTCTGGCCAGGATATTGTCATTTAAAAAGTGGAGTTGCAGCCCTCAACTGATGTTTATGTTGTCATTTTGTTTATTGTCCACCAGTTGTGTGATTGCAGTACCAGTTTTGGCCATAAGTTTTGTGATTGCAATACCAGTTTTGGCCACAATCCTACATACTGTTTCTTTAAGTTCTAAGTCGGTTAAAGGAATAGTCTACCCTTTTGCCATATTAAACTATGTTATGACCTCAACCTAGACGAATTAATACATACCTATCTATTTTTAATGCGTGCACTGTACAGCGCTTTGTGAATGTGTTAGCATTTAGCCTAGCCCCATTCATTCCTATGGTACCAAAAAAAAGTTTTATTTTGTGGCACCATACTTACTGGTATAACTCCTCATGTAACAGTCTTAAAATAGGGAAAACACGGAAGTGTTTGGTGGCTTCCCTGTTTGGTACCATAGGAATGAATGGGTATAAGCTAAATGCTAACACATTGACGATGCGCTGTACAGTGCACGCATTGAAAAAAAATAGATATGTATTAATTTGTCTAAGTTGAGGTAATAACATAGTTTAATATGGCAAAAGAGTAGACTATTCCTTTAAGCTTAAGTTCTACACATAACTTAAAGTCTTTGCTACACAAGAAAGTGCCACTAGTGCACTTTTATGAACAGAACAGAAAAGAGCTTTTGGAATAGATGTTGGAGGGCAGTTCTGACCTAATGGTTAGAGAGTCAAGCTTGTAACCCGACGGCCTCAGGTTTGAGTCTCACAGCTGGCAGGTTGTGACTGAGGTACCCAATGATAGCTGCACACTGCTCCGGGTGTATGTGTGTTCATGACTTGCAGTGCTTGAGTTCACTACTTAAATGCAGAGGTCACATTTCGAATATGAGCTAAACACGTCAAGTTTACTTTCACTTTGATACCAACAAACAAAATGCATTTATGTAACTGACCTTTCAACTCTCAAATCATTACTGAACCTTGTGATAACCTTGTTAACTTA
Source organism: Misgurnus anguillicaudatus (assembly GCF_027580225.2). NCBI lineage: Eukaryota > Metazoa > Chordata > Actinopteri > Cypriniformes > Cobitidae > Misgurnus > Misgurnus anguillicaudatus. Next base: position 27,554,607 of record NC_073354.2, on the reverse strand, counting down.
ATCTCCAATTCTAAATCAAATGTTGTGTATTTTCTTAAAATGTATTTATTTTTACAAAATGTATTGACAGTGCTAATTTTTTTAGGCTAGACTGAATCTTTTCAGTTGTATAAATTCATCCTGTATTCTTTTTTTTGTTTTTTTTTTTTTTGCTTGGATTGAAATCAACAAAAATGTATCGCTTCACCAATAATGGTGCATATCCATTTGGAATGGTGAAGATGTGTGTGTTGAGTGAATTCAGTTCCTCTCGTCAACGCTGCTGCATGACCTAAGCTCGGAGCTCCATGGAGTTTATAGTCTAAATCCTTTTTTACTACTATCTTGTTCCTACTGATATAATATACCTAATTAGTTTATCTCTAGAATACCTTCTTGATATTATTGAATAGAACTACTAAGTGAAAGGACTCATTACCAGTAAACACCCAGTGTTAGCATATAGCCTGCATGTATACATATAGCTGGGTGACTGTCAGGCAGCATCATATCCGACACCCACAGCTGCTCCTGTGTTTCTATCTAACAGATTCTCCCCCCTCAGCAGCATTCCAGCTGAAACGTCTGTTAAAAGTGCCCTGGTTATTAGTGATTCTATTCTCAGGAGCGTGAAAGTAGAGGCACCAGCCACCATAGTCGAATGTATACCGGAAGCCAGAGCGTCTGACATTAGATCCACTCACACGCCGCCCAGCGCAGCCTCGCCTCGGCAAGCCCATCAGAAATCGACTGCTGGCTCTGATATCTCTGTGGCGTTTAAACATGTGATGAGTTAATTAATTTTAATTTCTTATACTTAATAATAAAAGGGTTATGTTTTAAATCATAGGATTGCACTTAATTGATATCGCTGCTGAATGATATCTCATATCTTTCACATTTGTTATAACCGGACTGCGTCCTGCCTGCGAATTTGAACTTCAGAGTTGAAGGAGCGGGTGGAGAAATAGTCACAATATCATAACAATTTTAAATAAAACTTCTAAATATACCCGGCAAATATATCGGCAAAGACGCAAATACTCAACGTTTTTGTAATGATATTTTTGTAAAGATATATTTAAAGGTGTGTTATGTTATGTGTCCGAAGTAAAGTGGAGCTACTTTAGTTAAGCCTGGATATAGGGGTTGGTTGGACCAGAGGGAATACATGGCGAGACTGTCTCCTCTTGAACGGGCTGAAGTTCTCCTTAATGGCCCTGCAGATGTTCTGACTGACTTTGGAGTGCTTTTTGGACTGTTTTATGCCCTCTATTTAGAGAAGACTTAATTCTGTATGTTCAGTCTGTATGATAAGTGAATATAAAGCTTTTGTTTTTATGTGACTGAAGTTAATTATTTTGTTAACAACACCAGCATAAATTAATTGATAAATAATTTAAAAATGTTATTAAAAAATCCCAAATAATAAATATTAATTAAACTAACACATAAAACATTGAGTAAAAACTTACATTTTAATTGACAGGGTCTTTGTTGTAAGTTTTTAAAGATTCAACTGATTAAAACATTTTAGTTGAATGAACTATAAAGCTAGTGGAGCAAACTTTAGTTTGGGCCAACTAAAAAACAACAATCCAGGTAATACTTTGGAGACAGAAATTGAGTGAACGTAAAATTTCTGTGGAACTAGTTACTAAAAAAAATTTATTGAGCCAACAATTTATTTTTTACAGTGTAGACACCAAAAACCAAAGTGGATAAGATGATAATTAATAAATTTTCAGGTCTAATATGAACATAATTGTTGTTTAGTCACATGTGCGTTTTTAACTCTCCAGCTTTTGTTATATTCTGTAGCTCTGCTCCACTCGTATTCTTCCCCACAGGGACTGTTTGTTTACAAGGTCATGTGTGTGCTTGGTGATGTCAAAGTAACACGAGAGCGACTTCTTCATATGACTGCTCGAATCGCTCTCGCTGTACTTTAATTTAATTTGTTTGTCGGTTGTTATAGTGCCACATGAACTTGAATACACCAGTGTGCTTTCCAATCACTTTTGCACCGTGGTAATTTAATTTCATATGATGATCGATTACGCAGTGCCGCATAAAGTCAAACAGATCAAATACTGTATATATAGCCAACTGTATATGAAGTTCAACCCGCCAAACTAGCAAGAGGAGCATTGTTAGTGATTCAAATGTTAATTTATGAATGAAAGTATGAAAGGTGTGTCACAAACCCAAATCCTCACTCTTTTAACCTTGTAATGCCTTCCGTGGGTACACGGAAATTCTTGACCTTTTCTAATGGGTATACGGCGTATATCACGTTAGACTACACCACTGAAAAAACAAACAAAACATGGTTACAAGAGTTAAACCATACTTACTGTAATATTTTTCATTTCACTGAGCGCATCCTTTTCGCGTTGGTCTTTCTCGTTATCTGCAACGCATGACGCCTATTTCGCATATTCACTATTATAGCATCTATTTCAACTGCAGTAAACGCAGCGCGTCATATTCAGCACCAAGATAACTGACATATTTATATTGACAAATTAAATGCACCATTCCTTACAAAGTTTAGGTCTAGTTAACCACACTATACCAATAGGATGTAAAAGAAAATTAAAACAACGTTCATATTACTGAACAAATCAAACGAATGCAGACACAAGGTCCCCTACTGGGTGGGCCCCTGGGCTCAAGCCCAATGGTAAGTTCAGCCATGCTTGTATTGGAAGGCCAGGAATCAAACCTGACAGGTTTATTTTACGAAACGCTGTTTCTACTTTAGTATTATGGGTGGATCATTTGACAAGGAAACAAAAAAGTCCACAGAAGACATATGATGTCACTTCAGGTAAGAGTGCTCAACATTTTTTAAGTATAATAATAAATGTTCTTTTGTGATGGTAATTATAAGTCACTATTTTATCATAATTTCTGTGGATATGTGGCAAAGTTGTATCAGTTATGTAAGCACAAGATGTTTATTATTTTTCTTAGATAGTTACTTTACCCAAGTATTTTTTTACCGTAGTAAATTACAGTATAACAACTATTTAGCATAACAGTTTATTAAGATATTACAGGGAACATGGCACATACTGTAATGTATGTAGTGTTTTGGTAATCATAATGATAAAATCTTGACATGTTTAATGGAATAAAATAATATAATACATTAAAAAATAATAAAGTCTCATGCTAACTTGTGCACTAAAATTGTCAGTGTTTACTAAGGTTAGTACTAGAATCTTGAATGAACCTGATTGTGTTTGTCCTGATGTTACTGTACATTTTTACAGGTGTAAAAGTAACATTTGAAGAAACATTAATGCTATTTTGTCCTAAATACTTCAGGGATTAAAATGAACCTTCAAGGTATGATAAATGACATTTACTTTAAGGTGGGTAGAAGGCCCCCTAATGGCCTTCATAGGGCAGAAATCTTGTAGCATTAGAAAAACCTTTAAACATTCTTGTTAGCTTTAACCCTACCCAACACTTCAGATTCAATCTGAAGTGAAGCCAAACAACTTGTTTAGCTGGTTTAGGTATTTTTGGTCGAGGTGGAACTGTAACATCCCTTCCACCATGGCATTTAGTTTGAATACAGACATCTGGTTTCATTGTGGGGTAAATATACAAAACTTCAGGCATAACATGAGCTCTGTTCTTAATAGTAAGAAAAAGTCATATTTTATGGATGACATTTTGTTGAAAAAAACGAAAATCTACTTTCTTTGGATTTTTCTCAAGCACTGTTTATATCCCTTGCACTTTGAAATTCATCTGTTAACAAATTATTGTTAAATTTTGGAGTTTTGGCCCTGTAATGAAACATGCACTGTTAAAGTTTCAGGCACAGTGAATCTATGCAAATTTGCATTTATAATCACCATTGTGGCTGTTCAAGCTAAAGTAACTGTAGTCTTAACAAAAAAATCTGATCTGGTTATACAAGTAAAAGTTAAATATATTGATATGGCTGGATTAAGAACCTCTGCTTATTAAATGATGAGAAATATTTTTAGATACAGGACAAACATGGAAGTACCTCATAGGATTGACTGTGGCTATTCTGCTTATGCATGTTTGTGTGGTAAAAACATTTGATTTCCAAAAAACATGCATCGATTCACAGGTAAAACATTTATAAGCAAGCCTTTAAAATTAAAATGAAATTTCTTTAATCTAAGATTACCCATTTACCCTTTATTAACGACTAAATGGTATTGAAATGGGGAAAGCGGCGCACAAACGAATGCTTTTTGGTTTTGGCCATTCAAAACATATTCAAGTAGATTCATTATTTTGTAAAAAAAAACTCTTTATTTAGTATCTTACTGAAAACCCTTAAAAAAAACTTTTTTTTAAGAATTAGCAGAAAATAGTTTTCTAACAGTAAGAGAAAACGACCAAAACGCTTAGGTTACTCACGTAACCCCGGTTCCCTGAAATAACGGGAACGAAGCATTGCGTCAGTTAGCTGACGCTATGGGGGAAACTCCTGTTTACTCCGTGACTGAAGCCTATTGGTTAACGTCTGTACAAAGTACAGACCAATGACGTTTGAACCCGCGCGCGGGAAGTACACGTCCTTATATAAGCGCGGTTCAAGCGTCAGGAGCTCATTATTATTCGACTGAAGCGCGCAGCCGAATAAACTCGCTGCGTAGACGTTTGTAGCACGGCAAGTGACGCAATGCTTCGTTCCCGTTATTTCAGGGAACCGGGGTTACGTGAGTAACCTAAGCGTTCCCTTTCAATACGGTTCACTTCGCATTGCGTCAGTTAGCTGACGCTATGGGGGAACGTAATCCCATCACGCCGTGCATACACAACGTACAGAAGTGCCTTACCGGAGAGACACTGCGTGTGGCCCTATACCCGGCATATTCACAGCTTTAAGCAATGTGTAAGCACCATATAAAATGTTGACGCGCACACGGTGGGGTTTTAAACGCACCGGGGGCACATAACATAGCACAAGACGGCGAGATACCGAGCGCGCCGCGGGTGTGCGAGATAAGTAAATTCAGAGTCACGTTGGTGAGCTCGCTGAGCGCACCGTGGTGTACACATAAAACGCATGAGCGTGCATGATTGACCAGAGAGAACCTGCGCTCGTAGGGCAGGGACGTCTAAGCTGTACAATCTGACAACGTAGACGGCGAAGACCAGCCGGCCGTGTAGCAGATATTAAATAGATACCCCTGTAGACCAAGTCCATGAAAAAGCCAAACTCTCACAGAGTGGGCTCTATATAGGACATAGCTCATAAAGGGGCGTGAGCCAGTGCGATGGTTTCAACGATCCATCTAAATAACCACTGTAAGCAACAGACATACATAGTGAGTGATCTGCGAAGCTCACGAACGGCCGATCTGACTATAATATGCGGCAGAACGGTTCGTAGCGTGGGATTATACAGATACCACAATAGTGTGAACCCAGGTGCGCCCTCGAGCGCATCGGGATGCATATAGGTAGTATTATAGTGCACAGATCGGTGAGCTGTCCAAGCGCGCCGTAAATGTGTATTGACTATAAATTGCACGGGCACAGGTGAACACTTGAATACATCGTGAATGCATATAGATGAATCAGAGTGTTATAATGCACAGGCCGGCAAGATTCTCAAGCGCGCCGTCATGTGTTCTGATAATAAGTTGTGCGCACACGGGTGAACCCTTTTGTGCACCGTGAATGCGTATAGATAAATCAATGCACAGAACGCGCCGTGAATGTGTACAGATATGATTGATGAAAGTACGGTGGGCACTCAACGCACCGTGAACGTACACAGATGAACAACAATGTATGTATGTGTCACAGCCGTGTATACAGATGAGCTTTTCCGAGCGCATCTTTAGTGTATACCGAGATGTTATAGCGTGCATATGTGAGCTTCTCTAAGCGCACGGTGGACGCATATAATTAAAACCCATATCGTGCATACAGGTGAGCTTACGCGGCGCCCCTTTATTGGAACAAACCTCACTAGTGCGCGAAGCAGGGATGTCGAAGCTGTAAACTGACAATGTGGACGGCGGGGACCAGCCGGCCGTGTCACAAATGTCAAATGAGAAACTTCTAAGACCATGCCTGAGGATCTAATCCATACATGGAGTAGACTTCATTGTCACGGGAGGTGATAACGTCAACGATCCATAAATAACCTGTATTGACAGGTGCGCTAGTGAGTGATCTGTGACGCCGATGAACAGCTGATCGTCTGATGTACGTCAGACGTATCTGTCATACAGGACCTTGGACAGTTCCAGAGCGCTGCGCCTCGGGCACCGTCCGCATCTGAGAAATGACAGACTTATGAATAAAGTGGATGGTCGGTCATAAAAGCGTGGTTCGCTGTTATCACCGCCACATATATATATACGCAGGGGGAGAAAGCCGCCGTGCACGAGCCTCTGTAGTGAGGAGAAAGCTGTTCCACCTACAATTCGCGGGGGGAAGACTCTCGCTGTCACTAGACAGAATAGATCAGACTTTGCATAAGGACGCCTCGCGAAAGGGGTCCTAGCAGCTCGTGTCAACGTGTTATAAGGCACGTAATGTAGGTCGTGTCCCACGGATGCAATCTCTGCACGCCCATCGTAACGGGTTAATATGTCTGCATCTTGGTAGTTAAGCATGAGATGGGTATCACTCTGATTGAACATAGCTTATACAGCGATGCAATGAGTTTATAAAGGAGATGACTCGCCCGCTTGTACAGGGGGCGAGATCTCAGTCTGGTTCGGTAAATAATGAAACCACCGTAGTTTGCCCGACCGCATTATCACAATAACATGGTCGAGAGTGCTGCAGTGCTAAAATCATCCCCTTAATGGACCGTATGTACAGTACAAGGTGATTGATATGAGACAAACGGGCGTTCCACGCGCCGAAGGCTGATTGCCGTCGTAAAGCGTGTTCAACCCACAGCAGATGCTGGCGATCTCGTAATGGTAGCACTTCATGCACCTGTTTTTAACTTAAGCATGAGCTTCCCGGCCGTCAGCTCGGGGCGGGACCTTTGCTTAGTCAAACTGAAGTGGACTTATGAACAGAATGCCACGATATTCAGTTTTCTGAGGCTCGTTAGAGGGGTACGTGAGCCCGTCTTAAACGAGATGCCACGCGCCTGTCTGTGCGCGCGCTTTGAGTTTTGAAACTTATTGTGGCGGGTAGCAAGCTCACTTCAGGTTGATATTACCCTTAATATCTCCGAGTATTGGAGCAGAGCGGAGGTGTGAGCGTCTTCGGATCCGCTGATATAAATCAGCTGTATGGCCGAAAAACGTCATAAACCGCTTGGCTGTAAGCCTTTGAGTAGCCGTCCGGAGAGGGCGCGATTCAAATGCTTGGAGCCATGCAAAGGTCTGAGGCTGCGTCTCTCTAGGAAGAGAGAATGACAGCCGTAAGACCGTGCTCGTTTGCGCCGTCAGCATCGTAGCGGAGAAACTGAGGTGGGCTGCGAGCGAATTTGGCAGAAAAGTGTTAGAGACACCGTACAGCCGTGGCGTGTCAATACACAGTATATGGCCAAACCGGGTTTTTTTCGGCAAGCGTCGATAGAATTATGGACAGCGGGCCGTGTGTGCGTATTACTGATTGCTTGTCAGTAAGGCGAGAAAGTGTTTAGAGACACCGTACAACCGTGGGGTGTCAATACACAGTATAGTAAGCACGGAAATTACTCTTTTTAGAGGAATTCAATACCGTTCGCCACTATAGTGAGGTCGCATAACCAACAGTATTACACAGTATGTTTTTGGATAAACAGCACACAGAAAACATTTCAGGGCAGTCCAGCCGAGGCGCGACTTAACCCCTCTTCAGACAGTTCTATGTCGACGCAGCTATGCTGCGAAGACCAGAGCTCGGCTGTTCAGGTGCACGAGCCTCAGTAGTGACGGTGACCCGAACGTCTAACGGAGCAGAGCAGTATGTCTAGGTGGTTTAATGTCAGACTGAACCCATCGCAGAGAGGAAGTCTGCCGTGAGGCCCGCGGTTTTGCCGTTTATTAAAAAGGGCAGAAAAACCGGGTATATAAGAATGTACCAATATTCAGCGCACTGATATAGGACGGGACTGAATAAAGGGAGGTATTCGGGCCTCAGTATGTTAAACAAATTCGTTCTGCCTCTGATTCCGTCTAAACCAGAGAGAAATGACCGGGCAGACTAGTAGTGAGCTTTCCGAAGTGAGAGACTCAGGCCGGTTAAGCTCTATAATAAGTGTTTTAGCGCTCAGATAGAGGCGTGTCCGCCTTATCGAGCAGACGAATGAGATTGCGCCGCTCCAGGGGGGAGGGGCATGAAGCTCTGTATAGACGAATAGTGAGCCGGTTAGCTCTTATAATGAGTGTTCTTGATGCTCCAATAGCGGCGAATCCGCCCTATCGAGCAGACGAATGAGATCGCGCCGCTCCAGGAGGGGAGGGGCATGAAGCTCTGTAATCGTTGAACACTAGACAGCTGCATTTAGAGGCAGCGAGCCGTAAGACTGCGTGCTAACTACGCTGTTAAGAGACCTCACCACTGCGGGGAAAGGAGCGAGGGACTCCGCGAGCGTGGAGCACGAGTGGCTGTGCTATGACAGGAAACAGGGGCAGATCCGCCCGTGTTTGCTTGTCGTATGCATCTTTCTAGTTTTACGGTTCCCCCGCTTGTTCATCTTAACAAGAGAGGAACGGCAGAGGGGAGCAGCAACACAGACAGAACAGCCATGCGTCATATAAACGGTATCACCCGATGCACTCGGGGGATTCATATGTGTCAGAGATCTCGCCACTGAATGTGAGAGGAGCGAAGGGACTCTGTAAGCATGAACGGTTGCGATGTGACAGAACACAGGGGGGGTTAGTCCGTGTGTGCAGGTCTATGCATCCATCTAGTCTCATGGCTCGCCGTGTGTTCATCCCGGGGAGAGAGGAACAGCAGGGGGAGCACGAAACATGGATAAGACAACCGAAGCATATAAGCGCGGTCCCGGCGTGGGAGGTGCCAGACCGGTGACGCGCTCGGGGAAATTCATAGCAGGGAGGCTCACTCAAGCCGCTGTGCTGGACGCTATTACAACAGCGCCTGCTCTTTTTTTATATTAAAAATATTGATCTTACCGGGCGGCCGCAGGGGAGACCTCGTCAGGCATGTGTCCGCTGCACAGGGCTCGTACCACGGCAAGCGAAGGCTATCTTCGGTTCTCGGCCGGAAAGCGGCAGGGGAAGACGCTAGACCTGGATTCTGCTGTCTTCGGTTCTCAGCCGGAAAGGGCAGGGAAGACGCTAGGCCTAGACTCCGCAGCAGGGCTTTTGTCGACGGCGAGGTAAGGCTTCTTCTTCTTCGGAGCAGCGAGAGGTTCGCGCTGAAGGAGAAATTAATGAGCTCCTGACGCTTGAACCGCGCTTATATAAGGACGTGTACTTCCCGCGCGCGGGTTCAAACGTCATTGGTCTGTACTTTGTACAGACGTTAACCAATAGGCTTCAGTCACGAGTAAACAGGAGTTTCCCCCATAGCGTCAGCTAACTGACGCAATGCGAAGTGAACCGTATTGAAAGGGAAGCACAGATTACTCGGCCCTGCGTTAGTTTGTACCCCACTCACCCCTATCTATTAAAGGAACGTTTAACTTTGTCTCTAGGAATAATAACTGGAGTAAGCTCACTTGATAAATGCTTAATAAAAATGAAAGTAATTTAATAAATATAATTTGTTTGCAGTTTGGCTACACAGATTGGCTACAGCATCCTATAAAAAAAAGAGACGCAGGTCTGATTCACTGTTATATTCTCAATCTTTACATATTCTAACATGTTTTAAAATTTTTGGTAACATTAAGCAAGTGGTCATTTTTTGTTTTTAGTGTTGCTTAAAGGGGATATCCAGCCTAATATAAAATTTACCAAACGATTAAATCAACCTCAAGCAATCTGAGAAACATATGTCCATCATCTTAAAGACAAGCACATTTGGAGTTATTTTAGTAAATGTTCTTGGTCTTTCATGCTTTATGAAAACAGGAATCAACTTCTGACTTTTAACCACAAAAAGTGCATCCATCCTTCACAGAAGTAATCCACACAGCTCCAATGGGTTAATAAAGTTCTTATGTGGGTAATCAATGTGATTTTGTAATAAAAAATGTCCATATTTCAAACTTCATAAACATTGGTTACCAAAGGTTGCGCAGACTCGTGAATCGCATCAAGTCCAAGGCGACGTCTTGACAGAAGCCTGATATTATAGTTTATAGCTTAATATATGGATATTTTTGTTACAAAATTTAATTGATTACCCACAACAGACCTTTATTAACCCCATTGGAGCCATGTGGATTACTTCTGTGAGGGATGGATGCACGTTTTTGGGGTTTGACATCGGAGGTTGTTCCCTGATCCCTGTTTTCTGCCATTGTAGGCTTGGAGGAGCGGGGACATTCTAGAGTAGCTCCAAATGTGTTTGGACATCTGTATCTCGGGTTGCTTAAGGGTGAGTAAATCATAGAGTAAGTTTGTAATTTGGCTGGAGTATTGCTTTAAATTTGCACAAAGTAAACAGTTTAATATTTTAACTCATCACTATATAAGCAGTAATTTTTTACATGTTATACTAATAAGTAATGCAGCACTACCATCACAGTAAAACCAACAACTACTACAACGACAACGACAACAAAAACAAATTACACACTTCAATCAATACAACCACTATCAACAGGTATGTACTGTAAAAATACTGAGATACAATATTTGATTATTCATCATTTAGTGCATTTCACAGTTGTTTTAATGCAGGGGTCTCAAACTCAAACTTGCTTGGGGCCATTTCTAAGACAGACATTTCATCGGGGGGCTGCAGTGCTGTTTAACGTTAAAAAAAAGTACAATATTTCTGTAAATGTCATGTTTAATTTCTATTATTTAATGTATAATAATACTTGAAAATATATGAGAAGTGGTTTTATCATTTTAATATACATTACTTTATAAAAGTAAGAAAATATTTTTCTTCTTAACTAAGACCTATTATAACCTTGCACTAAACTAGCAAATTAAATTTCTGTATACATTTATAAACTATTATAAAAAATTACCACCAATAAGTGTTTCTCTTTTTTTGGATTGTTTTCAGTCATAGTTTTGACTTCATTATGTTCTTTGTTATTTCAGTTTTAATGAATTTTCTATAATAGCCTATGGGGGAAAATATTAGTGAAAGTGATCCCATAACTTTTGAATGGGTAGTCCATGTTATATAAGCTAGTTGGACAGGAAAAAAATAATACTGCTCTATGTGTAATTATATAATGTTAGTAAGCTACATAATAATCTATTATACTTCATTATATATAGCAGTATACATACGTTTTTCTTCTGTACATTTCTCCTCATATTTTCTCTTAACCTGGGCACTTTGATGGCTCTTTTCTTATCTGTAGTTTAAAATGTGTTGCATTACATCTACCGCTCTGCCTCCATGCGGTGTCTCCATTAGATGCTGTGACTTGAGTTGAACTAACCCCACCGCAGCTCGATCTTCTCTGAGTAACAGCTGAGTATCCACTCGGAAGTAACAAATCTTCTCTGGACAAACACTACAAAGTCCCGACCAGATTAAGGCCAAGTCCACACGGACACGGGTATATTTATAACCGGAGTTTTCCCCCCAAAAAAATCCCGTCCACACGTGCTCGGTTTAAATTAAATATTCATCCACACGATAAAGCAAAAGCACCCTATCAAGCGCTGTCAAGAGCATGCCACACCAGCAGGCGGGGATATAACCCAAATTGTGTTCCGCAATATAGTGAGATAACTGAGCATCTATCTGTATACATGTTAGAAGCCCTGTTAGCACAGTTATTATTAGCAAGATACGTCCGCCATTGCACAGAATCATCAACAAAGCAGTCAGCGGCGCACAATCTTGACGTCAAACACAGTGGATAACGGTGCACACTCTGACGTCGCAAGGCAAAATCCCCGGTTTTACTCTCTACACGATACCACTGTAACCGGGGTTTCTTAAAAAGCTCACCCTGGCCGGGGTTTTCAAATATGCTCGGTTTCAGTGCCCTGATACTGCGGTTTCGTGTGGACGAACGGCTGAACCGCGTGAAAAAACTCACGGTTATAAAAATACTCGTGCCTGTGTGGACTAGGCCTCAATTATCGCATGGTTACAATGATATGATAGAAGCGAGGTTCAGTTGAGGAATTAAAATCCGATCACGCATTCCGTTATCCTCGACATACGGAGCGTGCGGTTCATGGCTGCGTAGCAACGGGTGACGCGACCCACACCACGGGGCGCAACTTCCGCTCCCGAGCACTTTGGAAAGTAATGCTTTGACTCGTTTTAACGCGTTGTTAGACCCGACATGTGAACAAACACTTGAACGTTTAAATCAAAAATCAAACGAATATAAAATAAAGTGAATGAAAATCTTTCTGCGGGCCAGATTATGTTATATTTTTGAAAGGTGACGCGGGCCGCAGAGAGGGGGAGGGTGGGCTGCAAATGGCCCGCGGGCCGGGAGTTTGAGACCACTGCAATGTAAATGAATGTTAAGCTTAATGATTTAAATTTTAAATTCTATCAACTAATTTAACTTTTTAAAAAAACAAATATATTTGTTGAATTTACAAAGAAATAACACAAACAAAACATTTAAAAATTACTTAATTCATCTCGGGAAAGCAAACTAGGCTATAATACTAGAAGTGCATGTGTCCCCTTTGGCTATGTTAACAAACTGCTTTTCCAAAATGAAACTTTTCAGGAAAAACTTTAGAAGAAATATAATACGATTATAAATTCATTTTGTTTGTGCTCTTGACCCATTAATTTTGACCCATAATGGGTAAATATTGGACAGAACCCATCGCTGGGTTATTATACCTCATGGTTGCAAAAAAACAACAACCTAACATTCGGTCGTTTCTTGCATGGGGTCATTTTAACCCAGCAAGTTTTCTGTCCAATATTAACCCATTATGGGTCAAAAATAACCAAGCCATTTTTAGAGTGTACTATGCGCATGTTGTATTTCCATTTTTTTTATTTGCAGTTATGCAAATGTCAATGAGAATAAATCAAATTTTTGAAACCAGTCTAACCAACAAATATGATTATAAGTTCAAATTCTATGAAGATCTCATTACATCTGCAGTGAGTATTACATATTTCATATACAAATATATTAACTGTTTTTGTCTACTTTATGTTTGCATTAAGATCATGAAAATGACAGATTAACAGTTGTATACTGTTTACAGTCATTTGACTAAAGCAGCCCACAAAATGAATTGTTGTCTCAAATGCTGTCTTTATACATTTCACTGCCTATTTATTTTTTGTTAGTACTCTAGATACCTCAATGTACATTAAGTGTTTTTTTACAGATTGAAAACAGTTACAAGAATCTGCCTAACTACATTCAAGGTTCAGTAAATGTCATTGGCTTCAGGTCTGTAAGTCTAAAGTATGTATACTCAAATGTCACCGGAAATGTGCCATTGTTGTCTCTTGTTCCAATGTCTTCTTACTGCCATGGTTCGTGTTTTGCTCCATAGGTCTGGTAGCATTATAGCAGACTACACAATTAATGCAAACAGCAGCAATCTGGATGTTACAGCCGCAAACACACAAGTTTCAAACATTCTAGCAGCTCAAGGAATCCCTTTAACTAAGGATGCTTTTGCTGAAACTGGTAGAAAATCTTAAAACATTTGTATTTTTAAATTCCCTGGATCTCCTTGTTTTTATCTCCTGGTGTTTATTGCTCATTCTTCTGCCTCGCATAAGATTCATTTTTTAATTTATTAAAACGTAACTAATATTATTATGAGTATTGCATGAAAAAATAAGAAAGGTGAGATGAGCTGAACTGCTTTTACTTTCAGTGGAAACAATTCTGACAACCAAAGATAAGTTTTATCCTCTGCAAAATGTGGAACTGAGGTGTACACGACCTGATTCTGTTGTGGGAATAATAAAATGGAGAGTGAATGACCAAGATCTTGCAGGAAACATTGCAAAATACACCATTACAGATGACAACATGGGTAGTACTTTGATTGTAAAAAGTGCAAGTGAAAGTGACAATGGTGAGTTACAAGAATGATCTTTGTCTGTCAGTAAAGTCTTATTAACACCCCTTTTTTGATAAAAGGAGATAAAACCAACGTTTTTTTTTTATCAGTATAACACTATGACGATACTATTAGTTTAACTGCCTAGGTGCACATTGAATAATTGATTGATTTGATTTTGCTTTATGAATTAATAGGCTTACATGTATTGTTATCTTTGTTCACTTGCAGGTAGATACTCGTGTATCATACAAAGGTCCGCATTACCTTACATTCAGTGGCAAACAGTATCTATTGAACCACTTCCTAATATTATAGTGGACAAAACTTATATACAGCTTCAGTGTCAAGACCAGACTGTCGAACTTACATGCTGTGCAAATGGTTACTCAGTTGAGTGGTCTGGGATTCCTGATGATGATGAAGTGATAAATTCAGGTTGGCCAGACACAAAGATGTTGTTATATGTGTATGCTGTTATTAGTTCCAATTTAAGTACATTCGGTTCCGAGAGTTTACACTGAAACTCTAGGATTTAAAATCGAGCTTACATTTTAAAATAAAGTTTAAAGCTGCCGTTTGTATCTTTAAGCTGTATATACAGTAACTGCAGGTTAATAATGTATTTATCTTCACATGGGTTAAAGTCAAATGATGTCAAAATAGAAAACAACAACAGAGTTATTTTAAAAGTCTCTTTGTTTGGGAACTACTTTTGTGAATCTCATAACAACTCAATAGATGGAATAGCCATTTCTTAATATTACCGTTTCTTGTTCACAAAGTGTAGTTTTAAGATTAGTTCAGTTGAGAATATAATATCCAAATCTGCAGTCGATTAGTAAAGATAGTGCCTATTTGAACATTTGCTTAAAAAGATTCGGACCCAGAGATTTAAGGGCTCGTTATAGTTGTGCGTAGGTCCTACGGCGTAGCCGCGACGGCGTAGGTTCTGCATTGGTTTTCATTGATACTTTTGCGTCGTTGTCCACATCGACGTGCAAACACACGCGCAGGCCGCTGGTAGGCAGTATCCACGCCTGTAACCACAGTAGCAGCGTGACCGTCAAAGAAGAAGAAGCTTGGCAAGGTAACCAACAAACAAAGAAGAAACAGCAACTTGTTGTGTATGATTTGAGAAGACCAGCAATGATGGAAGTAAATAAACAGTGACTTTTGTTGCAGTTTGAGTTAATTCACTCCTCAACTTGGCCATTCTTTGTTTTCACCGTCACATATGGAAATACCTAAGACGCAGTTTTTTTAACTGACGGGAGCTACGGCGTAGAACCTACGCACGACTATAAATCGCCCTTTACACCAGTGGACGTCAGTGTTCACTTACACCGCTGACCACCGCCCTATCTGGGCCACATCTCTGACAGGGATTCCCCGGCTCTGATGTAGGCCTATCTGTGTTTGATGCTCAAAAACAAGATCAAACCAGCAGTATTTGGTGTCATGAAACTACTTGTTTTCTTATTCATATTAAGTATCTTTTGTGTTGTTGTTTTGGGGCAAGGAAAAAGTTAAGAAAACCTTTTTTTTTGTATATATTACTGCTTTTCCATTTAATCTTGCAGTACAAGCACTCACTTTATTATTGGACTAAGTGTCAGAGAGATGCTGCAGTGCTTACCTGGAGTTCCAAGGTGGTTCCACATACTATTAACGGGAGGAGAGAGATGGCTCTGCTTTCATAGCTTTATTCCAATTGTATGTTACCCATCCACATGATATGACATCATTGCATATCCAAGAGCGCAGATCTTCAATGGGATAATCACTTCTGATTGGGATTTACAGACTGTTTCACGAGCTAGGGAACTTAATGAGACACAAGGAGAATGTTTAAAAATAGTGCGTGTGTCTGTGTGTGCGTGCAGCTTTTCCAGTCAAAGATGAGCAAATGACTCAAAAGCCCCACTCACTAATACTAAAATGACCAGTAGGTGGCAGAATGATACAAACAGTGAAGCGGTTACTTTGATGTTATCAGTAGAATATCTCACGCCTGGGAAGGACTCTTAGCCAATCAGATTCGAGAACCAAAAGGAACTGTTGTATAATTATTTATATGGCACTACTATTACTACTACTACTAGTTACTACTATGTGCTCAATAACTGATTTACCAAAAAAAGTTATGGATTGTAGTTGTAGGAAAAGAGAAAAGATTGTAATGAAAGAAATTAATCGTCAGTCATTAATCACCTGTTTTAGGTTTTAAATGAAATTTTATATGAAAATCTGTTCTTTCTCAGTATTGTGTGAATACCAAAAAGATACCAAATAATTTCACTGGTGGAATCCCATGAACCCTATTTTACTGTATGTTTTATTTATTCACTTTTATTTGCCTGCTTTATCCATTATCAGGATCTGGCTGCATTATATTACAACATAAAATCTCAAGTTGTGGATCAAAAGAAATCTTCACATGCCGACTAAAGGACTTGCCAGAATTACAAACTTTTGATTATAGCAGGAGGACAGTCCAAGTTCAGACAGTCAGTGGTGAGCATTAAATCTCTCTTTCTCTACATTCAGTATCAAGTTTGTTATTCTGTTTATGTTATAAATAAACAAAATGTCGTTTTTTCTGAACATTAATATTTGCAAATTTCCAGACTTTAACTGTATAAATGACACGCTTGGAGTTGGAAAAATAGGTGACAATGTAACAGCATGGTGTGAAAAAGGCCTGGAAGGCCTCATAACTTATCAATGTAAACAGACAACAGATCTCAAATATAACTGGGTAGAAGTACAGAGAGATTGTGTTGTTCCGGCTATCAAAGACCTTGAGAGGAGATCTGAGGTAATCTACCGACCAGATTGGCCCTGTCCCAAATGACACACTCTGGACTTATAAACTTCCTCAGAGTCCACACTTTGATGACATCATGTAGTGCAGACCTTAGGGACCCAGTGACGCGAGTCCATTAGGGTGCACTGGAGTCGTATTATGAGACAGACTCAAGCGTCACGCTGGAAATAGAAAGAGAAGTTGCCTATCAGTGTGAACTCCTCCCTTTTGTCATTTAATTAGTCTGATTTCTCTTTCGCAAGGACCTCTGGGTTGATAAAGTGCATGAAGCCTGCTGCAGTAAGCGAGCATGCGCAATTTAAGGCCACAAGACCGAAAGTCCACATGAAGTGCCCCATTTGGGACAGGGCCATTGATTCACAAATGGAAAAATGTCTATTATAAATATTTCTAGTATTTACATTGTCTTCTTATTTTGTAATGTAGGTTTTAGTTGTGGAGGATATTCCAGTGTTTATGACAGATCTCAGTAACACTGCAGTGCAGAGTAATACTGTGATAACACAATCTGCTGACACTGTCCAAACCATTGTTGACATACTTAACACAATCGCTAGTATCTCACAAACTATTACCATCAGTCAACCTGTGATGGAGGTATGTGTATGTAGTTTTGTATGGAAATGTACGGTTGATTATATTAAATTTATGCAAATTAATGCTTGTTGTCTTCATCATCAATCATGATATGGAAGCTACATTAGCCGTCAAAGGACAAGCATGTCGTCGTCTGAGACCATATAGTGTAGAAACACGCGCTGCAGAGCGATTTGTCTGTTTAGAGCTAGTGTAGAAACATGGCAACGCATAATGGCAACTTCCATGTAAGGGGATCTGCAGTGTATGTAAAAACAGATCATTTATTATTTCATTTTGAAAGAATATTTGGGGGATCATTTAAAAAATGCATTTGTTATTTTTTAAGAAACAAACCCATATTTAAGAGGTTATAAAAAGAGAAGTAAAGAAGATAGGATGAAATGTTTTTTTTTTATTTTGTTTGTTTACTAATTTGTTTGTTTAAAAGCAGAAAGACTATTTTTTATTTAATATATTTGTATGTTTATATATTTATAGAATGAAATATTCCTGGAAGGCATTTTGTGAAACTTAAGTGAAAATCACAAAAAATGCTGGCGGCCAACTTTTTTAATAATGGCTTGGGGGAAATTTGTTTGTTTATTTGTTTTGTTGATTTTTTTTCCAGGATTTTCTTAAAACAGTGGACATCATTGTATCAGATGCATCTAAAAACACATGGACAGAATTGAACAATGGCAACAAAACAGAAAACAAAAGCACTGAACTTCTTCAAGCTATTGAGACTATAAGTGATCGGGTCTCTAATGTCAATGATTATATGATTAATAAAACCTCCATTCAGTTACATAGAAAAACAATTACTAACTCATTCACTGAAACATCTTCACTGCAAAACTCAACTACTCAGATTGTGATACCAAATGTTCTTAAACCGACCCTCATAACCATTATTATCTTCACAAAACTTGACAATGTTTTACCAACTCGAAATACTTCTAATAATGACAACAAGACATCAGAAAACCACATCAATGGAGACGTGATTGTTGTTAGGGTTAATAAAGCAATTAACAACATTTCATTTATTTTCAATACTACAAATACATCATTGACAAATCCTCAGTGTGTCTTTTGGAACTTTGATTTGGACCATTGGGATTCCACTGGATGTAAAGTCAAACACTCAGAGAATAACATGGTTACATGCGAATGCAACCACACAACCTCTTTTTCAGTCCTGATGTCACCGTTTGCAATCGATAACCCTGCCTTAGCCTATATAACATACATTGGTGTAGCTATTTCATTAGCCAGCTTACTTCTGTGCCTCATCATTGAAACAATTGTGTGGAAATCAGCAACAAGAAATGACACGTCGTACATGCGTCACGTCTCAATAGTCAACATCGCTGTGTCACTGCTGATCGCAGACACCTGTTTTATCATCGGAGCTGCAATTGCAGACCAAGAGCAGCCGATCTCAGTGGGTCGCTGCAGTCCAGTAGTTTTCTTCATGCACTTTTTTTACCTGGCTGTTTTCTTCTGGATGTTCATTTCAGCACTTTTGCTGCTTAACCGCACTGTCATAGTTTTGTTTCAATTGTCCAGAGCTAAAATGATGGCCATTGCCTTCACTTTTGGTTATTGTGCACCTTTGCTCATAGCGGCTATTACTGTCGCATCCACAGCTGGTCCTCAACACTATGTCACAAAAGAAAATGCATGTTGGCTGAACTGGTATGAATCTAAGGCTCTGCTGGCATTTGTGATTCCAGCTCTGACTATTGTTGGCTTTAACCTCCTGGTTTTGATTGTGGTTGTGATACGGATGAGAAGGATTGGTGCACATGAGAAACACACTCTTGTGGTCATTGTCCAATGTGTGGCCATTCTGACTCCTATCTTTGGTCTAACATGGGGATTTGGTATTGGAACCATGGTGTCACGTGAATTTGGCATTCATATGATCTTTGCAATCTTCAATTCACTGCAGGTACCGTTTTATTTGTTATTTATTTATTTACAGTAGATGCTGTCTGTTTTGTGTACATGTGTTACAACAGCACTTTATATATTTATTACACGGCTCTTTTTGAATACGTAATTCTGATGTTCATTTTTTTTTTTTTTTTAATTGTCATTAACCACAGCATATCCAAAAAAATTATACTGGACTGTTTATTTGATTTTTTTGGGGGGAGAAGGGGTTAAATGTTTTATCCCTGTTTTTTGATACCTGCATGTTTTAAAATCTAAAATCAATGCTTTGTGTCTATTTAGTGAGTCATTTGACAAGTAGCTGTCTAATAAGCAGTAATGATAGTCAGTCATTGAAACTAAATAAACTCCTTCTGAGTACAAGATACAAGATCCATCTGTTTTACATCAGGGTTATGATCACCCTGACAGAGTACAGTACATTATTCCTTAAATAACATGTTCACCATAATGCTATTCTTAAATTTATTATGAGACTCATATTTAACAAATCAATTATACAGCAGCTAAGTTTAATATTGTTTTCATCTTATGTATTTGTAACACTTCTTTCAATAGGGATTTTTTGTTTTGGTGTTTGGAACACTTTCAGACAGAAAGGTATGACTTTATTTTGTTGCTTTGTGTTTTGGCAAATTCCTGTGATTCTTCTACATTATACTGAATCTAACATTATAATCAAAACATTGGAGTTTACTTTTTTTGCCTAATGCCACTAAATACAGTACAACATTGTATGACATTAAATACCTGTTTCATCTTCCACTTCATGTTAAATGATGCTTAAGTCTTGGTGACACATGGTGTTTGGTTGCAGGTCCGAGAGTCACTGCCAACAAAGCTGTTATTACAGAATCTCATTTCCAATCATACCAGGGTAAGTTATATTATATAAATCACACTGCATAAAGCGGACTGCATCTCTATGACCTCTTAATTCTTAATTTATGCTCTTTATAGTAATTTATAAGGTTTACCTTTACCATGACTCTTTATTACAGAGCAATAATCCAGAAAGTGAACTCTCGCAAAGGATAAGTAAGTCTCTCTCTCTCTCTCTCTCTCTCTCTCTCTCTCTCTCTCTCTCTTTCTCTCTCTCTCTCTCCAAATATACATAAAGCCTATTTGTATGAAAAAATAAAAAATGACTGGACATTTAAAACAATGCAACAGTTCTTAAGTAACAAATAACTATTTACAGATGTGAGCAGTATATATGACGCAAGGAGTGTCTCATCATATTCATCTTCTGACAGCGCCACTGCATCAAACACCAACATGAATGCGCAATCAACTGCTGTATTGACTTAGTTTTATTTAAAGGCATTGATTTTGTTGTTTATGTTCTGAGATAAATACATGAAGTAGTTTTTGGTTTTATTATATAATGCACTTTGAATCATGTTGTCATTATGTCTATGAGCAGATAAATCTAGGGGACAATGGGGCTACTTGTCACAGTCTTTACTTGTTCACTACTTTAAGTAATTTCTGTTAAACTTAACTTCTATACATAACTTAAAGTCTTTGCTACACAAGAAAGTGCCACTAGTGCACTTTTATGAACAGAACAGAAAAGAGCTTTTGGAATAGATGTTGGGGGGCAGTTCTGATCTAATGGTTAGAGAGTCAGGCTTGTAAACCGAAGGTCTCAGGTTTGAGTCTCACAGCTGGCAGGTTGTGACTGAGGTAACCTTGTGCAAGGCACATTTTTCCGTTTAGCTCCCCAATGATAGCTGCCCACTGCTCTGGGTGCATGTGTGTTCATGACTTGCAGTGCATGTGTTCACTACTTACTGGGATTGGTTAATTACAGAGGTCACATTTAGAGTATGGGCTAAACACTTCAAGTTTACGCATTTATGTAACTGACCTTTCAACTCTCAAATCATTACTGAACCTTGTGATAACCTTGTTAACTTAATCTCCAATTCTAAATCAAATGTTGTGTATTTTCTTAAAATGAATGTTACAAAATTTACTCAAATTGACACTGCTAATTTTTTAGGCTAGACTGAGGCTATGTCCACACGAAGCCGGTGCATTCCCTATCCGATCATTTTTTTTCCTTGCTCTAAAAAAATAATCTGTAAACACGAAACCACTGAAACCGACTGAAAGCGGTGCCACAGATATACACTATACACGGAGAAGAAGACTTTGAGCATGCGCATAACCAACGTATGGTGTTGTCCATTATCGCTTGTTGCTCACCACAATTGCATAGAAGCAATAGATTTTGCTGTAATAAAGCTAGTAGGCTTTAGTAGCTTCTGTAGCACGAACACAATCACGTAGTCCGCCGTTATTGTTGTTGCTGTTACGTGTGACGCTTCCGGCACATGATGTGATGACGTTTTCCCTTCACAAAATATACGGATTGGCTGTACAGATGAAACCGCAAGGGTGTCGGTTTCAGATTTATCCACTTTAGGACCCGGTTTAAAAAAATAGCGGATTCAGTCTCCCAAAACGCCGGATCCGTGTGGATGAAACGGCAATAAGATAACAAATTTATACGTATGCAGTGATACGCGTCTCCGTGTGGACAGCCCCTGAGGCTTTTCAGTTGGACAAATTGCATTCTTATTTTATTTTGCTTGGATTGAAAAAAATAAATAAATAAAGATATATGCCTGCTTCACCAATAATGGTGCATATCCATTTGGAATGGTG